>NC_143396.1:144745296-145048105 GCF_052110815.1 Crocodylus siamensis
AATATTTCATTAGAGAAGGAGCTTTTATTTGCATGTTGAAGCACAGGACTAGAAGAAAAAAGATGTGGATTTCATTCCCTGCTCTGCCACTGACTTAGGTGTGTTTGGTTAACTTTTTCCTCTATAATATTTTCATACCAATCCCACATGTGTAAGGTCCCTTTTTATGTTGCTTTGAACATTGCTCTGTAAGTTTTAAAGCAATACCAGCCACTGCTTTCAAACAGGAAAATACCAATGAGCAATATGACATATTTGAGCTTTAAACTTGAAGCCTGCCAGAGAGTGAGTGGTGGAATGGGGAAGAGAGAGAGAGAAGATTGGTGTGCGTCCACTCTTGTTGCTCTGAGATGTATAAAAGATACCTGAAAAATGGGAGAGAAGATCAAGACTGGTGTTCTTAAAATTTAACTAGGGTGGTCCTTTGCAGATCAGGTCTTTCAGCCTTGATTAAGGGAGCTGGGTGTTGCATTTTTGAGAGAAGTTTCCTTAAAATGTTGTTCAGACTTTTCAATTAATAGGTATTAACCAACCAAGCAACACTTGAAGTTTTAAATAAATGAAAAGGTTACTGTTGGCATGTCTGGTTGTCCACCCGTCAGTGCACGTCCTGCCGATAACCCCTGGCCTGAAAGCGTACTCACTTAGAGTCTGTACGCGTCAAACCGCCTGCCACGTCTTTGATGATTCATTGGTTCAGTGTTTTCTCTGACGCATGCACATCCAAAAATGAGACTTCCGGTCACACAGGGTCCGAGGTAATTGAGGGCTCCTTCCTCCCCTACACCCTCGCCCGGGTCTCCAGGAATGTCCAACACCCACAAGTCACTGCTGCCCTTCAAGTCTCCTCTCTGGAGGGGTGGGGGGGCAATTCCTCGAACGAAAAACAAAATAGTAAATGCTGAACCAAATACCCTGTTCCCGACTGGAGCAGCAGACTCAAGGTTCCCGTGTTGGTTTCAGTAAAGTCCGACTCTCCCACTCAAGAGTCTCCTTTTCCTCTCTCTTGGGAAGAGCTGTCTGCCCCTTAGGGCCTTTCTACTCCTGGGGCAGTTCCGTCCCTCACCATGGACACAGTGCTGCCCGGTCAGTTGCCCTGGTCCCAGGGCTTCCCGCCGAGTAGCCCCAGCCGGGGCTGGACGCTCCCGGTCGGCCTAGTTCCCCCAATTGGCTTCAGGGCTCACCGCCCCGAGCTGTCCCGCCTCTCTGGGGCCTTACCCTTGCCCCAGAACATGCGGGCTAGGCGCATGCCAGCATGCATCTGCCGCTCCGGACTCTCGCCGGCAGTCAGCTCCCGTTCTGGCTCTTCCGGTTCCACGCCCCCTCTCCTCCATTCCGGTGCAGCCTTTAAGCCCTCTTGCTCTGCTGCACACCTGAAACAGTTAAGTAAGCACCCCGCCCTCCGGGGCAGCGGGCGTGTTGTTACTGCGGAGATTCTCGCCCCACGTGTCTCGGGGCTTGTCAGCTCCAATGCTCTCGCACAGTCACCCACTGAATAAATGTGTTTTATCTCTAAATCCCAGTTCTACAAGTTTTCCCATCACCCCAGAAAAGCTAGTTAGATCAGATCTGAATTTCTTATATAAAACTCAAGCAGAGAAGAAAAGTTTATTGAAATAGTTTTAAGCCTTTATCATGCACATGTCAGTCTCTTCCTTTTGAATGTCACTTTTTTAAATTAACGTGTTGTTTAAGTGCTCTTTGAAAGCTTGAATAGTAAGTCTTTGGTATCAAATGAATGGTACAAGCATGTAATGCATGGAATTACTTTTGATTGATATCTCTGTGTGTGTTTGCTGTTTTTTAAATAGGTTTTAAGATAGTTGGTGGGGAGAAGGCTGGAAAACTTGATCTAGGAATTTTTATTCATTCAATTATTCCTGGAGGGCCAGCTGACTTGGAGGGGTCTTTAAAACCAGGTAAAATTATGTGATTAGAGATTATTGTACTTTAGTAACAGATTAAGAAATGCCTTTACTAGATATCTCCCTAGGTATTTGCCATCCTCATTTGATGACTACTATTTTGTTTCAAATAATTCCATAGCTCCATTTCTGTCTCTAAAAAGTGAACCTAATATTGTCCAAATGACACCAAATTACCATAGTGAAAAAAATTGTTTATGTTGAATACCTATTTGATACCTCAATATATTTAGTTTGTCCACTTGACTATACTGTATGTAGTCAGTTTCCCACATCTGGTCTATTCAGTTTCCCCTATTTGTATTTCACTGAGTCATAGGGAAAATAGAAATGCTTATAAAATCTAGAAAAATGTGGCTGCTACATCCAAAAAGAAATCGGCAGGGAGGCTCAAGTAGGTTTAGGTACTAAAACTACTTCAAGCACACTGAAGTTTGCCAGTGTCAATGTAATTTTATTGGCCAAAATAACTTGGCATTCAGTGTCAACAAACTAAGAAACAAAAATGAATTCAGAGCTTTGTGCAGAGTTTTAACCTTGCAACCTCATTAAATTCTGGAAGTGGTAATACTAAGTGGCTTGTATCTGAATATATCCCCTTTTGCAGGACATCGGCTGATATCTGTGAACAGTGTGAGTTTAGAAGGTGCCAGCCACCATACAGCATTAGAAATTCTGGAGAATGTTCCTGAAGACGTAACACTTGTTATCTCTCAGCCAAAAGACAAACTTCCCAAAGGTATTTTAAAAATCAAACCCTTAAGTTTACTATGCATTCTATTACTTTCTCCCTTTCCCACTATAATACAGAAGAATATAATTTCCTCCCTCTTCCTGAAACTTCCCACAGTTTTGCAACTTGTGGCAGATTACCATCTGAATACATGAGTTGGATTTCCTCAAGCTTGAATTGTCAATGCAAGTAAAACTCCAGTTTAAATGCTTCAGAACTAGATTATGTAAGAAATAGGTTGTTGTATTTAACTTTGAGCAGTTGCTCTTATTTCAGTGATTGAAGAGTACTCTTTTTCATGCACATTTAAATCATCATCATGCATTTCCAATATCTGAAAGTTAATATTTCTGTTTATTAATTGTTAAATTAAATTTTCATTCTTAGCGTTATCTAGTCCCATACATCTTGCCAATGGAACAAGAAGTTATTTAAGAAGGCCTTCATCAACGCAGGACAATGAGGCAGAATCATCTTCAGAGGAACACAACAGGTCACGAGGTCACCAAAGGCCTATCTCGGGGATTTCAGCTGGATTATCTGGAGGCAAAAGGGATGGAAGCCTGAGCTCCCAGGACTCCAGGACTGAAAGTGCCAGTCTGTCTCAGAGCCAAATGAATGGCTTCTTTGGCAACCACATCAGTGACCGAGCACAGCAGGAGCTGCAGCATTGCCATGATTCTCAATCTGTCCATGCCAAAACCAATGAGAAAATGAAAATCTCTACTGACAGTAACAGAGCAAATATGAAAAAGCCTGGTAATCTGGAAAATGTGGAGTATTCTGACCGGGGGGATTCTGACATGGATGAAGCAACTTATTCCAGTAGTCAGGAGCAACAAGCAGCTAAAAAGGCACAGTCCATTTCTATTAAGTGTTTGAAAACATTCACACACACACATAACTAAACAGACTGCCCTCGATCATGACGTGCTCCAAGAGTGAGAAAGGGAGGGATTGCATTTTCCACTCTAATGGCTACTGCATTTTTACTAACATTTAAGTACAGGTTTTCAAAAACTAACTCCCTTCATGCTTAAAATGTATGAAAGATAAGGAAATGGAGAAATAACCATTGTCTGTTTTATAAGAAACGGTTTACTAGTACATCTTTCTCGTAATTAGGAGATTTTTTCCAAAATACCCGGACAAATGAACTCCTGAAGTTTCAAACAGTTTAGAAGGGCCTTACTTGCATGGATAGAGGACTTTTTAGCTTAACCTCAGCATGACATCACTTGAGCCTTTTTAAAACCAATTAACAGCCTGTGTATGTATGGTGGCAATTCTCAGTTGCTTTCAAAAGAAAATCTGCTTTCAACCCCAGATATAAAATTTGGCCATATAGTCTACTGGTCATCGACATGGTTATACATTTCCTTATTTACCAGATTAATTGCTGTCTTCCTGGATTAGGGGAAAGCAATAGTGATATATATATTGTATTAGCAGGCAGGCTAGTTACAGAAGAGGGTTTTTGTAGGATATGGTTAAGAATAATATATTTGTCCAATCAGCAGTAGAGGTCTTCTGTTGAAGTTAAGGGTGTTCCACCAAATTAGTCCAACAGAGGATCTGGCCCAGTGTATTCTTGTGATGATGATTCCTTCTTTTTAGGGACCCAGTGCATGTAGATATAGCGGCCTAAAACAAAATGCTATAGGGGGGCACTGATAGAGATTTTGGAGGCCCATGCCGATAGACAATTTTTACACAGGCATATCGGCCAATACCAATCCGATTTCTGATACAGCTGTGTCCAGCTGGCAAGTCTATTGTGGTGAAACAGGAGGGAGGAGGGAAGGGGCATGGGGGTGCAGATCAATGCCCACCGCAGTGAGGGGGTAGAGCTGGGATAAGTGTTGCCCAGCTGGGGCAGGCATAGGACAGAGCTGCGGCTCATCTGGGGGGGGCAGGTCAACTCCTGCCACTCGTCCAGGTGGGCATGGGAGTGGGGGGCATATGCCCCCACATCTGCACAGGGTGGGCTGCAGCTGGGGCCAGGAGTCATGCAACGCATGGTGGGGAGTGGCAGCACTGGGGGTGGGGCTAAGTTGGGGGGGCTGCAGCCACCTCAGATTTCATCATAGACCCCTCCCAATGCCACCACTGCCCACCCCAAGACCAGTGTGGCCCCTGGCCTCAGCCTGCAGCTGCAGCCCAGACCTGCCTGCCCCATGCAAATCTGGAGGCACCCCTGCCCCCCCCATGCCTCCCGGGTGATCAGTGGGAGCCACCGGGCGAGTGGGCAAGCACCAAACGAGCCACCAGACAAGTGACTCCCGGACAAGCGGTGCACAGTTTCCCGCTCCCCCCCCCCCCCCCCCCCCCCCCCCCCCCCCCCTGCTGCCTGCACCCCCCCCAAACTGGCTCCATCCTGCGCCTGCCCTGCTCTGTCTGGGCAGCTCCAGCCCCACTCTCTCTCAATGCGGAGGATGTTGATCTGCCCTGCCATCTCTCCCCTTCCCCCCCCTGCCCTTCCGTCACAGCAGAATTACCAGCTGCATACAGCTCTCTACACTGCTGGGCTGTGCTCCTTGATGCCTGTGTGCTGTGGCTGCACACATGTACAGGCATTTATCAGCCAGATTATCAGCCACTTCAGGCTGACTTCCGATGTAGTCCATTTTCTTTATATTGGTGCCGATGCGATATTGGACTGATGTATTGGACTGATAGCACCTCTAAAGTGCTATTATGTGTCAAGTCCATCACAGGGTTAAGCTCTCTTGCAGTAAATGTAATGGCAGCAGGGATAAACTACAAGCTCAGTGAATCTATTTTGTTATGAAGTCCTCCCCTATTTGCACCCCTTTCTGCTCTCGCTCTCTCTCTCCCCCATAAATGCACAGTAAGGTCCTTGTTATTATTTTCTGTGCTAACAGGGAATTGTTATTTTCTTGTCTTTTTTTTTTTCCTTTTTGTAAAGGATTCTTCTTCAATGAATACAACAAACAAAATGAACTCTAAAAAGCTTTCTGCAACTCCTCTTAAACCTGGAGATATCTTTGAGGTCGAACTAGCCAAAAAAGATAACGGCTTGGGAATAAGTGTCACGGTACTGTTTGACAAGGTTTTTAGATGTTTTCTCTTTTTTTCTCTACTCCCAGCAACCTGTTAAATTACTAAATTACAGGGAAGCAAGTATTTTAAAAGGCCTCTGTTAAGTACCTTCTTATAGCTATTTCACCTCTCTGAAACTAGAAGACGCACATTTTTCATCTCTCTTATCTTGTCATTTTCCATATAGTAAATAGTGTTGCTATTACTTGTCTCAAGCCCTAGTTATAGACTGGGGCAGCATTATACTCTAAAAAATTTACAAACACAAAAAAAACAGTCCCTGATCAAATTGCTTGCAATCTAAATACAAAACAAACCACCTGGGGAGCCATGCAGGAGGGAGTGAAACATGTTTGGTCAGTATGGTGAACAGTAGTCTTAGCACACCAGCAGCCTAACTCTTGTCAAACATTTTGAAGGAGTCCCAGAAAAGGAGGGCTTTAAGGAGCACAAGTGAAAGAAGATAACGGAATTTCTACAGCTGTGGTTGTCATGGGAGAAAGTACAAAGATGCTTGAATGAAAAATTAGCAAGCAAGCAATGGAGGGCTGGCTTCATGGGCTTCTCACACCTGATCTCACATTGATGCATGAGAAAGTGGTGTGGTAGATAGGCTGTGAAGGACTTTGAATGCAAAGGCAAGTAATGGTTGGAGCTTAATAAGCAGGCCAAATTCAGTCCTGACCAACTGAACCAGTGGAAAACTACTGAACCTAGTGGAATTATATGAGACTAATTTTGGTCCAGGTTATTTTTGCCTTACACTAGCAACATTATTTCAAAACAGCTCTGCAAACAGTCCTTGTCATGTATTCCGTGGTTTCCCTCTGCTGGTTAAGCAGCAGAGGAGCATAAAACATTTTATCTAGGTGAGGACTGGCTGAAGTTTTTGTTTTGTTTTGCGGTGTATTTTTTTATGTTTATGGCAAGACAATAAGGAGGTTGACTATATATTCTTTTAATTTTACACATGGCATACCAAACTTTTGGAAATAACTCAAATTTTGGGTATAACCTACTGGACCAGGGGCACTTCAAAGGCAGGAATGAGTACACTATATCTGTAGTACTCAGTGTGTTTCTGTAGGTGTCAGAGAATGTTTTGGTCCCTAGGCAATTTAACATTAAAAGATTAGCTGATCTATCTCCATATACTCCAAGCAGTTTAAATGCAAACAAGAGTGTAAATGTTGATAATGGTGAGCAGATATTTATAGAGCAGAACAGATAATTTCAATACCTGTTTGATGTATTACAAATATAGACATTTTCCTGATCTAGTGTTAACACTACACTTTAGATGGGATGTTGTCTTTCAAGTGTACCAAGTTTTAATGTATCCTTTAATGAAGATGAGAGTAGAATAAAACTCTCCTCTTTTTAAAGCCCAAATACAATCTTATGTGCGCCTTTATTAACTATCAATGGAACAATTTTTGTTCTTCTAAAACAATTATGATAATGAGTGCTCTGCACTGACAAACAGTGGCTATAAACAATGTTCTATTCTTGATCATCTTAAGCAGGAGAAAGCAATGCTAACTGGTTTCTAGTGGCAGGGAGAACTTACATGTAAAGCTACAGTGTTAACAGTGGGGAAATATTTCTTTTAGGGTCCATGGTCTGGATTACCAGTCAATTAGATTTCATAAACTGTCCATATGAATTATAAATTAAAATATGTTCCAAATCTAAAGAAATGGAACAGCTATCCCTAGACGATTATATCTAGTGATAGCTTGCTTCACTGTTACTGGCAAATAGAAGTGTAAATTATGCATGGGTAAAATGAAGATTTAGCCACTGACTTGTTGCCACCCTGCTCTATCCATACTTTGATTCTGTAAAATTTGGCAATAGTCATCAGTACAAAGACTTCTCCTGAAGATTTAACTAGTGGTAGGTTTCTCTTATTTCCATTTTCTGCCTCCAACCTTATCCTTGCACTGCTCTAAGAAATTGCTGTAACGTTTTAAATTGGTTTGAAGTAATTCCAAAATAAACAGTTGTATCAGTCAGTTTGGGGACACAGGTTGAAATAATTTCTGATCTAACTGCTCGTCCTTTAAACCTATGAAGGGATCTTTAAGATGTTTTCAGAGTATGTGGTGTGTCCATGTGCACCATATAAGAAGGTTGAGTTCCTCAAAATAATTTCCATTTGAAGCTTAAGCAAATTTTAAGCCTTCAGTTTTGGTACCTCTTAACTGAATACATTTTGCCTTGCACACAGCTTTCCATAACCTGAGAGAAAGGAATACTTCATACTCAGTACTTTACTGAGAGATTAAATTAGGACATTGCATGTATGCATCCTGGCTGATGATGCATGTGCCTAAAGTCTCGGCAGATGTACATGTGCACACAGATCTTGGCACTTGCATAATAACTTGCATAAGCGTTCTTCATACTTCTGTGTGAAGGATGTTGTTTTAAATGGCAGCATTTGTATTTTTGTGCTTGATAGTTGTAGTACCCCATTGTCCTCTGCTTGCACTTGTGTACTTGCATGGATCTCAAAATGTTGCTTTATACAAAATTGTGATTTCAACAGTTTAGCAGTTGCTTTTACTTGCCAATGGCCTGAGCTGCTTCCTCAATGTAAGGATTGTTTACCTTTCTTGAACAGAGATTTTACTAAATTGTTTAAATATTAAAATGTTTATATGTTGCCTGTTTGTTTTTCATTTAGGGTGGGGTAAATACCAGTGTAAGACATGGTGGCATTTATGTGAAGGCTGTTATTCCTAAAGGGGCAGCAGAAGCAGATGGCAGAATTCAGAAAGGTACATATTTTGTTCTTTCCACAAGTGTGCTTAACCACAAATAATAGTCAAATCAACCTAATTTTGTGTAGACCTTTGTGGCAACACTGTGATATATAGCAAGAGAAAAAGTACCCCAGAGTTTTCCTGACTGCTTGGTGACTTCCTGTTCATTCTCCATGTGCTCATATCCACATTTATCAGTAAGGGAAACAGCTACCTGTCTGAATTTCTCCTGTAGTACTTATCACCTTAGTATGTCTACCTCAGATGGCTGGTTGGGAGGATTATTTGGTTGATCTTTGCAATGGCACTCTGAAGGCATAAAAAGCTAATAAATACCAAGTCTTAAACTTGACAACTGGTGCTGTGGAAAAGGCAGTAAGAACTGATGACAAAGTGTGAGGCTGTTGCAGCTGTGATAGGAAATGCTGAAACTCCTGTGACGAAAGCCAATTACAAAACATGCTGTAGTCAGTGTTTCATTCAAATGCATTGTGCTTTAATGGAGCATGGTGTTCTGATAATGCCTGGAGGATGGAGAAAAGGGCTTTGGATTGCTAGTGATCTCCTTGCTTGACATACCAAGTATCTCAGTACAAAAAATCCATGTGACTGCTATGATTATTCTTGTTCTTAAGCCAGTCCCTATTTTCCAGTGAAGCGAGGAGTGCCAGCGTTAGGCTAAGGCTTTTTCTACATGCTTCAGATTTCTCAGGGAAGTATCGCTCTGATTACTTAAAACTAATTTAGATTTAGGATCATTACGTAACACGGTAGTTACAAAAAAGCCTTATTCAAGCCTGATTCAAGCTTACAAAAATCCTTATTTCAATACATGGAGCTTTGGCAGGAGTTTAGCAAGTCAGGCCCTGAGGATAGCCATATCACCCCGTCAGTGGCTGCCTGGTGCCTGCCTCACTTGCCCACCCTGACCTCTCAGGTGCTCACTTCTGCCAGGTGCTGTCTCTCCTGCCATGCCTTGATGTTAAAATAAAGTGAGGAGGTGGCCCTCAGGGGTCATTGAGCTCAGGATATTCTTCCAGCCCCAGTTCTCCTTAGGCCCAGCTTGGCCTGCTCAAGTTGGAGCCCTGGCCCCCAGTGCAGCACTTGATCCTTCAGGCCTTAAATCATTTTCTGGACTTTTCTGGCATTGACCCTCTTACACTGGCTGTGTCCCTGAGCCCCGATCCACTTTACCAGACCTTGGCTCCTAGGCCCCTCAGCCCTGCTCTTGTCCCTCTCTGGCTCTGGGCCTGCTCTCACAGTCCTTGGGGCTTTGGGCCCCCTCTCATCCTCTGTCCCTTAAAATATGAGTCCTCACCCACAGTCTCCTGACCCTCAGTTTTCAGTCTAGTTCTTCAGCGAAGTGGCAGTGCCTCTCTAAGCTCTCCCTGCAGTCTCCAAGCCTCCCCTCACCACTGCTTCTGGTCCTCCGGTTGGGGCAAGCAGCAATTTTTCTGAAAGGGTGCTCCACTCCTAATGGTTCCTTGAGGGCCCACCTCTTCAGTATTGGGGTAGGGGGCCCATTACAGCAAGTAGCTGCCTTCATTTAACAAGAAAAACAAACAACTTGATGTAATATATCACAGTGAATTAAAAGGATGCTGTATGTAAATGATTTTTTGTTGTCTTCTTCCCTTCCTCTTAAATCAGTCATTATTTGTCTTTAGGTGACCGTGTGCTCTCTGTTAATGGGACTAGTTTGGAAGGAGCAACCCATAAACAAGCTGTGGAAACACTGAGAAACACGGGGCAGGTAAAAAAATCTTCTGTCTTTAGCTTATGAATTTAATGTCAGTAAAAGTGCATTAGACAGCACTGATGGAAGGAACGTTTCCACATTTATGTAGGGACTTTGTTATAACACACTTAGTTCCATTGGACAACAAATTCACAGCGCAAGTGGGCTGCTCAGTAGGTCCTTTAATCTCGAAGGCTCCCCCATGCATTTCCTCCCCCTCCCCGCGTTGTTTACCTGCTGAAGGGCCCCAGTAGCTCTGCTGATTGGTGCTGACCGGCTGGGAGGCAAAAACCTTGCCATATTTAAAACAGTGCCTGCCCATCAGGAGCGAGCAGCGGGGCCCCTCTGCCAGTGGGCGGTGGGGTGCATACAGGAGAACCTGCAAGACTTAAAGGAGCCACTGTACCACCCAGTTTCACAGTGAATTTGGTAGGGCCTTATCCACTGGTATCCTTTTACTCCAACAAAAGTGCCATTTAAATCAATGGCAGTATTCCTAGCACAAAACTGTTGTTTCTTGTATTACCAGTTGAACCGGACATTAGCTATCCAAGCCTAACAAATTGATAGTGCATATACAAATAGTGCATCTCTGCAGTGCCAACATGCCACAAATACACACATCATAAAAAGTCTTTTCATACAAACTTCTGTGTAGCAGTACCAGATTGTGAATTATGTGGTCAGTAATTTTTTTTTTAAGTTTCACACTTCATTGGAAAAGGTCTTAAATTATTTTTGCAGATGCCTGTCTTGGTGATATACCAGTCTGTTTCTCTGTTGTTTGACATTTAACATTTACAGTGTTTAAAATTAATTAATAATTACTTTTATTAATCCAGAGATTGTTGCTGTAGAATTTAATTACCTAAGTGAATCAGTGAATTCAGTTAAATTGTGAATTTACCTAAGTGAATTTAATTACCTAAGTGAATGTATAACCTTTGTGAGTAGGGCTGACTAACTTAAATGTACTACGTTTCTGCAGGTAGTACATCTGTTGTTGGAAAAGGGACAGCTTCCTGTTGCCGAAGTCCATGCTCCAGTTACACCCCAATGCACTCCTCCCAGTCAGGCGGGACAGAGTGACTCCCTGGATAAGTCAGCAGCAAAAACTACAGATACCAAAGACTACAACTTTGTTACTGAAGGTCAGGCCATATAGGAAAACTGTCTGAACTTTAAATCATTCCCCTGATTTTTCTGAATTACCTCAGCCAGGAGACCATGAAGTTAAACAGATCCCAGAAATTATCACAGACACATGGCTGGGATGGTTTAGTCTGAGGTGATCCTGCCAGGAGCAGGGGACTGACTTAAAACAACCTCAGTTTTGGTTCTGATCACAGTTACTGAATGTACAGTCAGTAGGAAGTAAAGGAGCAATCCCTTATATCTGTTTGTTTCACAGACAATACGTTTGAGGTAAAGGTGCTGAAGAACAGTTCAGGCCTGGGATTCAGTTTTTGCCGTGAAGACAACCTTACACCGGAGCAGTTGGGCTCAAGCATAGTAAGGGTTAAAAAGCTTTTCCCTGGACAGCCTGCTGCTGAAAGTGGGAAAATTGAAACTGGGGATGTCATCCTGAAAGTAAATGGAGCATCATTAAAAGGACTATCCCAGCAGGTTTGAGCTCCCTATTGTCTTGTTTGTCACTAGCAAAATTTGCTTTGTGGAACTCTTACAAGTAGGATCTGTCTGATATTAAGTTAATTCTGCCTGTAGGAGGTCATCTCAGCTCTCAGAGGAACATTCCCTGAAGTATCTCTCCTCCTGTGCAGGCCACCCCCTGGTATACTCCCAGAAATTGATCCTTCTTTATTGGTAAGGTCTAGAGCTTTTGATACTTGGGCTTTTAAGTTCTGCTTATTCAATGTGCCAGACAAGTAAATGAACAAGTGTGCAAGTGACATCTTTTTCAGAAGTCAGCATGTAAGCTTGGCAAGTACATGAGTACAGAAATTTGAGCAGGAATGAGCAAATGGAGTGGTGAAACCTTCTGTATTTACTGATTCATGTACCCCATTAATGGGATTATCAATCCTTGATCTTGGTAAAATAGTCCTTGATCTTCCAGTGGTACAACACCCTAAGGATTAAACTAATAGGAAGTGGGTAGAGGCAGATCCTCCCCGGTGTGAACTGCCATAACTTTTTGGGATAAAATTAAAATGTTCCCTACATCCCTCCAAAATGCCCTCTCATTCAGGTATAGTGGGAAAAACTTGGACAACTATTGCACTTTAACCATAGAAAGGTACAGCAAAAGCTGTGTTAACTGGCACTTTATTAGTTGGAAAACTCTATTAACCGGCATCCGAGGGACATGGCAAAAGTGACACCGGAAGTACCACTTCTGGGTTTCACCGCCGCTGCGAGCAGAGTTCTTGCCACTTCTTTGGCCCACAGCCCAAGGAAAAGCAGCCTGCGCAGGGGTCCCCTCCCTGTCCCCTGGCACACTGATGCCGGGGATGGTGTACTTTGATTAACCAAAATATTTGATTAACCAGCATATCCCTTCCCCAGGGATGCCAGATAACAGAGTTTTTACTGTAGTTAGCCATGTTAATCTAAAGTCAGTCAGAAGGCAGGGTAGATAGGCACTTTTATACACAAAATAAATAAGAGTGAGAGTAAGCACAAGCTTTTGTGAACCAAAGTTCACTTCATTAGATGATATGAAAGGATAGTTTAGAGCTGACTATAAAGTGGAGTGATTAATTAGTATACAATAGGTGAGAAAGCAGGAAGGAGAGAGAGGAGTACTATGAGAGGCATCAAGCAAAGAACCTGTAGGAACAAAGGAGTCACAAAAACTAATCCAGGTTTTGGGATAAGAATCTGCAGTCCCTGTTTAAACCATGCTTAACATGGTCCAATTTGTGGATGATTTCTTTAACCATAGTCATAATTGGCACCTATGAGGCTTCACTTGGAGTACTGTGTACAATTTTGGGCACTGCATTTCAAGAAAGACTTAGACAAATTAGAAAGAGTCTCATAGGAGCAATAAAAATGTTTAGAGATCTGGGAAACGTGATTTATGAGGAAAGGCTGGAAGTACTGGGATTATTTCATATGGAGAGATGATTGAGGGGCATTTGGTGTCGGTCTTCAGATACCTGAAGGGTAGTTATAAACAGGATGGTGATAGACCTGTTTTCTGTAGCTGCAGAGGACAGCACAAGGAGTAATGGTCTTAAATGACAGCAAGGGAGATTTAGGTTGGAGATTAGGAAGAATTTTCTCACTGTGAAGATAAGCATTGAAACAGGCAACCTAGGCAGGTTGTGGAATCTGCGTCTTAGAAGTTTTTAAGAGCAACATAGACAAACACACTGTCTGAGATGATTTAGATGAGGATGGTCCATGCTTGACCAGAGAGATCGACTAGATGATCTCCTGAGGTACCTTCTAGCCCTCCTTTTCTGTGATTCATTATGTTCAATATTATATAATGTGGGTATGCATTTGAAAAATCCACATTTCTTGTGAATGAGAGAAATTTTTAAATCGCTTGAAACAGATACACCAAACCCTTTCTGGTTTAAGTTTATTATATTGATTTTTATAGTAAATAGCATGAATCTTAACTGAGTGTTTTGATTATTTCTGCCCTCTTTACTTTTTTTTGCCCAGACTAATACAAAAATGATTATTACTGCTTAATATTACTGATTAAATATCTCTTTTAATTGCAGACTCCCGTACATTCTCCCCAACAAATATTTCCAGATGCCAGGAGAGAGGTCTCTTCTCCAATGAATGAAGATCAAGGGGAGAGCTCAGATGAAAACGAAGCTAATGATAAAAGCAAGAAAAGATTAAAATCGCCTTCCAGGAGAGACAGCTACAGTGATAGCAGTGGAAGTGGGGAACAAGAAGTAGCAGGGAATCCAGCAGAGACAATACTGGCTGGAAACCCTGGCTGGAAGTCTGCCCTATACCATACTCCAGATCAAGTGACTGCTCAGGCACACAGTCAGTATGAAATGACTCGTAGCCAAGAAGAGGTGGCCATCCACTACTCTACTCGTGAGGCCCCTCGGAAGCCAGAGGTTGAGGATAGGTATATTTCTAACAGTTATTTATTTTGCAAAAGTTGTATTAGGGTTTCATAGGTGCAGAAGAGTCAGAAGGGTAGAATTCCCCTACAAAAATGGAAGATAGACCAGATAAATTAGACTTATTTGTGAAAAGTCAAAATTTATTTCACATAAAATAAACATCAAAAGTTGGTTTATTTGGATTGGGGGTGTGAGATCCACCCTGACTTTGGGTTTTTAAATACTGTCAAAAACAGAGTTCAGAGGTGAACTCTCTGTGAAGTGATGCATTGTATCTCTAGTAGATTGTTTAAACTCTTTCCATGTCTTTCTGTAGTAATCCTCTATCACCACTACCACTGGACTTGCCACCAGTACCAAGCTGTAGGACTGTTCCTGATATTGCTGCTCCTGGTTTGATGGGGGATGCCTACACCAGCTCTGTCTCTGAGCTAACTTCCCAAGAGGGAGGGATGAAATCATCGCTCAGCCAATTCGAAAAACATACTGATGAATATGAACCAGTAATTTCTCTCTCTTTCTTTCTTTCTTTCTCTGCATCATGCGTGTTAAATTCTGTGGGGGAGGGAGGGTTTGGAGCATTGGTCAGTCATGATTTTGGCAGCAACCAAATGCAAGCTGTGCATGTTTACTTACAATTAGAGCTGTTTTTCTAGATGACATTCTAAGTTTATACTTGACTGGAGGCATATTTTAGAAAAGACGTGTACATTCTGCTTATTGTAGGCAGCCATTTGTAAAATCTGAAATGTTGTCATTATTCACACAAGTGTCCCTAGGTATGTAGAGCCTGGGCCACCTAAAGGATTCAGAGGTTTTGCTCTTTCTTTTAGCTGGGATGTAAAACTGTCATCACAAGCTCTAAAACTGCCTGTGTAACTTGTAAACGTGTTCACTCTACAGATGTAATAGGCACATCCTGAACATAAGCACCAAAAATGACACACAAGGGAGAAACTTCCATTTAGGCTTGCAAAGGAAAACAGTATTCTCTCCTAAATGTCTAACTAGCCTGAGGCAGTGTTTTGAGATTACTCATTTATCAAATAATACTTTCTCCGTTAACATCCTCTGAGACTTCTTGAAGTCCTTACATTCCCTCCATTTTTGCTGTGCTACATTCATCCACAAGATCCTCTGCTCTCTTCAGAATTTTTTGACATTTGTTTTTAATACCTGTGAGGCACTGTTGTTGTGCATCTCGAAGTGTCTCCTGCTCTCTCTTTTCTTGTCAGTTCACAGTCGAAGACAGGGTTCAAAACTGAGCCTTCGTATTTCTCATTGTAGTACAAAGCACCATAAGCTTTACAGCCAAGTGTACACCTTTCCCAGATCTAAAAAAGGAACACTAAATTCAAATGCAAACCCAATGCATGCATGTGTATAATACCAATCTACACAGAATAGTCTTGCCTTTTGGCAACTGAAATGTGCAGCTTTGTCCTTTTGTACTAGACCATTTTCTTCCTTCAAATTTATATCCATCAGTGTTTTGCCCTGATCCTGCAAACATGTCGAGCTTTTCTAATCTTGAAAGTTAATCAAGAATTAAATAACATTTAAAGACTTTATACCTATTAATTCAAGGAATCCCAGAACAACAGCAGTCTCCCTATGCCTGAAGAAGGGTACTTGTGCCTCAATGTTTGCAAAGAACTTTGTTCCAGCTACTCAGTTGGTCTAATAAAAGATATCACATCTACCCAAAGAACCTTGCCTGCCTATGTCCTTAGACCAACATGGCTACAACAAAAAACCCTGCAGAGTTAATCCAGACTTCCTAGTCTGGAATATTTGCATGTATAGACAAGCCTATGTTCAACTGTATGCACAAGAGCAGTCCCCTTGAGTCTGTATTTGTGTTGAGTGAATTGGTTAATAAAGTCTCCTTAACCTATGTGAATTTAAATAACTCAGTCAGACTACCCATATATTTTTTCAGTACACACTCTTTATTTGCCTATATGAAACTGTCCATATTCAAAAGCTTATGTTCTAAAACATAATTTTCTTCTCATAGGAAGTGGAGCTTGAAGTCTCCATGACTAAATCAGAAAAGGGAAGCCTTGGCTTTACAGTGACCAAAGGTAATGATAATGTTGGCTGTTACATTCATGACATTGTGCAGGATCCTGCCAAAAGTGACGGTAGACTACGACCAGGAGACCGTCTTATAAAGGTAAGGCAATTAAAACTCCATAGTAGAATATATTCCAGAGCTAAAGGGATTTATTTGAAAAATGAGTGGAAATCAACAAACTTCTAGTCAGAAGAATATGGACTCCAAATTGTTTGGAGTACTGAATGAATTGTGGGTCGGAAGCAAAAATAAATGCATATGTTGAAATCATGATATAACAGCTGTGGAATTAACTTAAATATAACTATAAAATAAAACCTGAAAGACTACTGTAAAAAAATGGGCACTGTGTAACCCTTCTTCCAAACTTTGGGTTGAAATGAATTGGCTCAATATAGCTGATATTACGATTATAGTTAAACTAAATCCTGATTACTCAGAATGTTCAGATAAGCTTGTGCAATTTTCTGCCCAACAACAGGGAAAACATCTTTAAATACTTTGAGCCAAACTGAAGCAAGTTACAGACCTCACAAAAATTTTATTCTTTCAGTTTCTGGAACAGTTACACACTGTAACTTTTTGTCATTTTCCATTTATAGTTATGGATTTGATTCTTGACTTGTAATGTTTTCATCAAATATGTTTATCGATGCAAATGGATATCACCATAAACTACAATCGCTGTCCTGTCAACTTGCAGTGTTTATAGTTTGGACATTTAATAGGGCCATTAACTGAATTACTTTAGCAATGCTGGATGTTTAAATTGGAGTAAAAACTAGAATGTTTCTTTTGCTTTTATCCTCACAGGTTAATGATATGGATGTTACTAACATGAGTCACACAGATGCTGTACATTTTCTCAGAGCTGCCCCAAAGACGGTCAGAATAGTGGTTGGCCGGGTTTTGGAGTTACCCAAGATTCCCATATTACTTCATTTACTGCCTGATATTATATTAACATGCCATAAAGAGGAGCTGGGTAATAAAAATTTTATTGCTGCTCACCCTCGTATAGAATATGTTTGTTGTTCCACTTTTAAAAACCACACTTAATTCTTAAAAAAGGATTTTTTTTTTTCCTCTGCACAGGTATCTCTTTATCTGGAGGTCATGATAGCCTTTACCAGGTGGTATATATTAGTGATATCCAACCAACCTCAATTGCTGCCAAGGAAGGCAGTCTCCGTATGTTAGATATCATCCATTACATTAATGGAGTCAACATACAGGGAATGACTCTGAAAGAAGCTAGAAGAACGTTGGAAATGTCACTTCCTAATGTGGTGCTAAAAGCCACAAGGTATCCTCTGGGAGCAAATTCTTTCTTGTGCTTTTTAACTGGAATAATTGTATCTTAATCCCCTTTAAAATATTTTTCTAGCAGAACTACCACCCCTGGGTGTGATAATGGCTGATGTATCTTTAGGTTTGTTCCTTCAGGATATTCTATCATCAAGATAACAGGTTTCAGGGGAGCTAAGTACTGTTACCAGATTTGCCCATTACTTTGGGTTGTGCTCATTTATTAGGGATACGTTTCTAGGGTCTTGGTAATTCTATTAATGTGCTGTTTGTGTTACTTGTGTTTCTATACAGAGCTGTATCTTTTCCTTCTGCAAGCCCTCACCCCCAGTGGAGCTATCTTGCAGGACTCTGTTCAGTGGGGCTGGGTTCCTCCAGTCCCCAAATCAGTCATACGCACAAACACGCATGGATTAACATGACACGCCTGACCTGGCCGGGTTGATCAGCATGGACAGGCTGACACCCTCATATGCCAAGAATCAGTTCATCAGAGCAACAATAACTACAGTCAGACACAAGAACACAGTTAAACAGAATACCTCTGAATCTGGCTCAGTGTCCAGATGACACCCTTATGGGCTAGCATTCAGTTCATTAGGGCACATCTGAGCCAAACTGGGTACAAGCTGATTCTCTTACATGTTTCAAACTCAGCACGTCCCAACCTTTTAGCCTCTTGATGAGCAGACCCCACAGTACTTTTGGGCTTCACAGGGATCTTTAGCTTAGGTAAAAGAAGCGTTGCTGCAGAGCAAGTGGGGAGGGAGAAGTAGAGAAGGAAAAATATACCCAGTTACCTCCAGTTTGACTATAAAAGTTATTTATTGCTAAGTATATGAAATGTACAACGGCACTAGCAAAAACAAACACAAACAGTTACAGTGTTACCCTGGTTTCACTAAGTATTTGGGGAAACTTAGCTCAAGCTTAACTATACCGTTCAAGTTCAGAAATCTATGCTTAGAGAGAAAAGAGAGAGAGAGCTGGGATCTCACCAGTCCAAGGCACTTGGGTTGCAAAGCTGACAGGTTAAAGTTCTCAGCACGATCCTTGAAGGGAGATGATCTGCCTCCTTCAGCCTCTCGAGAAGAAAGCGTGTGGTGTCAGCACACACTGCTGCTTCTTCTACAGATTTTTATACCCTCAGTTCAGCTTCTTTCAAGCATTCTCAATAGTGTAAATCAAATTGTCTTTTCTATTGACAAGGGGTGGTCATCTGGTTGGAACATCTCAGGAAACTGATTGATCCTCAGGAAACACATACTTAGGACTTGACATTCCTATGGATAGCAGATATACTGACAGGATATCTCCTGGTTTCTTCAGAAGCAATACATAGCTTGCAGCATCAGGGTTTTGGATTTTTACTTGTTATGAATAAGCCTCAGCTTAGTGTGACTTTTCCAGATCTTACTATAGACTTAAGGCAATTATTGGAGTGTTCATAACCTTTTGTGGAGAGGACTTCCATCAGTCGGCCCGGGAAAAGTATGACAATACTTGTGGTCAGGGCCCCAATGGGCTGGACACTGTGGTGATCCCTGTACCATTGTTCAAATGTTGCCCATCCCCCCGACTCGGTGTCTTGCCTCAGCATTCCCTAACCTGGCAACCAAGTTTTAGCCAATTAAGTTTACATAGGCCTCCCATAGTGGGACCGGGGAACGTACGGCCCGAGATGCCTAGTAAACTTACTTCTGCTTGGTGGGGGCAGGGAGGGGAAGTCCTTTGTAAATCCAGATTAGAACTGGTCTGATAAACGCTGAGCTGGGTGTGTGGGTTGATTAGCATTTGGAGCACAGATTCCCCATCATGCAGTGCTCCCCTGCTTCACTGATCCCAGAATTCACTTCAGGCTTTCTGTTCTCCATCTCTCATGTAAATGAATGGTCATCTGGTTCCATCTCGGATGCAAATGAGACCTAGGGCAGTTGTTTCACTCTTGTCACCCTTATCTGGAGGGTTTTAGGTGTGTCTCTCACTGCATCTTAATCAGTTTCTGTTTAGGTAGAGGAGTGGGGGGGATTCTTTGTGAGTCGGACAGTCTGTGTCAGGGTTCCCCAAGAACATGGAGCTGAGAGGTAACAGTACTCATTTACACTGAAATAGGGCAGAATAATGACCTATATGTAATAAATAAAGCAGGTCAGAATGTGGCCTTTTTTGCTTTCATAAACTTTCTTTCTTTCTAGGAAAACCTCTGTGTTGTCCAAATACTTTACTTTTCATGAAAAAGTTATGCCTGTTTTTCATATTTTATTGAAATAGTCCTCACTATTCAGGCAACTGAGGCAATCAAAGGACTTCCTGGGGCAGGAGGCAGAAACCAAAGGAGGAAGGGAGAGCCCAGAGACTCTAACTGCTGTTGCAGCCAAAGCAATGGGGAAGTGATAGAGGGGTAGAAGCCTAAGGACCACAACTTAACCCCTCATAGGCTGAATGTGGCCCATGGGCTGCTAGTTGAAAATTCTTGCTCTGTCTATTCTCTAGGCCCATGTGCATCTGAGTAGTCAGACCATGTTTTGTTATCAATGGAACTGGGATTGGGAAACAGTCCATGTACACATACCTCTGCTTTAGGCTGTACAAGCTCCAGAGGATTGAGAAAACAGGTGAAGACTCATATTGTTTCAGGGTGCTGCAGCCCCAGTCTTTCTCCCATTGTATCAGGAAGAAGGAGATAAAGTAATTGAGAGACATAAGCTCTGGCAAGTGATAAGATGTTGCGTTCCTAATATTGTATGCATACAAGTCCTTTTTGGAAATAAAACATAACTGTGTATGTGTACTCCTTATAGGGATGGTCACCCTGTGGTTCCAAAGTTCAAAGATGCTAATTCAAGTCCAAACTCAAAAAAAGCCAACGGTAAGCTACTCTTCGTTTTGTACTGTAAATTAAACTTCTTTTATGATTGACAGCCACATGTTATCTTTATCTTTTGCATGCAAGACTCCAGAATAGTGATTCTTTTTTAATAGTGACATTGTTTTAATTATGTTATCCAGCATCTCTAGCAGATTTTAAGAAGCCTTTATTGTATAAAGGCATGGATGGGAGATGGTACAGAATGTCATATTAAAAAGAATAATTTAAAAAATAACAGGGTGTTCTGCACTAAGCTTTAGAAAATTCTTGGTTTATGTAATATGTTGTTGTTGCAAGGTACAGCCCAAAGTGATTCAGTGCTTCCAGAGGTATTGTTTACACACAACTTTGTCTGCAGAAAAAACATCAAATAGTCTCCTTTCCCCCACACCTGTGTTAGGCTGGTATTTTTAATTTCACATCCTTGATATGTCTTAATATATTCTGGTCCACCAAAGGCATTAATTAAGTGGTCAGGAAGTTGCAGTAATACTTGAATACATGTTGTTTCCTTAAAGAAGTTTACTCTGAATCTCCTTGCTGTGTTACGGTTGCACATAGACTTGATTCAGGTTGTCCAGTCATGTAGTGAACACAGCTATTTTCGTACTGTGAAAAATAGAGAAGACATAATCACACTCCACTTTTCACAGTTGGAAAATGTGAAGGGAAGCCCTGCTAGGAGTGGAGGGGAGCCCTGCCCTCTACTTCCTGGTAGAGTCCCAGGACCTGCATGGCAGGGGATGGGGCAGGCAGCCAGCATCATTGCAAGGGGCTTCCCTCGGTGGCATGCAAGTGCTGGGAGCTGCACATCCACTGCAGGTAGCCCCACACAATATAGGCAGGCCAGCCTGGCCTCACTCCTTGTCACCATGTGCAGCTTTGGCTGGTGCTGCCTGCTGCTGTACAGCAACACCTTCAGAGGCCACAAACACTTACTGCCTGCTGCTGCCACTGGCAACAAGGTCTGTGCCAAGTCCTACAAACCCCACGCCCACAACCAGACCCAAACCTTGCCCACCTGAGCTCCCTGTTCTTGCTGCCCCCTCCCCAGGCACAGGCTCCATGTTCCTGCCAGCCCCAGCCCCATGCTCCATGCCCACACCCAGCTGCAGATCCCCCTCCCCAACCCCCATCGCTTCCCTGCCTGCTGCCTGGAGTACTGTAACAGGGAGGGGAGGAGGAGCTGCTGGATGCTAGGAAAGCTGAATGGGTCCCCTGGCAGCTACAGTAGTGGCAGCAGCAGCCTTGCCAAGAAGCTGTGTGCTGGCTGAGCGAAGACTTTCCACACACAAGGGTGGGAGCAAGGTTTGTGGGCTGGGCAGGGTTAAATTAGTTGTTGGGAGCCCACAGGCTGGATGAAATTGCCGTGGGCTATATTTTGCCCACCCTTGCCTTAGATCCTAGGCTTTTGGGAGGGGCAGCCTTCCTGTGTTTCTCCAAAGTGCCATACATTCATTTAGCATCATAATTCATGCTGTAGACTATTATGCTTTTTGTCAATGATTGTCCCTGTGAAAGTTCATAATTTATTGTATAATCATCTTCCCTCATTCCTTCAAAATCTGCATATACCATGTTGTCTTAAAATACTGTCACTCAGGCATTCATTAGTGTGGTTATGTGCCCCATTCAGCTTATGTTCTTTCATTCTATTCAATATCTCTGGGTAGGACATTTCCTAACAAGTTAAACATGGTTCTTTATAATAAATAATTTAAGGCAATTTATCACTACTAGCCTTTTATTATGAAATGGTTATTGATTTGTTCCATTTTGTTTAGGCCATCCCCATGGAGCTAGCTATGGCAAAACAGAAAAGGCACCTGATATTTACGTACCCAAGGTAAATACAAAGAAGCAGTTGCACTTACACAGTTAATTTGTTTCCCTCCAGTAGGTTCTAGACTTGCAGTATTTCATAGTCTGGGTATTTTCATTAAGTAAAGAAAAAAGATATATTTGACAGGCATCTCCGGTTAAGGAAAACTTATTGTTTTTAAATGGGAACACAGCATTGTGAATGAATCTGAATTGCCTACAGTCAATAAGTGAACATGGGTTTGAAGTTATTTTTCCAGTGCCCAGAATTGCATTAGGGTATGCATTAGGGTATGATAAATAGTCTTGCAGTTAAGGCACAGGGCTATAACTCAAGAAAGTTGGTTTTATTCCTAGATCCCCCAGAGCTTATGTGTTACATTGGCCTTCTGATTTAATCTCTCCTTTGTCCTTTGAAAAATGGAGGCAATGATCACCTTTTGCACAGGGGGTACAGGAGATCTGAGGGAAAATTAATGTTTGAGCATGTAGGATAGAGCACACTATATAAGTGCAAACCATTGTATAGTCTTTCGTAATGATTCTTTCTCTTACCTTAGGCAAGTGAAGAGGTATATTACTTGTAGGGGAGATTGTTCTTTTGCAGGACTTTGCCACAGTCAAATAGAGCTTTACTTTTCCAGGTAGTCTAGCAAACCTTTCCTCCTTTGTTTTAGCTTTAGCTTCTGATTAAAGTGCTTCCTAATATAGTTGCATTTCAGTTTAAAACTATAAAAACGTAAGTTGCATTTGGGATTATATTGTCACCCCTCCCCTGCTCAATTGAGGAAACAAAAAAGGCTATATTGTTCTGTATGTACTCCTTGTAGCTTCTAAGAATGGAGTACTATTAAAGGAGCAAATACCAAGTGCTTATTATCTCTCTGTTTCGTTTAGGTTAATGGAGAAACCATGCCAGGAGATTCTCCAGCAAGTGCAGCTGGTGATATTCATCAGGCAAAACGGCTAATGAACTTCACTGTCTCTAGAGATGTGCCCTCCAGTGTTTTTATAAATCAGATATCAGAGTTTTCCAAATGCAGTGATAACTCAGGTAAGAAGAAAACATATCTCTGATCACATCTCCCTACCACTGAATTCAAGAGCAGGAGATAGAGATCAGGCAGTAAAAATTGTTGAATAATACAAAAAGTGGGAAAAAAATACCTTTGTTGCTTAACAATTCTTTTATTTATTTATTTATTTTAATGTAATCATGAGGTCCTAATTGCTCTCCTAAAAAATTATTTCCCAAGAAAGAGGGACGTAAAGTGGTGGGATTAGTATTTTCATAGATTTCATAGACATTAGGGCTGGAAGGGACCTCGGAAGATCGAGTCCAGCCCCCTGCCCCAGAGGCAGGAAGTCGACAAGGATCATAGGATCCCAGCAAGATAAACATCCAGATCTCCAGTGGCAATCTATTCCAAACCTTGGGGGCTTGGACAGTAAAGAAGTTGAACCTTATGTCCAGCCTCAAAAGGGTCATGGAGGAGTTTGTGACTGTTCGAACATGTCATCCCTTGGGGCGTTCTGGTGAACAAACATTCCCCCAGATCCTGGTGAGCACCCCTGATAAATGTATAGGTGGCCACCATATCACCCCTGAGCCTGCGCTTTTCCAGGCTGAAAAGTCCCATGGCTCTCAGCCTCTCTTCATAAGGTCTGCTTTCCTGACCTCTGATCATGCACGTGGCTCTCCTCTGCTCTCTCTCAAGCTTCTCCACATCCTTTTTGAATTGTGGAACCCAAAACTGGATGCAGTACTCCAGCTGCGGCCTCATGAACACCAAGTACAACAGGAGAATGATGTCCTGGGATTTGCTCAAGAAGCATCTATTGGATGCAAGCAAGTGTTTTGCATGGTTTATTAGCAGCAGTATCACACTGAAAGCTCATGTTCATCTTGTGGTCAATGATGACCCCCACGTCCCTTTCACCCATGGTGCTAGCAAGTGTAGCACTGCCGAGCCTGTAAGGATGCTGCAGGTTTTGCTTCCCAAGGTGGAGAACCTTGCATTTTTCAGTGTTAACACCATCGGGTTCTTGCCCACCCATTTCCTGAGCCTGTCAAGGTCAGGCTGGATCACCCTTCTGTCCTCAGGTATGGATGCTTTACCCCAGAGTTTGGTGTCATCAGTGAACTTGGCCAGTCCGCTTCTGATACCAATGTCTGCATCATTAATGAAGATGTTATATAGTATAGGCTCAAGGACAAGAGGCTTGTGGGACCCCACTGGTCACAGGGCACCATGACAATTGACTTCCGTCAACCACCACTCTCTGGATCCTACCACGGAGCCAGTTCGCCAGCCAGTAGATCGTGGTGAGGTCAAGATGCACCAGACTCCAGGCTTGGGCAGGTAGCACGATTGTGGTGTGGCCAAGGCTGCAGTTAGCCAGTTTTACTGAGAGGTGATCATGGGATACCCAATCAAAGGCTTTTTTAAAGTCAAGATATATGATATCAATCTCTTCTCCTTTGTCCAGGTGATACGTCACTTGGTCGTAGAATGAAATAAGATTGGTCAAGTAACACCTACTCACAACAAACCCATGCTGGCTATCCCTCAGGATGCTGCCATTGGCATGATTTGGTTAAGAATGGTCTCTCTGGTAATCTTTTCTAAGACCTTGCCCGGAATAGAGGTCAGGCTCATGTGCCTATAGTTTGCCGGATCCACTTTCCTCCCTTTCTTGAAGATAGGCACCACATTGGTTTTCTTCCAATCTTTGGGCACTTCACTGGAGCACCAGGAGTTCTTGAAGATCTGTGCCAGGGGCTGAGCTATGATGCCTGCCAGCTCCTTGAGTACCCTGGAGTGTAAACTGTCAGGGCTGTCTGACTTGAAGGTGTCCAGCCTCTCAAGGTGTTCCTTCACAAGGTCAGCATTGATGGAGAGCAAGGAATCTCCCTCACCGAGGCCTCCCTGTCCCTTAATGGGCCAGAGTATGCCATCAGACTGGTGAAAGACCAACACAAAGTACCCATTTAGCAAGCTGGGTTTTTGCTGGGTGTTGGTTGTCAGTTGTCCCATGTGGTTTATCAGGGATCCAATGTTGCCCTTGCTTTTCCTTCGGCTCCCCACATATCTAAAAAAGGACTTTTTATTGTCCTTGATACTTGTAGCTAATTGGAGTTCCATCGCAGCCTTGGCTTTCCTGGTTTGCTCCCTGCAGGTCCGGACCAGTGCAAAGTATTCCTCCTTGGAGGTGGATCCAATCCTCCATCCTTTGTAGGTCTTTCTTTTTAGACGCAGGAGGTCCACTAGTTCCCTGGAGAGCCATAGGGGCTGCTGTGCCCTTTTGCTACCTTTCCTCCGAGATGGGATAGACTTTGCTTGTACATCCAGGGTCGCTCCTTTGAGGAGCAACCACTCATCCTGAACTCCCCTCCTGTTTGGGTTATGCCTCTTTAGAACCACTCTGACAAGCCTCCTGAGCTTGTCAAAATCAGCTTTCCTGAAGTCGAGGACTTCTGTATTGCTGACTGACTTGCCAGCTTTACAACGGATGGTGAAGGTGATCAGCTCATGGTCCCTGTCACCCAGCTTCCCTTTGATCATTAGGTCGCTGATTAGGTCATCCCCCATTACCAAAACCAGGTCAAAGAGTGCTTTACCTCTTGTCGGCCCGTCAGCTTCTTGCATCAGAGCTCATCTACGTATGAGAGAAAGTTTTGTGACCACTCAGATTTGGCTGAGCGCTCTTCCCACAAGATGTATGGGTAGTTGAAGTCTCCCATGACAACCATGCTCCAGGAGCGTGCGACCTCAGCCAGTTCCCTGGCGAACTCCTGGTCAAGCTCTTGATCCTGAGTCGGAGGTCTGTAATAGACTCCGACCATTGTGTCCCCTTTGCCGTGTTCCCCACAGATTTTAACCCAGAGGGTCTCTAGTCGTCCACCCTGGGCCCCAATGTCAGCTTGCAGGGACATGTAGCTCTCCTTGAGAGAGAGAGCTACACCCCCGCCCCTTTTGTCCCTCCTGTACAGGGTATAGCCATCTATACCTGTGGCTCAGTCATGGCTGGAGTCCCACCAGGTCTCATAGTTGTTTGTGTTAAGCAGGAGGACAGGTTCCTCCTGTTTATTCCCCAAGTTCCTGGCATTTGTGTACAGGGAGGCAAGTGTCCCTTTGGGGACCCTTGCCTTGCCCACAGCTCTCTCCAAGGCAGGGGCAGGAGTGAGCTCTCTTAAGTGCCTTGGCCTGCTGACTTTGCAAGGGTGGCTTAGCAGGCCAGCAGTGGCAGTAGTCCCCCCATCCCCTGGCAGGCTCAGTTTTGAAATGGAAAATATAGCATAAAGGCACGAATGAAAACCGTAAATTTTGGCATATCTTAAAGGAAAGGGCTTAGAATAGCTGCTGTTTGATAAACTACCCCTTTTTGTCATCTCTTTCCTTTAGGACCATTCATCTATTTGTATTTTCTGTTATCTTGTTTAATTTATTTGTATAGAAACTGAGATGCCAGATGATGAGTATTATGATGAGGATGATCACAATGAAGTTGTTCAGTATCTGTTGGATGTTGTCGATGAGGAAGCCCAGAACCTCTTAAATCGCAGTAGGGCAACGTCAGGTGACCAAGTGCCAGGTACTGTATGGGAGTGGAAGTGAAGAGTACACAAAGGAGAGGCAATGAATGTTGAATGAGCAATTGACTGACCAGCTAACAAAAAGAGATGGAATAGAAGTGGCTTGCAAAATTAATTTTTCCAAAAGATGCAGTGCATTAGAAAAACACTACTTCTAAGTGCGAGAATGTTTGGGAAAGTCTTGATCTCCACCCTCTGCCCCCCTGATTTTGGGAGTGCTTTTGTGCCTACAGACATTTGTGGGTAGATTTGATGATGAAGTTTAAATATTTTAGAAGTATGATCAGATACCCAAATTGCATCCATTGCAGTTGCAGAATTACATCTGCCATTTTTGAGAAGCATACAGTACTTTTTTTGCCAGTCCTCTCCTTACTCTTGTATTTTACTTTGCACCTGGTTCTGCATAAATCAGTACAGCTCCACACCTTTATTGCTGTCTCTGCAACAGAACAGCCACTGTCAGCTGAAATGAGCCAGATAGTAAATGCTAATGGGGAATAGTACTTGCTAACTGTTCCTGTGAGGCATCACAATCGACTTGCACATTACTGCATTACACCAAGTTGGTAGCTGTCACTGGAATTTTTTAGTTCTTGGCACCCCTCACTTGATTATAATTCTTTTAACCCTTTTCCTACTGTTCCTTCTAGACTGTGTTGTCATCTATTAACATGCTCTTAAAACTAGTAGAATGTGTTTACTGAGTAAGAGGAGACTCGGCTAGTTTAAATTAGTTCCATGACTTCTGAAGATCTGGTGCTTTTCATACAACAGTACAGCTTGCGCATTGAACCTAGGGAATGTCATAGTAGTGAAATAGTTAATGTAGGTCTAATTTTGATGATTATCATCAATTGATGATAACTCATGATGACTATACAGAGTAAATAGAATCCTGATTTAGGATTATTGTAAATTTAATTACAGACATATATGGGATCAGATCTGGGCACCTGAGTGTGATCCTTTTGCACCTTGCTTAAGTCCGTGAAAATCAGGTCTCACAAAAGATGCACAGTTCCTTTTCCTTCTCTGCGCTGCTTTTTGTGACTTGAGTCCCCTCTGTGTGTTACACTAATACAGTTAAGGTGTTAATTGTACTTTAAATAGTGACCCTGACACACATTCAAGTCCATCTGTAGCATGTTAATACAGCAAACAAGCCACAGAGCTTTTCTATATATAATGGGTACATCTACATGTGCCAATTTAAGGTGCTTTAGCCTGATTTAAGGCACATTAAGGGTGCGCATCTACATGTATGCACCCTTAATACACCTTAAAAATGGCGATTTTAGGCTATTCACGCCTAAATTTGATACCTACAGAAGCAGGCACGAATAGCCAAAGCACAATAATGCATGTGTAAACACGTTAAGGAGCATTAATGTTGTGTATGGGCTGACTTGGGACCAATTTTAGTCCCACATCAGCCCGCACACACATCATTAAAGTGCTTTAACTTGTGCATGTGTAGATACGAGCCTGAAACACCTTAATGCACATTAAATTTAGGCAAGCATTTCAAACATGTGTAGACACACCCAATGTGTAACATCTTTGTGGTTCATTTCTATCATGCCTCAAACTGAATGTGTGGCATGCCAGGGCTGACCCACGATGGTTCTCAAGGCTCAGCTGAACTTTGGGATCTAGAATGGGGCAGCCCCATGGTCCAAGACACAGCTGTTCCCTACCCAATCAATGGAATTAGGCTGGGGCCAGCACCAAGTGCTGGACCTGATGCCTCCACCCACTCCCTGGAGGTAGATGGACAAATCGTATGAGCCTGACAACAGGGAGCAGCTCCCTGATGTCGGGCTCACTGCTCCCTGGACTTTTAAAAAGTGAATGTTTAGCTGAGCTACACACCTGGTTTTTAAAGGTCTTGGCATAGAGACCTCAAGATCAGGAAACCCCTCCCCAGTCCCAGGGCTTCATGCACTGAGGATGTCAGAAAATCATCTGTGCAGCCTGATTACACACGTAGTTTTTAAAGGTCCTGGTGCAATGTGGTCCCCAGGATCAGCATGAGGCACCTTGATCCCGGTGTCCCAGCATGCCATGACCTTTAAACACTGCATGAGCAGCCCAACATAGAAATTCAATTAAAACCTTGCCATTTTTATATATATACACCTATTTAATACCAGTGCAAATAATTACTCAATTAAAGCAAAATTGAAATAACCCCAAATGTTGATTCGGTTACAAAAAACCCCCAAACAATAGATTGACTCTCACTTAAAACTATAAATTCTTTACACTCTTTTGGCAGTAGAGATGGACCTCAAGGTGGTCATAAACTATACTTTTAAGTCCTTGTAAGCTGGACCAATACAGATGTCCTTTATCTGTCTGAGAATTAGGTGTCTCCTCTCTCTCCAGCTCTTCATTTCACTGTGTTTCTCCAGCAGATTCTTTAGCAGCAAATGGGAAGCTGAGAGAGGAGAAAAATGAAGATACAGACTGTGATGGATCATCTTTGCCTGAAGACTTTCCAGAGGTATGACAGAGTTGATAGTGCCATTCTTTGCTGATCCTTATTTCTCAGACAATTTACCTTGACTTCTCATTTCTTTAATCTCACAGAATTTGTAGAAATAATTTCATCTTCATTTTAAATTGCTCTATCCCTATAACTTGATAGATTTTTTTTAAAATAGTGTCAGGAAACAAGAGTATGGAAATAGTTTTTTTAAAATACGGTATAATTAAGCTGGGATGCATTAACTGGGCAAAAGAACTAACCAGAGAATTAATTTAAGTACCTTTTCACAGGCAGAAATGAAAGTCACTGGGTTTTTAAAAATGCAGTGCTAACAAAATGCCATTAAAATACTATTTCAAGTGTTTTAGGCAGAAAGTTATCTGAGTTAAAAGCAGGTTTGGGGGAAAATAAGAGCATTACAGATACTTCGTATATTATCTCTGAAAATCCAAATCAGAAGCTCCCTCTCCCTTACGTTTCTTCTAAGATTAAATTAATGTTCTTAAATTCCTAATAACCTTTCCTTTAAACTGTGGCATTATAGCAAAGTGTACTGTCTCAATAAGAAATTTATCCAAGTGAATGGAATTCCCCCTCTCAGCTCACTGTTTGAGCCTCCTGCCCAGTTATCCGCAGCTGGACATTTGATTGGCAGGAGCTGCCTAAATCAGGGATATGCACACTTTGAGCAGCGGGAAACCCAATTAATGGAGCTCAGTCTAAAGCAGGCTAATCTCTGTAACTCAGCAGGTATTGATTTGCTCTACCATCAAATGCTACTGATCATGCAGTGGATTCCTACACTGTTGAATGCCACTGAATTGCCCCACTTCCAAATACTGCCACCATCCTGGCTCTGTGGGCTGAGTACAATCCCTTCCTTGACCAGATCTGGCTTATGGCTTATGGGTTGCCAACCCCTGGTGTAGGTGATTTAAAAGCAACACTCTCTTTGGCTGAACCAGCAGAAAGTCAGCAGGAATCATGCTAAGTGGACTTCAGTTCTAAGTTGCTCATGACATGTTATGGTCAGGCCACATTATTCATGCTTTTCAAAGGGAAACTAAAAATAATCCGCGCTCTACGGAATATTTTACTTTTGCTCATGGATATGATTTCATAGACATTAGGGCTGGAAGGGACCTCGGGAGATCATTGAGTCCAGCCCCGTGCCCAAAGGGCAGGAAGTCAGCTGGGGTCATAGGATCCCAGCAAGATAAGCATCCAATTTACTCTTGAAGGTGTTCAATGGAGGTGCTTGAACCACCTCCGCTGGCAGACTGTTCCAGACCTTGGGGGCTCGGACAGTAAAGAAATTCTTCCTTATGTCCAGCCTGAAACGGTCTTGCAGGAGTTTGTGACCGTTTGACCTCGTCATCCCTTGGGGCGCTCTGGTGAACAAACGTTCCCCCAGATCCTGGTGGTCACCCCTGATAAACTTATAGGTGGCCATCAAATCACCCCTGAGCCTGCGCTTTTCCAGGCTAAAGAGTCCCATGGCTCTCAGCCTATCATCGTAAGATCTGTTTTCCTGACCTCTGATCATGCGCGTGGCTCTCCTCTGGACTCTCTCAAGCTTCTCCACATCCTTTTTGAATTGTGGAGCCCAAAACTGAACAAAGTACTCCAGCTGCGGCCTCACCAAGGCCGAGTACAAGGGGAGAATGACGTCCCGGGATTTGCTCGAGAAGCATCTATGGATGCACGCCAGCATTTTGGTCGCTTTACTAGCCGCAGCATCGCATTGGAGGCTCATGTTCATCTTCTGGTCAATGATGACCCCCAAGTCTTTTTCTTCTGTAGTGCTAACCAACGTAGCACTGCCGAGCCTATAAGGGTGCTGCAGGTTTTTCCTTCCAAGGTGGAGAACCTTGCATTTTTCGGTGTTAAACACCATGAGGTTCTCGTCTGCCCATTTGCTGAGCTTGTCCAGGTCAGCCTGGATCACCTGCCTGTCTTCTGGCGTGGATGCTTTGCCCCAAAGTTTGGTGTCATCGGCAAACTTGGCCAGTCCACTCCTAACTCCAATGTCCACATCATTAATGAAGATGTTGAACAGTATGGGTCCCAGGACAGAGCCTTGAGGGACCCCACTGGTTACAGGGCACCATGATGAGTGAATGCCATCAATCACAACCCTCTGGGTCTGACCACGGAGCCTATTTCCCAGCCAGCGGATCGTGGTGGAGCCAAGGCCACAACTGGGCAGTTTGGCCAAGAGGTGATCATGGGATACCAGATCAAAAGCTTTTTTGAAGTCAAGATATATGACATCAATCTCTTCTCCCTTGTCCAGGTGATAGGTCACCTGGTCATAGAAGGAAATGAGATTGGTCAAACAAGACCTACCCGCAACAAACCCGTGCTGGCTGTCCCTTAGAATGTTAGCCTGGGCTTGTCAAAGTCGGCTTTTCTGAAGTCAAGGACTTCTGTGTTGCTGACTGACTTGCCAGCTTTACAGCGGATGGTGAAGGTGATCAGCTCGTGGTCGCTGTCACCCAACTTCCCATCAATCACTAGGTCACCGATTAGGTCATCCCCCGTAGCCAGTACCAGGTCAAGCAGCGCTTTGCCTCTCGTTGGCCCATAGACTTCTTGGGTCAGGTAGAGGTCATCCACGCACGAGAGAAAGCTTTGTGCCCACTCAGATTTAGCTGAGTGATCTTCCCACGAGATGTCCGGGTAATTGAAGTCACCCATGACAACCAAGGTCCTGGAGCAAGCAGCCTCAGTCAGTTCCCGGGCGAACTCCTGGTCAAGCTCGGGACTTTGAGTGGGAGGTCTGTAGTAGACTCCCACCATTGTGTCCCCTGTGCTGAATTCCCCATGAATTTTTACCCAGAGGGTCTCTAGCTGTCCATGCCGGTCGCCAACATCAGCTTGCAGGGACATGTAGCTTTCCTTCACATAGAGAGCTACACTCCCGCCCCTTTTGTCAACACAATCCCTCCTGTACAGGGTATAGCCCTCTATACCCGTGGTCCAGTCATGGGTGGAGTCCCACCAGGTCTCCGTTATCCCAGTGACATCATATTTCTTTGCACTGAGCAGGAGGACGAGCTCCTCCTGCTTGTTGCCCAGGCTCCTGGCATTAGTGTACAGGCAGGCAAGTGTGCCCTTAGGGGCTCTTGCCTTGCCCACAGATTGTGCCAGGGCTGGGGCAGGGGTGAGCTCCCTTAAGTGCCTTGGTCCGCTGGCTTTGCAAGGGCCGTTCAGCGGGCCAGCAGGGGCAGTAGTCCCCCCATCCCCCAGCGGGCTTAGTTTAAAGCCCGGTGGAGCAGGTCAGCCAGCCTGGCTGAGAAGAGCCTCCTCCCCAGGGGAGAGAGGTGGAGGCCATCTCTTCCCAGCAGCTCGCTGCCTCTCTCTCCAAAGAGCGGGCTGTGGTCATGGAAGCCAAAGCCTTCCCGATGACACCAGCGCCGCAGTCTTTGGTTCACCGCGTGGATCCTCCTCTCCCTCCTCAGCCCATAGCCCGAGACTGGGAGGATCGAGGAAAACACCACCTGAGCTCCCAGACCCCTAAGCCCTGCTCCCAACTCCCTGTAGCGCCTCATGACCTGGCTGGGGGTGCTCCAAGCCGTGTCATTGGTGCCCACATGAATAAGGAGCATGGGGTAGTGGTCTGTGGGCCGGAGGAGCTGCGGGATCCACTCCGCAATGTCTCGGATGCGGGCCCCCGGGAAGCAGCAGACTTCCCGGGCTAAGGGTTCGGGGCGGCAGATTGCCCCCTCAGTGCCCCGCAGGATGGAGTCTCCCACAACAAACACCTTACGCTTTGTCTTGGGGAGAGCGGGGCCAGTAGCTGCGGTCGAGCCTGGGTTGCCTGCGGGAGCTGGCAACTGCGTGGGCTCTGCAGGGGCTGCAAGAGGTGCGAACCTGTTGCTAAGCTCCGGCGGGGCAGCGGCCTTGGTGCGGCGGGCCTTGGGGCCCTTGACCACCTTGGTCCATGCCCCTGACTGGGCAGAGCGGGAGGTCCCAGAGTCCTCCTTAGTCCTGGAGAGAGACGGTGCTCTACCCTGCGGCTCCCGGGGGAGAAGGGCCTGGCAGTAGGAGTCTATCTCCTGCTCACAGTCCCTGATGGCACGCAGTCTCTGGACTGTGGCCTGGAGCTCCTCCAGCTGGTGTGCCAGAGACCCCAGTAGGGAGCAGACCACGCAAGGGGAGGGGTATTCTGAGAAGTATTCTGTTTGGAGGCAAAATTCTGCTGCGTGCTGTCCACTCTCCTTCTGCTGTTACATATCAGAATTGTCATGTAGGCTGATTTAGCAGAAGACATTCATAAAAAGCATATATTGAATACAGCCACGAGTAGATCATCTGCCTGATCAGACTTGAACCCCACACTTTTATGGAGTCAACCATCTGAATGTTTAAATAAAATAGAGAGGCACTTGTACACATGATGGAAATTGGCCTTTTTGCGGTTTAATTGCATCATGTTGTATACATGCAAGGGTTTTTATGATTTAAATAATTTTGCTATGTTTCAAACTAAGCCACATCTGCATGTAGTTTAGTTTGCAATATAGCTATTTGTAAGGTTGCAGCCTTTGACAGCTCACCTTTGACAGCCCGCCGCTGCAGGAGAGGCGGGCTGAAGGCAGAAGTAAGGGGCTGATCCCTTTTTCTTTTTTTTTTTTTTCACAGAGCCTGCCTGTGTCCCTGAGCTGCAGCGGATCCCAGTCCTCCTTTCCACAGCAGTGGTGCCTCCTAGGGCTGCCCAGGCAAGCTGCTGGTGTGTGGGTGCTTCCCCAAGTCGGGCTTAGGGAGCAGTTGGATTGGGCTGGGTGCTGCCTGCAAACTGAGCAGCACCCTCCTGCCAGCCACCCACCAAAGTGGCCCTGGGGGGCACCACTGTTATGGAGGGAAGGTCCAGGGCCCCCCATAGCTCAGGGCCTGCCTGCAGCTTGCTCCCTGGCCACAGGAGAGGTGGACGGGCTCCACAAAAAGAAAAAGAAAAAAAAGAACAGGCACCTCGCCACATTTTTTCTCCCTTCAGCAGAGCCTGTCTGCATGAGCTGCCACTGGGCCGTACAGCCTCTGAGCTGCATGGGGGCCTGATCCTTCCCTCTGTGGCAGCAGCACCCCCTGGGGCTACCTAGGTGGGGTGCTAGCTGTGTGGGTGCTGCCGCAGCTCATAGGCAGCACCTGCCAGATCCAATTTTTCCCTGAGTCCATGCGCTGGAAGCCTGCTGGGCGCTGCTCCCTGTGTGGGCTAAGGGAAGAGTTGAATCCACCACCAACAACCTGCTCAGGCAGCCCTGGGTGGCACCAGCACCACAGAGGGAAGGACCAGGTCCCCATGCAGCTCAAGGGCTGTGCAGGCTTCACTGAGGGGGAAAAACAAGCGGCAAGGGGCCTGATCCTCTTCTTCTTTTTTTTTTTTCCTTCCCATGGTTGATGAGTGAGCTGCCAGCAGGCCCTGAGATGCCGGGGACCCCAGACCTTTCCTCCATGGCAGCAGCACCAAGCCACTAGCCGCCCACCCGGGGGCCCCAGGGGACACTGCCTCCGTGGAGGGAAGGACTGGGTCCCCTCTGCAGCTCAGGGGCCATTGGCCTGCCAGCAGCTTGCCCTCCAGCTGCAGGAGAGACAGGCAGGCTCTACAAGGGGAAAAAAAAAGGATTCAACCTCTCACTGTAACAGTGACAGAAGCCCCTAAATTGAAACAATGGGTTTTTAATCATTGTAATTAAAAACCCACCATTTGAATTTAGTGGACTAATGGCCTAGGAATTAAGTCAGACCATCTTTTTTTCCTTGACCTAATTTATACTAGAAAAGGTTCACTGCTATGGCTATATTAGCAAACCTTCCTAATGTATATACAGCTTATACCACCTCCCCAAACAAAATAATATCTACTTAACAATAGTATTTTTGCTGGTATAGCAGTATCCATACTAGTGCTTGTGCCAGGACAGCCATGTCATAAAAAAATCAGCCATAATTAATATTACTATATTGGCAATATTTTAAGTGTAAAATAGGCACTAGAGCCAAGTCAGCACTTTTAGGCAGGAATTTCCCACATGCCCTGTCACCTACAGAGAAAGATGCTGTACTATAATTTACCAAAATGGGTTGTAAGCAAAACCTATAATTCTCTGAAAAATTAGTCATTACAAATGTTGGGAGTGTTTCATGTTTGAACATATATTATCTGTCACCATGAAAATGTCCTTAGAAGAAATGTTGTTCCTTACTTCAATATCTCACGGCAGGAAGAAGAAACCTCGGATACTGTTTGTAATGATGGAAACACTTCCTCTTCAATATTTGTTTCTCTACTCACCCTTTCCTCATTTGAAGGAAAGGCTTGGTGTCTCTTGGTTAAAAAATAGAATTCAGCAACCTGTCCAGTAGTGAGTCATGGGTAACTGTGACTCCTGCATCTCATGTAAAGTGCTTTTGAAAAACAGACCACTTATTTGAGTGAGTAAAGGTGGGAGCAAAAGCCTACAAGGGGCCTACTTTGTAAATAAGAAAATTCTTAGGGCTAAGGGGTGCTCCAAACTCTCACAGTTTGTCCCATGATTCCACCACATATTTCAGATGACCAGACTGTGTGAAATAAGGCTTTGTCTTCCGCCTGGTTCCTGCTAAATAGTTCTTCCCATATAGTTAAAAACAAACAAGCAAACCTCTCCACATAGTCATATTTGGCCTTTGTGCTGTTTCAGCCCAGAATTGAAGGACTGCATGGTCAATATATAAAGAACTACTACTTCCACAGGGTTACTAAGTCATGACTGAGAAGATTAACTTGGCAACATGGCAGTGTTTGTACAGCTGATGCCCCGTTCTCACTGAGAATGAGAGATGAAATTCATCTATGCTGTAGAATAGTGGTTTCCAACATGTGGTCCACAGACTGTCTAAGGGGCCAGTGAAAGATGACTATGATCAATCAGAAGTCTGTGAATATTCACACTTACAATTCAAAGGGGTCTGCACCTCCGTTCAGAATTTCCAAAGGGATCTGCAAATGAATATCAGTGCAAGGGACTCTGCTGCGCAGCCTAAACCCCACAAAGAGCCAGCAGTAGGGTTTTTCTGGAGGAACAGCCATATAGGAGTGCTTGTAAGTTTTCAAGAAGTCTAGTGCAGTCAGGAAAGGGTCACTGGAGGTTCTGCAGGCCAATTGGACCCACTATTCCCAATAAGTAGCACAAGAGAGAAACTGGAAGAGTAGCTATGACAAAGCCGTACAGCAACCCTCATCCCTGGCCATAAAGTGGAACATGACTTGACTTCTGCAACTTCACTACATTTCGCTGCAGGGAGAAGCTGCCTATTTGTGATTTATATGGATGGTAATGGATTTCGTTTTGGAAGAATAAAGAACTTAACTTTAGTGCCCACTGCTTTCAATGTGACACCTTTCACAAAACCTGAATTTACTTCTTTACATCGTTTGTTTGAGCTTATAGTAGAACAGTATGGTTGTTACACAGTTCCCTATCAACTGTAACTGACTATATTTCACATTACTTCCTTTGCTAGCCTGTACAAGCAAGGGACTGTGAAGAACATTGTGAAGACAAAGCAATGCCTGAAAGGTAAGAATTTTTACTGTGGTGTAAAAATGACATTTGTAAGTTTTGCACCTCTGCAATGAAAGAAGTAAAAACTCAAACAAACCACAGGCACTACGTAAGTGCCTGTCTATAAATGTGTTGCTTTTGGGTTGTTTGGTCTGTATTCATGTTATGTGAGAGGTCCTACAGAACCTGAGTTAGAACCTGAGGTTCAGGGATGCTGGTAGTGAATTGTGAATAGTAAAAATCTGCATTAGAATTCCGTTGTGTTACTTGGACATAGAAAAAATATCTGCTTTCCCAATTTTCTGCATACATTCTGATTTTACCAAATTCATTGGTAAGGGGAGCTTTTCATTTCTAGATCAAATGTGCCTTTCATTTCTAGATCACTGGTTTGCAACCAGTTCAGGTGAGGAAGGACAGAAAATGATTGCTTTCTGGTAGTGATTTAGATTACATTGACTGAATTGATTAACTTTGTCCACATACATTTTCTTGTCGGCATATATTTCCATCATTATTACCATGAGGAAGTCACTAGTCCCTGCTGTCACTTTGTAGGAATGCCAAAATGTTATGTCTTCCCTCCTCCCCCCAACAGTCTGTGCTCCAGGGGCCGTAGCAGCAGCCCTAGACTGTTGCTATGTGCATACTAGGTATTTTCCTAAATAAACTTTGAAAAATGAGAAGTTAAGACTTCCATCTTTAATGAACAACATTGAATTGAGCCTGAAAATAAAAACATATATATTGTAGTTTCTCCTTTTTAAGGGAATTTCACAGTCTATCATTCACCATGATGGTTTTGCTGAGTATATCAGGCCAATAGCGTTGACTTTTTATTTATTTACATATATAAAACGTAAATGCCTTTTTCTAATATAAAATAATAAACTTGTATATTCTCTACTTGTCTAGGTTATTTTCAGAACCTCTTATGGGGCAAGCAGATGAAGATGAAATTATGTGGGGAAGTGATGACCTTCCAATCGAATCGATAAACCAGGATCATATAGATAAAGGCAAGGAGTTGAACAAATAGCCAGTCAATGAAAAATAAAGATTATAGTAAACACAGAATGTTAGAAATAGCTGTTATTGGCACTGGATTTACAAACCAGTCCTGATAACTTGTTCCGGGGCAGACCCAAACCCTCAGACCAAACACGACTTCTTCCATTTGATAATAGACCAATGTTATTGTTACACAGTGATAGCAGATAACAGTAATGCAGCAAAGCAAACAAAATATCCACCCCTCCCCCGATCCTACTTCTCTACCTAGGGTTCTACAAAGGGAAGGTACACCTGGCTAGTATGGGAGTGCCACCCTGTGGTCCTTTGTTGAATAACCTATGTCAGCAGTCTTGGAGGTCAAGGGCCAAGGCCTGCCCCCATGACCCCAGCCTCCTCGAGGGGTGTGCCCTCCTCCCACTGCTCTGAAAATCCCTCTGTTTGTATTTTTTTCTCCTGATGACTCTTCTGAGTACCTGTGATCTCTGGGCCCTTACGTGTTGTATGGCTCGTCGAGTGCATAGCCCTACCCTCAACTCGCCTGTGACGACTTTGATGTTAAACTATCAAGAGAGGGGGTTCAGTGGAGATCTTCCTGGGAGTGCCTCCCAACAAACGGCAGTACTCATGGTTGTTTGGCACGGTGTTCCACAGGGCTCCACCTCCCCTACACCCTGTCCAGTCGCCAACCACATGAGTGTTCATAGAATGGGTATTTCAGCCCTGCAGGGTTGCACGCAGTGTGATTCGGGTGGGTCCCATGTCGCCATGGACACAGATGGCTCTCCTCCCTCCGGCCTCAAAGTACGGCCCGTCTTTTCTCGGCTCTTTGATTTTCCTTTTTCTTTTTTGGGATTTTTTTTTTTTTTCTGAGAAGAAATACTCCCCTGAGGAGGAGAGGGCTGTAGAGCTGCCTCCTTGACCCCAGCCTCCTCCAGGGGGCTCAAATGCCTCCTCTGCCCTGCTCCCTACAGGGAGCTTAAATGCTTCCCTTAGCTTGCTTTCAGCGGGGAGCTGGAGGACTTCCCCTGCCCTGTCTCCTGCAGGGGCCTCAGAAGTTTCCCCTGCGTGGCCTGTGGGAGCTGTGCAGGCTGTGCCGCTCCTTTTCCATGCTGGAGCCTCAGCACGTCTAGCATGCTGCCCACCAGCACTCTCTCTCCCCAGCTCTTCCCCTGCCCTGGTTCCAGTGAGGCTTTTAAACTTTCCCGCGGCAGCCAGTACGGCCGCCACGATTGGTCCAGCTGTTCTCCTCACAGGCAACAGCTGATTAAACAGCCAGTGTAACGCCAGCTCGCGCAGCTGTGGCCACAGTCCCGGCTCCTGGTCTGGCTGCCTGGATGGGGGTAAGTCACCCCCACTGGGGGTCCGTTTCTGGGCTTTGGGGCCCACGGGGATTACCCTCTCCCCTTCGGGAGCCTGTGGTGGTGCCTCGCTGTCACAGTACCATGAATTAGTTTCCCAGTGGTTGTCATACTATCCACGTTCTGTTCTGTCCACATAATTCTTTATTTCCAAAACTCATCTCACACATATATCTTAATTTGATCATCAAAAATGCCATGGGATGCCACGTGTCTTAATGTGGGCATACCTGGCCTCCTCATTTGGTTATTTTACCAAAACCAGAAATCCCAGGGGCTTTGCAGCTGGCCCCTGTGACCTAATGCCAGTTCTGCAGGGTCCCTTATCTTTGTTATAGAATACTGTTTGCATGTTTTCAATTTTCTAGCCTGTTGGTCTGCTAGCTTCAGACATAGTGGGCATGTCTATACAAGATGCTACCTGCACAGAAGCCAAATAATACAGTGTAGTAACGTGTCAAAGCACAACCAGTGCTAATACACTACTGCGCAGTATTATTAGGCTACTGTGCAGTAGCATCACTAAAAAGGCATTTGCCAGGGCTACTGCACAGTAACTCCAGTTACTGCACATTTATTTAGTATTTGATTATACAAGTACTACAGTGTCTGCTAAAAGGCTTATCTGTCTGCTAAAAGGCTGAGGACATGAAACTTTTGTCATAAACTTTTAGAAACCAATTAACCCTTGCCATTCTCCTGAACCCTTGTTCTAATGCAGTATTTACTCTGCCTACAAGCCAATTCCTAAAAGAAAATTTCTAAATGTCACTTTCTAGCTATCAGCTATAACAGTCTACTGGATATCATTTAGGGCCCAATCCTGATAAGCCTAGACAATGGGAAATGAGACTGCTCACCACACCATAGGGCAATAATTCTTCACCAGTGCTATGGTACTCTGGATTTCCTTGAAAGCCTTTCAGACATGCCATGGGATCCACGTAAAGTTAATATTGTTAGATGTGCAAGCATGATTCACTAGATCCAGAGATTACAAATAAGAATTCATAGTGTTTAAATCATTCTGACCTGTTGTTATCTTTCTGAGTTCTTTGCAGCAGAAGAATTGCTCAGGTTTTTTTTTCTCTAGTCAAAAAAGAAGTGAAAAGCTACAATGCCAGCATTTTCTAAGGGCTGCCTTGAGTCTAATGAGAGATGCCTTGAGTCTGAAAAGGTTGTAAACCATTGACAAAGGTTTTGTACCCTCATAAATCAAGCTTCCAAAGCCGTGATTGCTCCTCAGAACTTCAGTCAGTAAACGAGACTCTGCATTTCACAATATATGTTTTACTGACGTGCATGTCATATGACGAAGTGCGCAGTCTGGCAGAGTTTACACTGGTATCTGCTGTGCGCCTGGTAGAGTTGAACTCAAGTCACACAACATTTTCTTAATTCCTTTGGGCCTAATTTTGCCACTGCTGATTAAGTTAATTGGCTTACTGACAGCAAATGCTACTTGGCATGAGTGTGCCAGAATCTAATCATTACTGCTGCCATCTGGAATATCGTCAGGAATTTCACATCCTAAAATTCATTTTTAGCAGACTCATATCTGTTGTGTATGTGGTTCAAGGTGGTTTTAAACAAAGATGAATAAAAACGAACCTGAATTTTTCTAGTAAACCTTTTGAATAATTCAATGGGCACCGGGCATTTTTCATTCTTGTGTCAAGGAAACTTTCACTGTATGACTTTTGTTGTGCTTGAATGAATAATAAAGGACACTTGCCTTTCTAAAGTATTATTCACTAAAAAATATAAAACATTTTACTTTCATGATTAAAATATATTTTAGGGTGAGGCTTTAAAGGAAACCTATAGTCTTTGAGGCTTAAGAGCACAATTCTGATTTCATATGCCTATGTGATCACTTAATTATGTAAATGACAGCATGTCAAGAATGTATACTGAGATATATGTTGATTTTGTTAAGGTATGTATAGGGATGATTTTTTTTTTCCTAATTTGACTTTTTCACATTGCTAATCATTAATTGATCCATGTAAAATTTAGGGGGAAATGGTAGGGGGATAGCAGGTAACAAGCATTACCACTGAAAGAATTAAACAGAGAGCATTTTTTATCTCAAGGATACTTTATGGTAACCTTTAAGCATAAAAAATAAATACATAAGTTATGAATAAGCAACTGACAGTCTGAAAAATGTGTGTGTGTGTAGCTATTTCTGGGAAATCTCTTTCTTATTTTATAGCATTGCAGTATGGTATACTGTACAATGCCCTTAGAATTATGTTTATATGAACAAATAAATCAGTCTTGTTCTTCTGGTAGATTCTTCTTTCATGACAAATGAAGAATTGTCTATACTCCCAATTGTCAAAGTGCTTCCTGGAGGCAAGTATACAGGAGCCAAATTGAAGTCTGTCATCAGAATGTTACGTGGACTTCTGGAACAGGGAGTTCCTTCAAAAGAAATTGAGGTAAACAAATATGGACTGTTTAAAATCTTTCTGTATAAGATTCTTTTTAAATATCCCTCATTTGGACAGGGCAAGGCAGTTGGAAACATAGTGTTCATCTACACATCACCCTACAGTAACATAGCAGTGCAGTACGGCAGCATAGCCATCATGTGGTTGGCAGCTATGTTGCTGTAATAATGCACACCCCCATTTTAGTGTACCTCTACGGCGATGTAGCAGCAAAATCTAACCGTGCACTATGTGGGCACTTACTGTGCCATGCTTTAGTACTAAAGGAAGGAAGTACTAAAGCACAGTGCTGTAGCAGCATCGCCATATGGCAATGTGTAGATGCGTCCATAAGACCTTAAAAACTGTCATTACTAGCACCATTGCAAATATGGGGAGAGAATACTGCATCTAATGCCACTCCACAATCACTATGTAATTATGTTCATTCTGTGATGGAAGGTGCCTTAAGTGGGGGTTCCCTGAGTGATGCATTATCCATCTGGTATGGAGCCCCTCGCCGCATCTCGCCTGCCACGACTTGCTGTTATTATATAAAGAGAGGGTTCAGTGGAGATCTTCCTGGGGGGGGCTCCTCGGGTGCGATGTTTCACGGGGCTCTGCCTCCCCTATACCCCGCCCACTCGCCAACCTGATGGGCACCAGCAATGGTGTTTCAGTCATGTGTGATCGACCTCGGCTTGCCTCGAGGGGGACCCCACGTGCAGGCAGGTTCTGTTGGCACTTGTCAGGCTGCCCCTCCTGCTTCGATGAGTAGCCTTCCTACCCTAGAGACTGGCAAGCTATATGTGCATAGGCTGGCACCTGCTTCAGTGCCTCTGAGTAGGGCGTTTTGATCTTACGCCTCTTCTCGGTTTTTTTTGCTCAAAAGAAATGGACCCCTGGGGAGGAGAGAGGTGTGGAGTTGCCTCCTTTCCCCCAGCCTCCTACAGGGGGCTCAAACCTCTCCCCTGCTCTACCTGCCGGGGTTGCTGCACTGCTCCTCTCCGTTGCAGGATCCTCAGTGCGTCTGGCGTGCTTTATGCCAGCCTTGCTCCCTCTCCTCCTCTCCTGCCCCCTGGGTTCTGGTGGGGCTTTTAAATCTTCCCATGGCAGCCGGAACAGCCGCCGCAACTGGCTCAGCTGTTCCCCACCTGGGGAACAGCTGATTAAACAGCCGGCATAACACCGGCTCACTCAGCCACGGTTTCTGCTCCGGCTCTGGCTGCCCAGCAGGAGGTAAGTTTCCCCCGCGGGGGTGCTGTTTGTGGGGTCTGGGGCCTATGGGGACTACCATCTCCCTTTCAGGAGCCTGTGGTGGCATCTCACCACCACAATTCACATAAGCTATATTGGGTTTAGAGCTAAAAATGTAATTTCCCACTGTAAAAAAAAAAAAAAAAAAATGTCCTCAAAAGAATGTGACACAAATGGATAGAGATTCATTCAATGACCTCTGCATACTCCAGCTGCAGCACTGGAGGAACTGAAAACACAAACCTCTGTTCCTGTCAAAATTCTGATTAGCAGCCAACCATGTTAATGCTTCCAGGTGAGCATTAGAAAGCAATTTCCAGATAATAAGTTTTTGCAGAGCTGTACATTTCTTACCTATATGAAGCAAGATTTCCTTGCATTACTGAATTGTTTAACTTGTTCATCTATATGAGTACTAGTTCAACATATTCCTGATACATCTTGTTAATCACTTAACTGTTGTTAACATTGCCTGGCATTTTGCCTTTCCTAGCAAATACATGATTTAACACTCTGTTCACAGAATCTTCAAGAGTTAAAACCTTTGGATCAATGTCTGGTTGGGCAAGCTAAAGAGAACAGAAAGAAAAACAGATATAAAAATATACTGCCATGTAAGTCTGATAAATGTTGACATGGGTTTAAACAGAGGAACAGTATGGGCTTGTGGATTTGACATCATATCTAGAGAAATAATTCTGGATTCATATTCCCAGTTCTCCTACTGCCTGGCAAATTGCCAGTTCTCTCTGCACCTCTTTCTTTTCTGTTAAATAGAGATATTAATGTTTATACACCTTGGAACAGAAGTGCTATATAAGTGCTGTGATTAACATTGTTTTTGTTTTAGGAGTTTCTTGCAGAAGATCTAACTGACTTTTTATTGTACCAGATACTTCTCTTGGTTACACTGGTGGGAGTCTGGAACACCAAATATGTAATACAATTGTGGGGGTAATCTCACAGCAGTAGAGTTTTGTCTTTCAGTAGGCATGATGGGAGCAAGATACTCAGGTTCCAGATAGTTCTGATCTCTGTTCTTACAAAGACTCTGCATAACCATGAGCAAGATTCTTCAAGCTAGATTTTCAGAAGTGCCAAATACCCAAATCAATGGGAGGTCCCAGTGCTCTGCACTGTAATAATCAGATTCCTAACCTGGCTGCTTCTTTCTCCTATGTAGACGTAGCTAAAATCAGTTTTGTGAAAAAGGGATTTGTGGGACTTGGTTAGGATATGTAAGTCTTCCTTTGAAAATTAGAAAAACTGTATAAAGAAGAGGTATATCGGTTTACAGTATATCGGTTTAATTAAGTATAAATCAGTAAAACATATTTCTATGCTGGGATTGCAGATGATACTACTAGAGTGCCATTAGGACCTGAAGGCAGATATATCAATGCCAGCTTCATTCGAATGCCAGTGGGAAATGAGGAATTCATTTACATTGCGTGTCAGGGACCTCTCCCTACAACAGTAGCAGACTTCTGGCAAATGGCTTGGGAACAGAAGTGTACTGTGATAGCCATGATGACCCAGGAGGTAGAAGGAGAGAAAATAAAATGCCAACGCTATTGGCCTGATACACTCAGCAAAACCATCATGGTGAATGATAGACTGCGGCTTGCCCTTGTGAGACTGCAACAGCTGAAAGGATTTGTTGTGAGAGTGCTGGAGCTAGAAGATATTCAAGTAAGTGACTCAAATCATACTGTACCATGGTGGTTTTGAAAGAGCTTTCTTTGAGTGTTTGCATCCCTATCCTGACATAGTATCTTTGCCTGCCCACTTTCATGAGGGTCTAACCTTCTGTGTTCTGGGAAGGTGACAAGGTATTTAGGTCTGTTTTTTTTCTTTTGTCCTTGCTTATGAAAATTGCGAATGGGATTTTCTTTCCCCACATAGGAATGTGGGTGAGCAGTTCCTTCCACAACTGGAACTAATTCTGCATAAGCAAGCCAAATGAACGTTTCAGTAGATAGCCAAGCACGTTACCTAATGTGCCCCTTGCTCCTTTACAAGACAGGTTACAGGCTCTACATGTATGCTCCAAGGCCTTAGACTGCAGAAGCAGGATGTTCCATGAAATTTAAATTCATATGTAGTTAAACTTATGCAATTTGGGGAGGTTTTTGCAATTACCACAGTTTGCATGGTGAAAATAGTGCTATTTTACATAGTCACCTCTTAAGGGTCTGATCATAGTTTTGTTTTCCTAAATTTTGAGTCAAATTTTGGGTCAAATACTTTGCAAGTCTATCTTTACTATGAAGTATTTTGAATATTTCATCTGAGACCTTGCCTGTCATATTTTGCCATTTCCACATGCATTAGTTCCCTCTTGTTTTAACATTTCAGACAGGTGAAATACGGCGTGTTTCTCATCTGAACTTCATGGCCTGGCCAGACCATGATACACCCTCTCGACCAGATGATCTGCTCGCTTTTGTTTCCTATATGAGACACATCCATAAATCAGGACCTATCATCACTCACTGCAGTGCAGGCATTGGACGATCAGGGACACTTATTTGCATAGACATCATTCTAGGATTAATCAGCAGAGACTTGGATGTGAGTACCCAGAGGATGGACTGAACTGTGTTTGTAACCGTACAGAACTGTGAACTACTATTTGGTTATTTTACCAGAGTGCAACAATGTTGAGTCTCAGACCCTGCCTATAGCGTAATCATATTTTAGTCAGTATATGGTATAAAATGCAATAACTATGAGAAGAAGAAATGTTAAGGACAAGAAAAATGATATTTAGAATCTCTCTGAGTTGGTTACTGAGACACTTCAGGTATCATTGTTTATTGAAACCTAAACAACAAGGCAGTGTATGGGGTTATATAATGCCTGTAGTAATTGTCTGTATAAAGTTAATGAAATATTCACATTTATTTTTATAATTTTTAATAAAATGTGTGATTTTTTTTTTTTTGCAATTTATTACATTGGGATAGTATAGTATATGCTGGTATGTTCACCAAATGTGCATGACTTGATGGCTATTTGCATTTTACTAGTGTATGTCTGATGGACTAAAATGTGGATTCCCAGGTGCCATTTCCCATACCTGTGTTGTGTGGGGGAGCACGCAGGCATTTGTTTTGTTATGAAGTCTCACTTGCACTTGTCATCTGTTTGTTTTGGCAGTTTGACATCTCTGATTTGGTGCGCACTATGCGACTTCAGAGACACGGGATGGTTCAGACAGAGGTATGTCAATCCATTTGTTACTTTGTGCTTTATCTAAAAGCTTCTAGTGAAATTTCTTAAGGCAGATAATATCTGTGTTTGGAAGAATAGTGGGTGGACTTATTCTGTGCCCCAGGAGCTCTTCCTTTATGCTGCAGAAATGAAACCAAGCACTTGCAGAGAAACAGATTTCATTGCATGTAACTTTGAGTGTTCTATAGCGCATTCAAATATCAGCACTTAAAAACATGAAGCTTAACAGGTCAAAGCCTATGTGTAACTGCTGTGTGTGTGTTGAACCCTGTCTGTCAACTATAAAAAATCTGACATTTATCTCATTTTGGAATTCTTGTGTTCAACTTCTTACCATTTTGGAATGTGCTTATTTTACTTCCAAGGGGAAGTGATGCCTTAATAGTTTATTAGATTACCAGGGATCCTGGTTTTCTCTGATTAAAAATTGCAAATTCTCTGGTTAAAAACCCAAAATCCGTGATAAAAATTAAAGGACCCCCAGAACCCCCCCAGTGCTGCTGGTGCCCTGCACTCCCCCCCCCAGTCTCAACAGCCCTCCTGATGCCCCTTGCAGCAGCCCCCTGGACCAGACCCATTGACACTGACACCCACCCCAGCAGGTAAGTGTGTGTGTGGGGAAGGGGTGGGGCAGGGCGGGGGAAAGGGAAGGTGCCAGGGGTGTAGGTCAGGAAGGGGGGAGTGTGCCCAGTCCCAGGATCAGGCCCGGGGGGTGAGGGCAGGGCTGCCGCTCTGGGCCACACATATGCCAGCCAGCCTGACAGGAGGTTCGCACACAGAGGCCGCCACCGCAATTCTGATACTGCGCCCTGCACTACCATCCCACAGCCACCGGAATGGCTTTGTGGGCAAGTGGAGGGCACAGCAGCAGCAGTGCTGTGGCAACCACCGTGTGTGGGCACCATATGTGCCGCCTGGCTGGGGGGTGAAGCAGGGGGCTTGCATGCAGCAATATGCCCCACAACTGGCTGCATGGCTCCACAGTGGTGTGGGATGGTGGCGGCTGGATGCAGGGTGGGGGGGGCTTTGTGGGAAAGTGCTGCTACCGTGGAGCCATGCCCTTCACCCCTGGATCCTAGAGGTAAGTGGGGCTTGGAGGCTGTGGGGCAGGTCTGGGGAAGATGGTTGGGGGCTGAGGGAGTGGGGGCTGCTGCTAGCCCCAGGTGGCACATTGCAACTGGGAGCAGGGCCAGGGGGTGAGGGTAGGGGTGCCCCTCTGCGGGGGCTTAGTGGGCAAGTGATATGGGAGGTAGTGTGGTGGCTGCCCAGGGGTGTGGGAGAGGGAGACTGGCATGTGGCCGGAGCATAGCTCCGTGGCTGACACTTCAGCCACAGTGAGGGATGGGGATGGAGCTGGGCTTGGGCTAGCATGCAGCAGCTGCTGCCACCTACTTGGACAGCCATGATGGCAATGACGGCCGCTGCCTCCACAGCCTCCCACTGCCAATGCAGAGCTGTGCCTAGAGTTGTGTGGCCGGCCACGAGGCGGCAGCAGCAGCGTGGTGGTAGCCCAGCAGCATGCAGCCATCCCCACCACCTTGCACCACGCCACTGCTGTCGACCGCACAGCTCCATGCACGGCTCCACAACAGCAGTGGGAGGTTTTGTATGCAACAGCTGTCACTGCTGGCATGGGCAGCCCTACAGGCAACCGGGAGCAGCTTCCCATGCAAGCAGTTATGGCCGCTGCCTCCACAACTTCCTGCTGCCGCTGCAGAGCCATGCTCAGAGCTGTGCAGGCAGTGGCACTGGGTGGTGGGGATGGCTGCGTATCTATGTCTTTATGATTCTATGAAAAAGAATCTCCAGGAATAGCCCCATATTGTATAGTATTATTATGATCAAATTGGAAATTTCCATATTTTTTTGTTCTTTATCTGTAAGAAACTCATCCTCCCTTTAATGGAGTGCTTAGAGAAAAAGCTCTCTAAATAAGGTCCAAGTCGTGGTGGTGTTTTTATTAGGAGTACAGTTAATTTATGAAGAAGAAATTCCTTAGCCCATTCTAAGTTTAAACTTTAAGTTGCATAATATTTGCTTGTTCCACTGCAGTATATTTTTAAGCTACATGAAATGCTGTTTAAATAAGGATCTTAGCAACTGTAATGTTTTTTAGGTAGTATGACCTTTGTTAATGTAGTTCTGATTTTTCCTTTCTCACAGGATCAATACATTTTCTGCTATCAAGTTGTCCTGTATGTCCTAAAACGTCTCCAAGCTGAAGAACAACACAGAGGCAAATAAAATCCCGGAGCTTGAAGTACTTTTACAATAAGAAAGCAAGAGAGGCAGAGGGTCTTGCATATTTTGTTTGTTCTGCCAATATTATCCCAGCCCTTTTCTTCAATTTATATTCATCATTTGTTCTACAAGGACTGTCCTTCACTCCACTTACAGTATGTAGTACACAGAAAAAGGCAACACAATACAGTATTGCCCCTATTCCCAGCCAACCCACTCATATATAATGATGGGGTTCTTTGTATATGCTAAACACTATTTAATAGAGTTGCATTTTTGCAGCTTCCTTAATCTGTTATGACTTGCTGAAATAAAAATGTTTTAATAAAAAAAAGAATGATAATGTAATAATGCCTATGGCATGTACATGATTGTTTTTGGTATTTGTTTCTACTGCATTGGGGATGGGTGGGAAATCAAAGCAGTATTTTATCTTAGGTGGACTCTCTTACAGGGACAATTTAATGGTCTCTTTTAAAAGCTTGTTTATAGCAGAGCTATGTTTTTCACCATTTTAATACACTAAAGCTTATTTTGTAGGGGATACTTGAAATCAGTATTTAAGCTTATAATAAGACACCTATTAGCCTAAGAAAAAGTAGTGAATGTTTACTGTAACTATCAGTTATAATGTTTACTTCATAGAGTCTCATGTATATATTTATATACTTTTACAAAAAAGCTGAAGTATAAGGTGCCTGAATCTATGGTTGGGCGTCTCCACTGTGTAAATAAAAATATGCTTTAAAATTTATGGATCCGTAGGTGTGGTTTTATATCTATATGAGATGATAGCTCTGCCTTTATAACATACTCTTTACCAGACTATCAGAGCTACTTTTTGAGACAAATCTTTAGACTTCAATTTTGATTTCTATTCCTCCTCTTCTCATGTTGGTATATTGATTCAGCAGCAGAGATGAATGGCATTTCTGTTGGAAGAGTTTGCAAATGGACAGAGAAGAAAGTCTAAGAAAGGGAGTATTTCTCCCAAAAGGCTCAGGGAACCTGCTTAGTAGGGCTGTGCGAAACAGCAGTGTTCTGCTTCTTCATCTGTTTTGATTCAAAAACACTGTTCCATTCCCTTTTCATCGAAACTGTTTTCGTGTTTCAACATTTCAATCAGGCTGGGGAAGGGAACTCAGCCCAGCTGAGCTGAGTTCCCCTCCCCAGTGCTACGATTGTGCTGAGGAAGAGGGGAACTTAACTCGGCTTTGAAACTCAAAATGTTTCAATTGCCCTCATTTCATTTCAAGGCTGGTTTGAAGCCCTTCATTTCATTTCAATTTCGCTGTTTTGAGCTCAAAATGAGTCAAAACAGCATTGAAATGAAACAGCCAGTGAAATTTCGCACAGCCCTACTGCTTAGACACACATGAAAGTCCAGTCCTACACCTCAAATTTTGGTAAGTTTATGTAGACAAACTTCAGATATAAATATCCTACATAAAATGACCAGCATAGAGGCATTAGAGTCAGTTTGTGATGGCTGTAGGTGTTGTAGGGCTTGCTACCACTGCCCTGAGTTCATTTTCCTACAGGCGGTGACAGGGTTGACCTCGGCTTCAGATCACCTGGTCTACCAGGAAGTTGATCTTGTGTTTCTTGCCTGCCATGACTTTGATGAAGTTACATTCTAGGAGGCAATGCGCAAGGTGATCTTACCTGGTCTCAATCCCTGTTTTCTTCTGTGGGGCTCCAAACCTCCCGTTTACCCCAGCCTAGCTTCTCCAAATGGTGCTCAAAACCCTCTGCAGCCAGGTTGCAGTACTGCCTGTTAGTCTATTATTCTGTCCTCTACCACCAGGGTGACCTTTGGCTTTGGTTAGGTGCACCCCTTCCAGGGCTGGCCTTGGCCTGTACTCAAGTATCAAAAAAAAAAAAGGAAAACAAACCAACACCACCCCACACTGCTCTCAGTCTCCTTGTCAGGCTCAGTCCATGTCCCCTTCACCCAGGGTCAGGCTCTTAAATCCCAATCACAACAGCGAAATAAATCAATTAGTCCAGTCACTGTTCTGCACAGGCCTGCCCAGCTTCGTTGTGAACATTCACAGTCCCAATGGGATCTCTCCCATGTGCAGCAAGGCTGTAACCTGGAACAGCAGTTTCCTCAGGCCTCTCCTCCAGGTCCTCAACTGAGACACCACTCTGGAGATTATCAAAAACCATGTGTGTTCTCTCTTCCCAGATCCTCAGCTGAGGCTCCGCTCCAGAGATTATCAACAGCTGTGTGTGTACAGGCCTCTGCTTGCCTCCTGCTCAGGGTCACTCCCTCATCTCTCAGGATCCATAGCCGCTCCCCTCTCTGTGGCTTGCAGGGAACTGACCCCTCCTCTGCCCCCCTCCAGGGCTGGAAATACCTCTGGGCAGCCTCCCTCTTCCAATCCTAAGCAAGATGCTGCTCCAGAAGTGCAATGAATGTTTCTCTTCCCTTCCAGTCTCCAGCTGCAGCCCTGCTAGCCCTCCATGCTGTAAGTGTTGTTTGTTTTCAGTCTTTCTATCTGTTGCTGCAGGCTACTTTTCTTCTGACCTGCCCTGCCCAGCATGTAAGGCACCTCGGGGCTTTTGTTCGCTCTCTCTCACTCCTTCACACAGTTCTTTTGAATGTAAGGGTATCCTTACACTGATATTTAGGTTCAGCTCTAAGGGCTGCCTTGAACCAGTCCAAGCCACATGAGCCACCTATCCCCATCTATATTCATGCCTTGTAGACCCAACTAAGGGCCACCCACTGGGTGCATCTACACATGCAATTAAAGTGACGCAGTAAATTCCAAAGTTGTTTGAGCCAGAATGAACTGCTCACACTTCACCTCACCAGGTCTCTAGTGCAGGGATGGGCCATTATTTGGGCCCGTGGGCAACATAGGCAGTTCTAAGGAGCTGCCATGGGCTGGTCAGCACCCTTCCCACCACCATGGCCCAAGGCCCATGTGCCCTGCAGCTCCTCCTCATCACCGCCAACAGCGCCCAGCTGACCTACCTTGCACCCATTTCAGACTTGCCCTTGCTGGAGCAGACCACCTAGAACCTGCATGCACTCCCCTAAACCTGGCCTGCCCCATGCCTGTGTGGCGGGCTAGCTGGCAGTGACTTAACCCAGGGGTTTTGAAAGGGCAAAAGATGATTGGAGGACTTGGTATTCCCTTTCCTCACCCCACAGAGACTCACCCTCCATGTCCCCTGATTGACCCCTTGGGTCACCTGGAGAGGGGGATAAAAGGGGCAGCGGGGCTGACTCAGGGAAGACCAGTGAGGGACCACAAGGAAGGAGATTCAAAGAGCTAAGCCAGCGGGGTGGGAGCAGTTGCCCCAGAAGAACCTGAAGAAGTGGGACCTGCAGACAGCAGTTGGACCCTAAGCAGCGCAGCATGCGGCTGGCAGGAGAGGCTTCCCCCTGGGCTCCAGGATTGCCTGCGAGAGGCTGTGGCCAGCAGGAGAGGCTCCCTCTGCTCCAGTAAGGATCTGAGCAGTGACCCGAGAGGTTCCCAGCTCTGCTTCCAGCTCCTCCAGTGAAAGGCCAGCCAGCTCAACAAGAGGCCAGGGCTCCAGGAAGGTCAAGACCCCTAGTAGCATACAGTAGTGCCAGCACTGGTGGCTGTGTGGTAAAGCTTCTGCCTACCATGTGGGAGATCTGTGTTCAAGTTCCCAGCTGTGGTGTCTTGGGGTGAGTGAGTTAACAGGGAGAAATTCCTCTGACAGTGGAAAGGGGCTATTATGCTTTCTCCCCCTCCAGGTACCTAGGCCCTATATTCCTGGCATTTGACATCTTGTGCCTTTTATATTTCACCAACCAGTATTGTTTGTTCTGCTGTTTGGGTTTTACATTTTTGTTAACCCTGTCTTTTGTCAGCTGGATGAATATATCTGTGATTGTAAGTGTCTAACCTTTGTTGAATCCTGCCTCTCGGGGCATTGTAGTGTCCCCTATACCCCCTGGTTTATACCTGTTATGTTCTGAGAATTGTTCTCATTAAAAGGTATATGGTTAAGTCCCCATTGGTGGTCTGGCTCTGCTCTATAGGGGGAGGAGAGTCCCTACACCTCCCACAGCACTTGTGCATCTGCTTTGATCCCTTCAATTGGAGAGGGGGTACCTCTTGGAGTACCGCCTGGGTTACACCTGCACCAGACCACCTGCCCATGCTGAGCAGCTGCAGTGGCTGGGTAGAACACACTGCTGGGCCCTTCTTGAAGCCACCTGAAGCCCATGCCCAGGCTGCCCTGTGGCTCCTTTTTGCTGCTGTCACTGCTGCCTCCAGGTCGCGGAGCAAGGCAGCAGTGGCAATGCAGAGGAGCCACAGGGCAACCCAGACTTAAGCTATGGGCAGTTGCAGAAGGAAGGGCCCAGCAGTGGTGAAGGGGAGGGGCTGCTTCCCTCATCAAGCAGCAGCTGCTGACATCACTGCTGCTGCTCAGCCTGGGTGGGTGAGTCTGGAGCAGGCAAAGTGCATGCCAGGATCGGGGCTGGTCTAGAAATGATCCACTCTACTGAGCCAAGTTCAGACCGGTCGCAGGGCAAGGTGCGGTCTGGGCTGTGTGTATGTGTCCCCACATACATGTGTACTGCAGGGCTGGCGCCAGTGGCAGCAGCAGCTGGAAGGAGCCACCGCCACCTGGGCTGCCTAGAAAGGCAGTCTAGCTGCAGAACTGCCCCAGCCCCACTGTGTATCCAGGGGGCAGTGGGATATAGCACAAGCCAGATGGCACTTACTGTGGGCCAGACAAAATCCCTCTGCAGACCGGATTGTGCCCAGGGGCCATATTTTGCCCACTTCTGCTGTAGTGGCAAGTCACAGTTCTGCAGGTCAAAAACTGCATTAAGTCTTAATGTGCGACGGCTCTAAGCTCATTGTAACATTAAGATTGCTCAGCATTCCACAGCACTTAGTATAGCCTAAAGGTAACATGTAGCAACACCCTTAGTCTTTATTCTTTTTCCGTAAATAAGCTACCAGCACATGGTCTAGATAAAGGGAATTTTTCCTTTATAGACTACCAGGAAATTTGCCAAACCAGCCTCAATGCAGATATAAACCAGTTTCTAATTAAAGAGCTGTCTTTGTATGATACTGCCTTACTGAAGATAGGAAATAGGCACATGCTTTTAATAGAAAGAGGGGCCAAGGACTCTGAGCCCTGGCACTAATTCCTTCTGTGGTCACAAGCAAGCCCCTTAATCTCTGGGGTGGGGTAGGGCACTCTTATTAAAGCACTTACAGTGTCTTTTGTATCAGCGTCCCCACACTTCAAAATGGTGGCAGGGGCACTTTAACTAAAGCTCATTGAACACACTTTAGTTAAAGTGCCTCCCTTGCCATATTGAAGTGTGGGGATGCTGATACACAAGAAGCATAGGCTGTTGGAGTGTCCTAATTAACACACTCCAGCAGACTCAGTTATGGGTGACTTCAATTACCCGGACATCTCGTGGGAAGATCACTCAGCAACTGAGACTCGTGGGAAGATAACTCAGCTTTGGCTTCCATGACCACAGCCCACTCTTTGGCGAGAATGGCAGCGAGCTGCTGGGAAGAGATGGCCTCCACCTCTCCCCACTGGGGAGGAGGCTCTTCTCAGCCAGGCTGGCTAACCTGCTCCACGAGGCTTTAAACTAAGCCTGCTGGGGGATGGGGGGACTACTGCCCCTGCTGGCCCACTGAGCAACCCTTGCAAAGCCAGCAGACCAAGGCACTTAAGGGGCCCCAGCCCTGGCACAATCTGTGGGCAAGGCAAGAGCCCCTAAGGGCACACTTGCCTGCCTGTACACTAATGCCAGGAGCCTGGGCAACAAGCAGGAGGAGCTCATCCTCCTGTTCAGTGCAAAGAATTATGACATCATTGGGATAACGGAGACCTGGTGGGACTCCACCCATGACTGGACCACGGGTATAGAGGGCTATACCCTGTACAGGAGGGATTGTGTTGACAAAAGGGGCGGGGGTGTAGCTCTGTATGTGAAGGAAAGCTACATGTCCCTGCAAGCTGATGTTGGCGACCGGCATGGACAGCTAGAGACCCTCTGGGTAAAAATTCGTGGGGAATACAGCACAGGGGACACAATGGTGGGAGTCTACTACAGACCTCCCACTCAAAGTCCTGAGCTTGACCAGGAGTTCGCCCAGGAACTGACTGAGGCCGCTTGCTCCATGACCTTGGTTGTCATGGGTGACTTCAATTACCCGGACATCTCGTGGGAAGATCACTCAGCAAAATCCAAGCGGTTGCAAAGCTTTCTCTCGTGTGTGGATGACCTCTACCTGACTCAAAAAGTCTGTGGGCCAATGAGAGGCAAAGCGCTGCTCGACCTGGTACTGGCTACAGGGGATGACCTAATTGGTGACCTAGTGATTGATGGGAAGCTGGGTGACAGCGACCACGAGCTGATCACCTTCACCATCCGCCGTAAAGCTGGCAAGTCAGTCAGCAACACAGAAGTCCTTGACTTCAGAAAAGCCGACTTTGACAAGCTCAAGAGGCTTGTCGGTCAGGCCCTCAGGGACCGTGACCCCAGGGAGATGGGAGTTCAAGAAGAGTGGCTGCTTCTCAAGCAAGCGATCCTCAATGCACAAGCTAAATCTATTCCAACACGGAGGAAAGGCAGCAAGAAGGAACAGCAGCACCCCTGGCTCTCCAGGGACCTAGCGGACCTCCTCCGGCTAAAAAGGAAAGCCTACAAAGGATGGAGGACGGGATTCACCTCCAAGGAGGATTATTCTGCGCTGGTCTGGTCCTGCAGGGAGCAAACCAGGAAAACCAAGGCTGCAACTGAACTCCAACTAGCTTCAGGCATCAAGGACAACAAAAAGTCCTTTTTCAGATATGTGGGGAGCCAGAGGAAAAGCAAGGGCAACGTTGGATCCCTGCTAAACCAGATGGGGCAACTGACAACTGACGCCCAGGAAAAAGCCAACCTATTAAATACGTACTTTGCGTCAGTCTTTCATCACTCCCATGGGACACCCATGCCTGCTATGGGACAGGGAGATCCGGGTGATGGGGATCCCCTACCCTCCATAAATTCTGACCTGTAAAGGAACACCTTGAGAAGCTGGATACCTTCAAGTCAGCCGGCCCTGACAATCTGCACCCCAGGGTACTCAAGAAGCTGGCGAGCATCATAGCCCAGCCCCTGGCACAGATCTTTGAAAACTCCTGGCGCTCTGGTGTAGTGCCCGAAGACTGGAAGAAGGCCAATGTGGTGCCGATCTTGAAGAAAGGGAGGAGAGTGGATCCGGCTAACTACAGGCCCATTAGCCTGACCTCTATCCTGGGGAAGATCTTAGAAAAGTTTATTAAGGAGGCCATCCTTGATGGACTGGCCCAGGCTAACATCCTAAGGGATAGCCAGCACGGGTTTGTTGCGGGTAGGTCTTGTTTGACCAATCTCATTTCCTTCTACGACCAGGTGACCCATCACCTGGACGAGGGGGAAGAGATTAATGTCATATATCTTGACTTCAAAAAAGCTTTTGATCTGGTATCCCATGATCACCTCTTGGCCAAACTGGCCAGTTGTGGCCTTGGCTCCACCACGATCCACTGGCTGGGAAATAGGCTGCGTGGTCGGACCCAGAGGGTTGTAATTGATGGCAGTCACTCATCGTGGTGCCCTGTGACCAGTGGGGTCTCTCAAGCCTCTGTCCTTGGACCCATACTGTTCAACATCTTCATTAATGATGTGGACATTGGAGTCAGGAGTGGACTGGCCAAGTTCACCGATGACGCCAAACTTTGGGGCAAAGCATCCACGCCAGAAGATAGGCGGGTGATCCAGGCTGCCCTGGACAAGCTCAGCAAATGGGCAGACGAGAACCTGATGGTGTTTAACACCGAAAAATGCAAGGTTCTCCACCTTGGGAGGAAAAACCTGCAGCATCCTTATAGGCTCGGCAGTGCTACATTGGATAGCACTACAGAAGAAAGAGACTTGGGGGTCATCATTGACCACAAGATGAACATGAGCCTCCAATGCGATGCTGCGGCTAGTAAAGCGACCAAAACACTGGCTTGCATCCATAGATGCTTCTCGAGCAAATCCCTGGATGTCATTCTCCCCTTGTACTCGGCCTTGGTGAGGCCGCAGCTGGAGTACTGCGTCCAGTTTTGGGCTCCACAATTCAAAAAGGATGTGGAGAAGCTTGAGAGAGTCCAGAGGAGAGCCACGCGCATGATCAGAGGTCAGGAAAACAGATCTTACGATGATAGTCCCATGTCTCTCAGCCTCTTTAGCCTGGAAAAGCATAGGCTCAGGGGTGATGTGATGGCCACCTATAAGTTTATCAGGGGTGACCACCAGGATCTGGGGGAACGTTTGTTCACCAGAGCGCCCCAAGGGATGACGAGGTCTAACGGTGACAAACTCCTGCAAGACCGTTTCAGGCTGGACATAAGGAAGAATTTCTTTACTGTCCGAGCCCCCAAGGTCTGGAACAGTCTGCCATCAGAGGTGGTTCAAGCACCTCCATTGAACACCTTCAAGAGTAAATTGGATGCTTATCTTGCTGGGATCCTATGACCCCAGCTGACTTCCTGCCCTTTGGGCAGGGGGCTGGACTCAATGATCTCCCAAGGTCCCTTCTAGCCCTGATGTCTATGAAACTCTGTGAATTGATTAATCGAGTCTGCTCCAACATGCTGTAATTACAGCGCATTACAGCAGTCTCCCTGCACGTCGACAGGCACCACCTGTGTGCAGTAGTTTCTCCCTCAGTCTCACCTGCATCATATGAGGACAACTTAGTGCAAAGGACAAGCTTTAAATATGTTTTGCAGAATTACCTGTCCTTTGTGTTCTATGATACTAATGCTCTTGGACATTTCCAGGTGGTTTACTCCTTAGTAGCTTTCTTGAGTGAGATGTAGATGTAAAAAACATTTATATTATTGCTTCTTAATCCATACCATCAACACAAAGGAGGATTTAAAAAAAAAAAAGATGTCAGGTAAAGTTTTTAAAAACGTCTTCATGAAAGGAACCTGGGTCCTAAGTTTCAGATCTGCCTGAACACTTTTGAACATTTCATTAACTGTTACTACAGGGTTCTTTTGTATAGAAAAGACTATTGGGAGCTTTTTTTTCCTTTGGTTGCAGAGATTACTTTGACAGTTCAATATCTGTGCATGAAGGGGCACTGGTTTACAGGGCTGGGGATGATAAAGGATTGGAGGACCAATTGCGGCATATTTTATCCCATCCTAACTATTCCAAAAGTAGCTCTGGAAAGCTAGTATGTCTTTGGGGTGGACTAACATTGAAGAAGTGCCTCTGCTGCAACTATGTGACTAAGGAGAGGTTATGTCTACTTGACCATGCTTGCTGAGAATCTGTATATTCAGGGGTGTAGGGTTTGAGCCATAGTGAATAAATACATTAGTGTATTAATAATATGTCTATGTAATAATACATGGTACCAGAATAATTTAATTATTTTGTGCTTGACGGTCAGGGAGGAATTTGAGCAAACACTTATATGCAAAATTATCAATGACTCTGACCTCTTTTGTGTACAGCACCATGAAAACCTTTTTGCCCTAGGAGGAGTTGAAAGTCACAAGGCAGCTTTTGAAATAACACGGTTGCAGCTCCACAAGGCCCTCAGGACCCCAAGTAAGGCTGCTGGGGCCTCAGCCTCCCCTACCCCACCCAGGGTAACCTGCTGTGCACCAGAGGGCATGTGGCACAGGTATTCCCCAGGGATAAGTAGCAGTGGTGCAGGTGTGCCACAGCTTCTTGTCCCCAAGGAAACAAGCATTCACACTCATGTGGACATGGCCATGAAGGCTAAGCTCACGAAAACATCATTTTTAAGTAGCTTTTGGGAGATCAGTCTGGCAGTAGCTGTAGAAGGCTGGGGGCACAATGAAATCTGGCAGCCTTTCTACGGTGAATGATTTTGCTTTTGCTGATACGTGAGCATGTCCCACTGACTGACCAGCAGCCTTGACGTAAAATATGGAAAGACAGCATGTGTTGACCTTGAGAGAGTAATGGCAAGGCAAGTTAAAACAAAATGGTAGACAAACATGACAGAGGAAATATGGAGATGTGTTCAGCACCCTACAACATACAAGGAATATCTTTGTATGTAGGTCCAAAGTTTTGTTTTAAGGTTTAAACAAAAATGTAACCTCAGGCATTCATTCCTTCAGTAAAAGCAGCCAAGGGTTTGGATTCTTGATGAGAAACAGCATCAGGAGCCTATAGTAGTTCAGAGAGTGAAGGGGGGGCCCTTTTCTGGGTGCAGACAGAAGTGACAATTTTTGCCCAATCTGGCAAGAGAAAATAGTTTATAGCTATGACTAAACATAAGTACACTGTGCTAGGGGCACAGGACCAGAAAGGCAGGAAGCCTTGCCCAGAGGCAAACCCCTAACCAAAGAAAAGAAAGGAAAAAACAACTTACCTGTTCCAGGCCGGGAGGAGCAAGGAAGCTCGGGGCAAGAAACCACCCACACGTTTTGTAAGCCATACCCATATAAAGCTGGGGTCAGGTGATGTCATGAGGAGACGCCACCTAGCAGATATGAAAGAGGGCTGCGAAAGTGCAGGAAGGCGGCCAAGGACCAGAGAGCTGGTGGGGAACCACTGGGCAGAAGGCATCCAGCCACTGCAGCCGGCAGCCCACAGCAGAGGCTGCGAGAACAGCAGAGGATCCCTGAGCCAGAGAAGACTGGCGGGGATCGGAGATGCCAGCAGGGAAGCCAGCAAAGGCAGCCACAGTGGCTGCTGTGGTGGAAGTAGCAGAGGCGGCTGAGGATCCCCGAGCTGGAGAAGACCGGGGGGGTCGAAGACGCCAACAGAGAGGCCAGCAAAGGCAGCGGCTGCAGCGACAGTGGGAACAGCGGGAGTGGCAGAGGATCCCCAAGTCAAGGACCGGCAGGGGTTGGAGATGCCGGCAGGAAAATCAGAAGGGACCCTGGCTGTGGCAGCGACAGCAGTGGGGAACCCCAAGCTGGAGTAGCCCGGTAGGGTAAAGGGAGCCCCAGTAAGGGGCAATGGGGCCACTGGCCTGAACAGAAGCAAACACAGGGAGAAAGAGAGGGAGAAAAAGAAGAAGGTGGATCAACAAAGCCCATAGCACCAGGCAAGGGTGGCTCAGGCCCTGTGAACAGAGAGAGAGAAACCCTACCAGAACGCACTGGGCCTACTGCCAGCAGTCATTAAGGGCACCAGCGAAGATAAGCCCGAAAGCTGAGGGTTTCCAGACCCTCACTGGAGCTCAACCAGGGCCCTGGGTGGTCACCATCAAGAGGTAACACCGAGGACAGGAAAGACATCAGCGGGAATAGACTCAGAGGCCCATCTCTAAGGTTGGCGTACAGCCGGGGTGTAGGGGAGGTTGGAGCCCCGTGAACTCCCGCCAAGACTCGTGACGGCCCGGGAGGCACCCTCAAGGGAGACCCCCTCCACTGATGAACCATTCAAAGTTATGGCAGGCGAGTCAGAGGGTCACCCTGAAGACAGCCAAAGCACCCTCTGGGGCCCAAATGTGGGTCCCTGGAAAGCACAGTCAATTGCCCAGGCAAAGGCGGTGCAGGAACACACAGTAGAGCAGAGGCAGGCAGATACACAGCTGCAGACATATTAAAAAATGGCCAGTCAGGTGAAAACATGACCTCACCCTTCAGCAGCAGCTGGGCAGCCCCAAGAATGAGCTACTTCCTCTGTCTTTCCTCGCTCCCATTCTGAAAACAGGGAGCAGTAGCAGATAGCCCTAGCTAGATTCCCCTCCCCCCTGGAACCAACAGTGAACTTCTGTTTGGTCTAGGGTAACATTGCAAAAATTGTTCTGAGTTACAGCTGGGAGCTGCATTAGTCTGTCTGCACCCATTCAAGTATGAAAGTCCAACTTTTACAGTCACTTGAAGTCAGTGTGTTTATTCTGGTTTTACACTGATGTAAAAATAGGTATTTTTTTTCTTCTCACAAAGAATTTTGTTAACACTTGATTCATTGTTTCTTCTAGAATTGGAAAAAGCATAAAACAGCTATGTATGCATGTGAAAGTAATAAACTTTGCTCCCTTTGGGTACAGCAAGAACCCCCAGTCATTATGGGCTGGATATTATTCCTGGGGACAGGACCCAAAGAGTAGAGTTGCCAGAGCTTCAAATAATATAAAATAGGATCCAGGTAGTCAACCAAAGACTGTGGCGCTGGTGTCATCGGGAAGGCTTTGGCTTCCTGACCACAGTCCACTCTTTGGTGAGAGAGGCAGCAAGCTGCTGGGAAGGGATGGCCTCCACCTGTCTCTGCTGGGGAGGAGGCTCTTCTCAGCCAGACTGGCTGACCTGCTCCACCAGGCTTTAAACTAAACCCGCCAGGGGATGGGGGTACTACTGCCACTGCTGCCCCCCTGAACAACCCTTGCAAAGCCAGCAGACCAAGGCATTTAAGGGAGCCCACCCCTGCCCCAGCCCTGGTACAAACTGTAGGCAAGGCAAGGGCCCCCAAGGGGACATTTGGGTGCCTATGCACAAATGGCAGGTTCTTGGGAAATAAACAGGAGGAATTAGTCCTTCTGCTAAACACAAATAACTATGATGTCATAGGGATAATGGAAACCTGGTGGGACTCCGCCCATGACTGGGCCACAGGTATAGACGGCTATATCCTGTACAGGAGGGATTGAGTGGACAAAAAGGCTTTAAGTTTAGCTCTCTATGTCAAGGAAAACTACGTGTCCCTGAAAGCCGACATTGGCACCCACAGTGGATGACTGGAGCCCCTCTGACTGAAAATCCGTGGAGAACACAGCACGGGATACTATGGTGGGAGTCTACTCCAGATCTCCTACCCAGGGTCAAGACCTTGACCAGGAGTTTGCCAGGGAATTGGCTGAGGCTGCGTGCTCCCAGTATATGGTTGTCATGTGAGACTTCAACTACCCAGACATCTTGTGGGTGGAGCGCTCAGCCCTATCCGAGCAGTCGCAAAGCTTTCTCTCGTGTGGATGACCTCTATCTGACACAGGAAGTCTACAGGTCAACGAGAGATAAAGAGCTGCTCGACCTTGTACTGGCAACCAGGGATGAACTAATCAGTGACCTAAAGATTGAAGGGAAGCTGGGTGACAGTGACCATCAGCTGATCACCTTCACCATCTGCCATAAAGTTGGCAAGTCAGTCAGTAATACAGAAGTCCTCGACTTCAGGAAAGCTGACTTTGACAAGCTAAGGAGGCTTGTCACTGAGGCCCTAAAGGGGAACAACCCAAAGGGGAGGGGAGTTCAGGATGAGTGGTTGCTCCTCAAGGGAGCAATCCTGGATGCACACACAAAGTCCATCCCGTCTCAGAGGAAAGGAAACAAAAGGGCACAACAGCCCCATGGCTGTCCAGGAAACTGGTGGACCTCTTGTGTGTGAAAAGGAAGACCTACAAGGATGGAGGACTGGAACCACCACCAAGGAGGAATACTCTGCTCTGGTCCAGACCTGCAGAGAGCAGAGCAGGAAAGCCAAGGCTGCAACAGAACTCCAGCTAGCTACAAATATCAAGGACAATTGATATCTTTTTTTAGATATGTGGGGAGCCGGAGGAAAAGCAAAGGCAACATTGGACCCCTGATAAACCACATGGGACAACTGATGTCCATGAAAAAGCCAACTTCCTAAATGGGTACTTTCTGTCAGTCTTTCACCAGTCTCATGGGATGCCCCTGCCCACTGTGGGTCAGGGAGGCCTGGGTGAGGGAGATTCCTTGCTCTCCATCGAAGCTGACCTCATGAAGGAACACCTTGAGAGGCTGGATACCTTCAAGTCAGCCGGCCCTGACAGTTTACATCCCAGGGTACTCAGGGAGCTGGCAAGCATCATAGCCCAGCCCCTGGCATGAATCTTTGAGAACTCCTGGTGCTCTGACGAAGTGCCCAAAGATTGGAAGAAGGCCAATGTGGTGCCTTTCTTCAAGAAATGGAGGAAAGTGGATCCGGCAAACTACAGGCCCATCAGCCTGACCTTGTTGTGTGTGGATTTTGCAATATAGAAGTAAGGCCATTTCTTTTACCTTTAACCTCAATCCATAGAAGCAGACACAGCACATACCAGATGGGTGAGAAGAGAAGTGCTGTGTAAAGGGTTACTGATAAGATATGAAACTAGCTGAACCCAGTCAACAGAGGAGACTCGTCAACAGAGAAACCTTGAAAGCAGTACAAAAATTGTTTTCTTTCAAGCAGACTACTTGGCAAGAATATATAAAACATGCAGTCACGAGAGTTAAACTTCGGTGCTCACACGCACCATGTCGCTTGATTGGATAGAATAGTAATTTAGTTAGTAGATGGCTGGGTATTCTTACAAGCATTAGCTAATCACAAACTAATGCTGATGTACTAACAAGGTATAAAATAGTATTATAACTCCCTTCTTGGAGGCACCTCGCTGCAGCAAATAAAGATTCTGTATCTGACTTTGGATACTTGCTCTGCATGATCATTGCCCCAGCCTAGAGCGAACTGCATGTGGCTTTAAGAGCATAATTCGTAACAACTTCTATCCTGGGCAGGGTCTTAGAAAAGATTATTAAAGAGGCCATTCTTAACAGACTAGCTGAAGGCAATATCCTGAGGGTTCCCCAGCATGGGTTTGTTGCAGGTAGGTCTTGCTTGACTAATCTCATTTCCTTTTACAACCAGGCAACCTATCACCTGAAAAAGGGAGAAGAGATTGATGTCATATATCTTGTCTTCAGAAAAGCCTTTGATCTGGTATCCCATGATCACCTCTTGGCAAAACTGGCTAACTGCGGCCTCGACCTCACCATGATTTGCTGGCTGGGGAATTGGCTCTGTGGTAGGACCCAGAGGGTGGTGGTTGATGGAAGCCAATATCTTGGTGTGTGGTCACCAGTGGGGTCCCTCACAGCACTGTCCTAGGACCTATACTGTTTAACATCTTCATCAATGACGTGGTCACTGGCGTCAGAAGCGGACCAGCCAAGTTTGCCAACGACACAAAACTCTGGGGTAAAGCCCCACACCTGAGGACGGGTGATCGAGGCAGATCTGGACAGACTCATGAAATGGCCGGATGAGAACCTGATGGTGTTCAACACCGAAAAATGGAAGGTTCTCTACCTTGGGAGGAAAAACCTGCAGCATGCTTATAGGCTCGGCAGTGCTATGCTGGTTAGCACTACAGATGAAAGGGACTTGGGGGTCATGATTGACCACAAGATAAACATGAGCCTTCAACGTGATGCTTTGGTTACTAAAGCGAGCAAAATGCTGGCTTGGATCCATAGATGCTTCTCAAGCAAATCCCAAGACATCATTCTCCTGTTGTACTCAGCCTTGATGAGACCGCAGCTGGAGTACTTTGTTCAGTTTTGGGCTCCACAATTCAAAAAGGATGTGGAGAAGCTTGAGAGGCTGCAGAGGAGAGCTACGCACTTGATCAGAGGTCAGGAAAACAGACCTTCTGATGAGAGGCTGAGAGCCATGGGACTCTTCAGCCTGGAAAAGCGCAGGCTCAGGGGTGATCTGGTGGCCATCTATAAGTTTATCAGGGGTGCTTATCAGGATCTGGGGGAACATCTGTTCACCAGAGTGCCCTAAGGGATGACAAGATCGAACAGTCATAAACTCCTTCATGACTGATTCAGGCTGGACATAAGGCAGAACTTCTTTACTGTCCAAGCCCCCAAGGTTTGGAATAGACTGCTGGTTCAAGCACCCATTTTGAATGCCTTCAAGACACATTGGATGCTCATCTTGCTGGGATCCTATGATCCCTGCTGACTTCCTGCCCCCAGGGCAGGGCGCTGGACTCAGTGATCCTCTGGGGTCCCTTCCAGCCCCAAAGTGTATGAAATCTATGAGAATGCAAGATGCTTGTGAATATCCTGGTTAGTATGTGGATAGAAATTGATTTGTGGAGAAGTTATTCAAGTAAAAGTCATCTCCTTTATCCTGCATTTTCTCAGAGCAGAATTTTTCTGTATGGCAGTTTTGCTTGGGGAAGGCCTAAACTACAGTAACATAAGATGAGTCCACAATCTGAGGCACTGACAATAGTGGGAAATCTAGCTGCATGAGGCCAGACTGAAAGTGAAGTAAAAGCTTCAAGGAGCTGGATCCAGCATGAAGCCATCAGAGGGCGGGAGTGGCCTTCTTGCACCAGTTCTTGTGCCTTTGAGGTCAGATTCAATTTGTCGTACAGTCTTCTTTTGAAGCTGAATCTTGTTTAATCTTTTAGCTTCAGATATCTTTTCAGCCTCTACTTCTGCAAGGAGAGGGAAAAATAAATATATTTTAATGTCTCTAATATATAATATGTGCATTTATATATAAACATAGTTGATACAAACCAGAATATCACTTAGTGGATGAATGCCTCTGTTCGTTTTATTGCCTATTTTGTCATCTAGAAAATTTTAACTAGAGTCCTAAAGGATTTTCGTTTTAGGAAAAACAATGAAATTTCCTGCGTAGGCTTGGGAAATTCTTAGGTCCACAACTCAGGCCTGTGATGTTAACACACCATCTGTGATCAGTTTCATTTTTTTCTCCCACCCATTTTTCTAAATTTAAGATCAGCACCCTGCTGGCTGGGGGCTGCCCAGCTTTAGGTGGGCAGTAGCTGATGAATGAGGTACAATAATCTCTCCCACTGACAGAGGCAACCCATTTGCCAAATGAGCTGAAGTTAGGAGCCAGATTAACTCTTAACTGCTACCTCCTGTGTGGAATCCTCATTTTAAAAATAAACTGAAGCTGGAGTGACCTCTCCAGGGTGCAAAAGCTTGGTCATTGTGTATGGAGATACTGCATTGCTCACACATCAGTGTCCCCCTCTGGTGATTTAATTCAAAGGAAAGGCAGGTGTCAGTACATTTGGAACCAGCTTGGCTGCAGGAGCTGCCAGAGCAAACGAGAGCGTCTGTTTGTTTGTCCATCAGAGTTCCACTCCTAGACTGTTTGTCGACTGAGCTTAGACACCCCAGTCTACTGCAGCATGAAGTAGACTTCAGTCCCATAACCTTTTGCCAGCATTTCCTCCACCAGGGGTAAATCTGGTACCCCCCTCTAAGGTGATCTTTTTCTGAGGGCTCGGTGGGGGGCTGCCAGGGGGAGGGGCTGGCCTCAGGGAGGCTGAGGGGGGTTGGGGAGGCTGGGGGAGTGGGCAGGGCTGTCAGGGGTCCCCCCACAGTCCCTTTCCCCCTCCTCCAGCCCCCCCCCCCCACTCCTTACTCACAGGCACCAGAGCCCTGGTGCTGAAACATGCAGCCTAGCCAGCCATGTGTTTCAGTACCAGGGCGAGGGGCAACCATATAGATGCTCTGGCAGCCACAGCATCTTTTTGGAGGACCCAACTGCTGGTTGCCTGCCCTGCTTCTTTATACTTCATGTTTTTTAGACCCCTGGATATCCAGGGGTCTAAAAAATATGAAGTATAAAAAAGCAGCGCAGGCAAACTTGCAGTGAAGGGAACATTTTTTTGTTCCTGCACATGCCTGTTTGACAGTTCAAAGCAGGCCACCAGACCCAGAACATCTTCTGAGTTATAGCTGCCCAGATGGCTGGGCAGGGGGCACAAATGGCAGTAGTGCCGCACAAAGGCCAACCCTGCAACCGCTGTTCACTGGCAGCTGGGCTAGAGGGGCAGATGCCTCTAGTGGCTTTGCAGTCCCCATCCAAATCTGACAGGTGTGCAGCAGATCACAGCCAAAGTAGCAGCCCCCCACTGCCAGACTGCCTCAGTGGGTAGAGGGTGCAGGGAAGTCTCAGGACTGCTTCAGGAGTGCAGCTGGCACAAGGGGTAGTGTCCACAGGTACCAGTTGGCTCGGCCCCAGAAGCTCCTGAGAGCAAGTAGCCCTGAGCTGCTTGCCAGGGCAGCTTTTTATACTGCTGGGGACAGGACAGGTGCTGGCCCCAGGCTCTAGCTCCCCCTGGCTGAAGATCAAGAGGAGCCAGGCAGGGTTATTTTGCCCCAGTGGCACAATTTGCTCCACAACAAAGTGCATGTCCAAGCACGTGCACCGAGGCACAAAGCCCTGGCTCAAATTTGCACCACTTCTTTTTGAGCTGCTGCAAGTGCACATGCTTGCATATGTGGACCTGCCCAAAGAAGTCAATATCAAGGGTCCAAGGAGAGAGTCTAGTTTTTAAACTAGGGAGAGTTTGAGAAACAGAGTTTGAGAAATTGTAAAGACTAAAAACAATGATAAACAATGATAAAGGAAGCCTTGAAAGGAGTGTTTTTTTAAACCTTGAACAGAGTGTTTAGCCTGTAAGAGTGAGTATTGGAATCTTAAAAAGAATTCAGAGTTGAATAGATGTTCAGCAAAGATTTTAAGATATGCATTACCTTTGAGGAAACGAGACAATGTATATAAAACAAGACATTGCATATTATATAACCTTACAATGTTGCTGTAAGTAGCTGCTAGCAGTACCATTTTATTCCCTGCCATGTGAAATTTCATGTTTTCGGACATGAAAAGTAGCAATCAGTTGCTTTCCTCTTTTTTAATTTAAAAGCTGAGCTAAGAGCATTGCTTGGAATTTAGATGATTGTATCATTTTCATTCCTACTTATTGACCCTTTAAGAGCAGACTTGAAAACTTACCCTCTAGTGGTGGCATCAGCCCTTTCTCAACAGTTTTAGTTGGTTGGAGAGCAGAAATATGGCATTTAGGTTTGTCTTCTTGGAAAATTTCTAGCTCTCCCAATTCCTGGAGCAAATGTCTTATAAACAAAGCAAGTTCCATTGGATCATGGCTATGACATTAACAATATAAAATAATTGGTGTTATTTTACAATGAAAACATCAGCACCTGGGATTCTTCAGGTTATCTGTGTAACCTTTTCTATACCCAGGTTAACAACAATCTCACCTGAAATTAATGTTTATCCATTTATACATGCTATTTTGACCACAAGAAAGAGTATCAATAGTCCCATGGAACAAGAGAAGCATATTGAGATAAACAAGATGGCTAAGTACAGACAGTCAAGAAGCCCGAGGCTGAATCAATTCAGTCTGCACAGGTTAGTCTAAGCTGTGTAGATAGAACCAATAAGCAAGTGAACAGACATTCACTTTTGATTCAAGAAATGCAGGCATATGCCTGCAGTGGCTCAGGCCAGAAGCTGGTGGGTGCTAGAGCACACTTCTGCTCAGCTGGAGCTGATAGCTTGAGCCAAAGCTAGCCCATCCACCCTGCAATGGGAGACTTGCAGGGGAGGTGCAAAGCATCCTGGGATGCTGGGGAACTGTGAGTTAACGTGAATCTGGGGCAGAAGTTCCATAAACTAATTTAAGCTAAATCAGTTAAGTCTGATACTACATTCATCCAGGTTTATATAAAACCAGTTTTGGCCATTCTGAAAGCAATTTATGTGCCCTGAGCTCTTGTTGTGTTACAGATTTGAATCTGTTTCCAATCACTCATATCAGTTTATGTGTAATTTCTGTCCCTAGCTCATGTGATACAGACTTAAGCCTAACACAGGTGCTAGAGAGATCATTCTCAGTCTGCTGCTTTGTTCATGTCATGATTAATATAAAAACATGAACAGAGAAAATTAGATCTTGATTAGTTCCTATGAATGTATTACTGTTAAATAGAATCACTGACAGAAACTCAGCCATATTAGACTGCATCATTACTGTGAGAAGAATTTCCTACATACTCACTTTTTTGACCTGATTACCAGAAGCCCATTAAAGTATTTGATGGTTGTTGATATTAGTGTTAGGAGGTTTCCTGGAATATGTTAGGCTTAAATATGGTAAGTTACCGTAGAGAATATAAATTTCTTCACATTTGGATTCAACAATAAATCCAAAAGATGTCTTCAAAACAAGCCTTATTTGGTATGTAGGGCTATGTGTATGTAGAGGTGTAACAGCCAGGGTCTGCACCTTGGGTAATAGTGGCAGCAGAGGCTGGACTACTTGGGCCAGCACTGGCAATAACTTCCATTTATGTGGCCCCTTCTTAGAGGACACCCATGGCTAGTGCTCCATCACCCACCACTCGCTGCACTACCGTGTGTGAGGTGAGGAAGTTACCGATCATTCAGCCACAGGTTCTGTGTAGAAAAGCCCCCATTTCCCAGTGTGTAACAGGGGGTCAGGTATGGGTTTCAGGCAAGGATGACCTGAGACTGCACCCTGCCAGGTAAAGGAAGTTTCACATCAAGGGAGGGGCAGGATGATTAGCCCACCACAGCCGGCACTGGAGGAGAGACCATTGGGACCCTGGAAGGAGGAAGAAGAGAAACTTTACCTGTGATCCTGAGGGAAGCTGGGATCTTGGTACTCCGGACAACGACAGGCTGACCACAAGTATAAATATTCCCCCGGGAACCCCAACCAATCTGGTGAGTGCGGGGAAAGACTGCAGGGCTCCGGGATACAGCTCTGCTGGGGACCCCAAGAGCTAGAGAGAGAGGCTTCAGGACTGGGCTCGGGTGGTAGGAGCTAGATGCAGCAACCAACTCATGGAGGCAGCTCAAACACCAGATCGGCCATTTAAAAAAGTAGGGGCAGCTCCCAGGATAAGCTGTGAAAGATGTGGAGAACATATTCCTCTCGTAAGACTTCTTAAACCCAGAGACTCTGGTAATTGCAAAGTATCCCTCGGGCATCTGGAGCCTAGGGTCCTTATCTGCGGCTCTGAATGCCCTCACTAATGAGGTAATTAGCGAGGATACTGTTACAATATAGACTCCTGCCGTGCAAATAAAGGCTACTCTGTGAGTTTACTATCCAGGTGGCTGTAGTGAATTCTTGCTCAGATACCACCACCATCACTGAATCCCTGTCTTTTCTTTGTATCTAAGTCATGGCAGGTGAGTTCAAAGAGACTGAGCTGGGAGTGATTCCCTGCCCCCCCCCACACAACTCTGTTCTTAGTTAAGAGGCAGCATATACTCATTTGGAAGCTGGGCCCTCTTATTTTTGTTCTCAGCGCTGTTGCTGATGTTCTGTATAGCCTTTGTCATGGCACTTTCCTTCATGTCTGTTTGGTCTTTTATAATAGGTTATAAATTTCGTGCATCAGAGACTGTCTCCTGCTATGTCTTTGTACAGTGCTGAGCTCAGCAGGACCCCAGTCTCTTAATTATTCTTACCAGAAGATACTAATATAAAAAGTAATATTCACTCTTGCATGTCTTGGTGAGATGTCGTAATAGGGCACTTACACAGTATAACAGCTTCTTTGTAAGATGGATGTCACCGTCCTCTTTCTATATAAATCGTACTCCATAGCGAATATGTAAATAGTATTTGCTTACGTAGTCATGTCAGAAAGTGCTCACTTTTCACCTACAATATAAAAGACAATTAGCAAGAATTTTTACAACCTTTTACCATCCTTTTGTAAATTCAACTCTTGTTTTCCATGTGCATCAAGCAAAAATTTGTCTTTTGAGCTTGATCTAAGTCCTACTGGGGTTAACAGGACTCCATTTGATTGGCTTTAAAGGGCTTTGGATGAGGCCTTTCTGGTCTGGGTAACTCTTTTTGATTGAGGAAAGCAGAAAGAAAGAAAATAAAACCATTCCTCTCATGGGAGACAAAAAAGACTTTCTGTTGCTGTAGGTCATCTAGCAGGAATCTGTTCTCATCTCTGCCCTCTCACATAACGGGACAGCTGGCTGAAAATGGTGGGGGGGAATTCACTGTTTCAGATGCAGCTGTAATCTTGTAGTGATTAACCCATTTTTCATTTTCTACATTTGACCTTTTTTTCATTTTTCACAGTATGTATTTCCCCCATTTCCCAAATATTGTTTTTTTTATTTTGTGAAAAATGTGGTTTGGGCACTTTTAAAAAAATCTTTGTTCAAATGAACTTAAAATTGAGTAATGTTTATCTTTTCAATACTCTCTTAAAAATATTCTGCTTTACAACAGCCTTATAAAAAACTCAGCTTTCTGTTTGTTTTTACCAAAAAGGTTGTCATTCCACTCAGGCTGGCATTTACAGATATGACACCTGGAAAACAGACCTGTGGCTGCATACCCATGTGGGAACAAATATCTAGTAGCAGCTCTCTCTCTTTGTTTTATGTTTTGTTTTGTTGGATTTTTATTTGTCATTTGTACTCACACACTCAGCTGCAAATAGAGCCCCACACAGCCAGTGCTGATTTCCATTTTGGTGGCTCTTGGCTTCACAGAGAAAAGCGTAAAGCAAAGTACATGGCAATCCCCAACATCCTCCTTGCACTGGCTGCTTACAAAATAAAGAGCTTTGTGGAGTGTCACTAGGCAACACTCAGGCCAGGTACAGACACTACACTTTTATCAGTGTAAGGGATCAGAAACCAGTCCATACCCATAACAGAACAGAAGCTTGGTACACACAGACTGGTTTAAAAATAGCAGAACCCAGTCTAAGATTTGCCCCCTCCTTTCCCCAACCCCCCCAAGGGCAAATGTGTGTTCTGTTTGTTACCAATCTAAACTATGCCACTTTCAGAAAACAATGTAACTTAGATTGATTCTGCCTCAGGCTTTTTGAATGTCTGTTCCTAGCCTATGAGAAACATGGGGAGAAATGATCACTGACTGAGAACAGCTTAAATGGCTGCTCTAAAGCAGCTGCTCTTGTTGCAGCCAGATGGGATGGAGAGAACGGAAGGAGAGGCCCCTCAGTCTAGCTCATTGCTTTGGAGACTTTATTCCAAGCTAATTCTAAGTCTTTGGCTTGTTTTGCTCCCCCATGCCTCTCCACACACCCCCACATCTTGTGATAGGAATGCAGCTGGGCTATAATGTACTTTTACAATGGTCAGCTAACCTTCAAACTAGAACTGGCCAGATAAGAAAATCCATGCTAAATCTTACAGGCAATTTTTTCAGAGCCAGCCTTTGTAAATCTTATGGTTATCAGCAATTGGGCAGTTGAGGTTCAGTTTTACATGTCCAGGTGATATAGAACAGGGTGAAGTGTTAGAGAATCCATGAAGTCTATTGGAGATTTTGCTGCTGATTTATACATGGAAAGAGCTCATGTTACAGTGCTAGCAGAGTGGTGAAACTTCAAGATGGAGGCAGAGAATTTGCAGAAATGTTTATTGATTAATTTTAAAAACTTCATATTTAACCTCTGTTGCTAAACTTATTTAAATAGCAACTTGCTAAGCTATAAGGCTTTCATATTCACTAGCAAGTTTGTGGCAAGAACTGCTGTGTCAGCATGTCCAGGGCTGAACAGATGTCCCTAATATACATGAGAATGTCGTAGACACTTGTAACTCCAGAAGTAGTGCAACCTCTGAGTGGAGATGGCACTGCCAACAGGTATATTCGGTAACAAAAGATGTATTTAAATGCACAAAATGGCTGTTGCATATGTGATTTTTCTATTTGCACCTTTAGTTACACAAACAAATGTGTTGTTATTGTTAAGATTTATCTCCAGAGAGGGAATGAGTTTGTTAAGGATGTATTTATGAAAAATGCACTTCATTCCCTCTAGAATTTGCAATCTAAGGGCGTGTGTAGACAATTTTCCATTTATACCAATTCAACTGCATTTGTATTTGCAGGACCCAGGATTTCCCACCACTTTAAAGTCCATTTAATGCCTTTAAACTAACACTACTCAGAGATGTTTTAATTTGTGTAGCTTTAATGATACACCACTTCAACTGTGGCTGTTTGCATGAAAAAAATCCAGAGACTTCAGAGACTTGTAACTAATCCCCTTCACCACAAGGGGCCACTGCGTTCCAGCCTCTAGCCAGTAGTTAGCTGCTGTGTGTCTGTCTGGGTTTTTTGTTTGTTTTTTAACCCTCTTTCACTCCTCGTTCCTCACCCCTCCCTCCTCCGCAGTCAAGTTGGGACATGTCTGCTTACTTGACCAGGCCAATTATTCTTACCTTGTTATTGTCTTAAAAGGTAGGAAAGAGCAGGGAAAATAAATAACATAATTTTCTACCCCCTCTTAATTGTTGGCCCCCCGCCACTTATTGTCTCTGTCCTTCCCCACCTCCCCGCCTATGTACTGTCCACCTGCTATGACCCCTGCACCCCCGGCTGTCTGCCAATGCAGTGGCTATGGCTCCCAAAGACCATGGCAGGATCAGCATAATGGTAAGCTTTTTTTTTCTTTTTTTCTTTTTTTCCTGCAAGTAGTTTGAAACTTGGGATGCAGGGTTTACATGACTTCCTTCAGTATTGCAACTGGAATTTCATCTTGTTCCATTCCAGAACTAGGAGTCCAAGGGCACCCTGACACTGCCTGCCAGACACGGCACCTGGGATATCACCCGGGAAGCTGCATATTTAGGTAATATATCCCACCAACTGTGTGTGTGGGTGGGGAGGGGTGGCAAAAGTCTGGTTTTTCAACTGTGCACCAAGCCCCCCTCCTCCTTCTCTTCTTCCCTTTTCCTCCCCCCTCACAGAAAACTTCTGAGGGTGGAACTCGCTGGGGACAAGCCCACAGGCCAGTCACTATCACTGTCAAGTCACTATCAAGATGCTGGGGGAAAAAACCCCCAAAAAATCTTTTTTAAACGTTCTTATTTTTATGGTGTGTGTGAACTTGTATATAGTTATTTTTTGTTAAGAGGGACTCTTAAGTCAAGAGTCTGAACCTTTTTTATTTTTTTACATTTTGTATTTATTTTATTTTTATATTGTCGATTTGTGTATAGTTATTTTTGCTATTTGATTTCAGTAAAGTTTTTTGTTCTATATAATAGATGTCATGTTTTTTTGGGATGGTCGGGTTTGTTTTCAGATATGGCACCCACCTCAGTGGTGGAGTTGTTGTGCCTGGGGGGTTTTTAGTCATGGCATTGCTGGAAAAACTTGCAGCCTTGCAGCATGGACTATTATCAGAGGGAGGCTGAATGTTTGTCAAGTGCTGGCTGGGGTGTGGACCAGCCAGATATGTCTTGTAAGAAAAAAACTAAACAACCCCACTCATGGCCTTTAGTCTTTGCTAAAGACTTTAGCCTTTAGCAAGTCTTTAGAGACAATTTGGTAAGTCTTTAATATGCATTATAATCGCCAAGGGGGGTGGAGGGTTGGGGTTAATGCCTGCTTCTACAGCTCCAAAACAGCTGCTTTTTTCTTTGCAGGTAGGAGGTGTGATGCAAAAATTATAATTATTTTTCAATGCTTTCTTTGCAATGCAATGTTTGCTCTGAAAGGTGCTACATGCAGGATTTTGTACAGCCAGGTTTGCAGACTGCCTCCCCCCACATCTGGTTCAACCTGGAGAGAGCTTATCACTTTGTTCAGGATTGCTTTGTCCTCCCTTGCCATCTCTCTCTCCCCTCAGCCTTCTTAAAGGATGGGAGTGCTGCTCCTGGTCTTTCTCTCAACTTCTCCTAAGGCACTCCAGGGTGACTGCTCCAGAATAAAGTGTATTCAGAAAGAACTTTTCATACATTTTCTTGAATTTGGAATACCTCCTTCTCCTACACTAGGAATTGGCATGTCCTCATCAGATGGGTCTCAGATAAGCAGGGAGCTGTTAATTAGCCAAGGCCATGGTTTCAAAAAGCACTATGCCCATGATTTTTTTTCTTTCCCACAGTTCCTCTCCCTCCTCATAGCCTCCAGCATTTGAGGTCTATGTGGTCTTCATAAATCCCATGCTCAATAACTAATATGGGACAGTGTGTGCCTTCAGATCAGTGCCTACAGCAGTCCAGAGAGAGTAATGGGGTTTGCAGGTGTCTACCAGCTGCTGCATTGGAAGGGTGGTCAGTTAAGCTGTGCAGGCAGATGTTTGCAGGGAAAAACAGAGTTGGAGTCAGGTTTGCACCTGCAGAGGGTGGAGGTTGCGGGGGGGGGCGGTGTTTGGACAGTTCCTCATGGGGATGATGTGAGGAGGGTGCTTCATCCATGTAATAACTGCTTGTGTTGCAGAGATAAAGCATTGTGTAAGAATTGCAATAGCTGGCCTGCTTATTCCTAGGCCTTTTTTTTTTTTTTTCTCTCTCTCTCTATTTTTCCTGCTCACCTAAGTCACCTTCTTGGATATCTACGGTGCATTTTTGGTACTTGCACATCCAGAGGTATGCTTTCTTTGGATGCATAGCCACACACATGTGGCTGACTACGTATATATCCAGACTGTAGGCATCAGATAGCTATCCCCAGACATATTATTGAAGTGTCTGGAGGGAATCAATCTGCACTATGGACCTTGTTTGTGTCCAGCCTGCAAAGCAACCATGGTCCGTCCTGTGTTGCAATCCCCCCCCCTCCCCCCCCCCCCGGCCAGCTGCAAACTGGTCTACCACCCCACCTCCCAGGTCTGTGAAATCAAGCAGGAGCACGTTCAAACCAGAATTTTTTGTTCCTCATCTTAATTTTTTTCACAATAAATTGAATTGCAATTCATTCCATTGAGAAATCACAATAAAGCTGAAACAGTACGGACTTTTTTTTTTTAACTCAACAATGCTGTTGGTAGTCAACTGGTGAATACATGTTTTTACACTACAGCCATTGCCAGAAAATGCAAGACACTAGGATAAAACACCAATTCACAATATGCTCCCATGTCCCTTGAGTAGTCCCTTGATATGATATGAATGAATGGAGGGCTGCATGGTGGGAGGGCAAAGGGGAAGAATGGAGGGAGGCAGGCAGCCAGCCTGGTTACTGGCCCTTCCTTGTTACTGATGACTGGACAACTTTTATGGAGTCATGGCATTACTGAAATGTTGAAGGATGGACTGTTTTCAGATGGAGGGAGGTCAAATGCTTGGCCAATACTAGTCTGCAGCCAGCATTTTCTTGCAAGAAAGGAACCCATCGACAAAGCTTAGTTAGGGAGGGGCCCCCTCAGGTGGGGGCCCCAGGCATGGTTGAGGCCCCCTCAGGTGGAGATGAATGGTCCAACTCAACTGTCTGGCTGAGTAGGGCCATGCTACTCTCTCTGTCACTTTGTAACTTTGGAATCTTTGCTGGGAGCAAAGCTCAGGGATGGAGGGAGAGAGAGAGGGAGACCCCAGGTGGGTGGGTGGGTGGGTAGAGGAGTGGGGTGGAGAGAAGGAGGCATCCTGCACCCCCTTCTTGGTTCCTGAATATGCCCCAGCAGGAAGACAGCTGAGTTTGAAACTTTGGAGTGAGTGGTTACATGACTTCCTTCAATATTGCAAACCTTCTGAACTTCATCACATTCCATTTCAGAACCAGGCACAAACAGCATTTTCTTGCAAGAAAGCAAACCCACCCACAAAACTTAGTTAGGCAGGCATGCTGTTCTCCGTTGCATTGAAGCTTTGGAATCTTTGCTGGGAACAAAGCTTATGGAGGGGGCCCGATGGGTGGGTGGGGGAGAGAGGCAGAGGGAGGGAGACATCCTGCAGTTACTATGTCCCAGTAGGAACATGGCTGGGTCAAGGGGGAGCCCCAGCCATGGTCCCAAAGGGGACCCCCTCAGGTGGGGGCTCCCAGGCATGTTTGTGGCCCCCTCGTGCAGATGAATGGCCCAACTCAGCTGGCTGGCTAGTCAGGCCATGCTACTTACTCTGCATGTCACTTTGTAGCTTTGGAATCTTTGCTGGGCACAAAGCTTACATGGGTGGAGGAGAGAGATGAAGGGAGGCATGGACAGGGGAGAGAAATAATATGTTAATTTTCTACCCCTCTTAATTCTTTGGGCCCCCACACCACCTATAGTTTATGTCCTATCCCCTTGCTGCCCATATACCCTGCTGTCTTCCTGCCTGCCCAGGTGGGGTGGGGGGGGCTTCCTACTATTATTTATTTATTTAAAATCTCTTTTTTTATTTAAAATTTATTTAAAATCTCCTTATTAAAATCTCCTTCAAGGAGACAGAGTGGTGGGTGGGTGTCAGAAGACATGTACCCCAATCCAAATTTGCTCATACTTGGCCAGTAACCAGGTGGAGGGCAACAAGACTATATGAAGTGGACCTGCAGTACTTGTGCAAATCGAGCTGATGCTCGGGCCAAAGCCAGTGAAGAAGCCTCAGTTTCTGCCATTGCAGTGGTCAAAGCTAACCAGGAGGAGGGCGAGAGGTATAAGACAGAAAACAAGCAGAGCAACCAAGAAGACGGCCTCCACAATTCAAAGGAGAAACTCAAACCACAGCTGCCTTAGTGGAAGGCACCCCCCTGCAACCCGAGCCTTCTGCCACTGCAGTGGTCATAGCTCACAATCACATCTTGCTTTGTGGCCAGCAGCAACTCCAGAGATACAAGGCTGCAACAGAGAGGTGTAATGTAGAGAATAAGGTGGGTGAGGAGCCTACTACTCAGACCACGGAGGTCTTGGCCAGTAACCAAGAAGGCCAGCAACCAAGAAGAAAATCTCCGCGATTCAGAGGAGAAACTCAAGTCTCATCAGCTTCCTTAGTGGAAGGAAGCCTCAGCTTTTTCCACTGCAGTGGTCAAAGCTAACCAGGAGGAGGGCAAGAGGTGTAAGGCAGAGAGCAAGTAGGGTGAAGAGCCTACTACTACGACCACGGAGGTCTTGGCCAGCAACCAAGAATAAGGCATTGTGGCCACCACCAACAGCAAAGTTCCAAGGATGCAACGGAGAGGTGTAAGACACAGGGCAAGTGCTGATGCTCGCGCCAAAGCATGTGAAGCAGCCTTGGCTTCTGGGTGAGAAGCAGGCAGGTTTTTTACAAGGATGCAATGGAGAGAGGTCAGATTGGGATGTGTCTGCTTCATTGCTGAGGTGTAAGGCGGAGGGCAAGTGGGGCAAAGAATCTACTACCCAGACTGCGGAGGTCTTGGCCAGCAACCAAAAATAAGGCCTAAGAAGGCCACCGCAATTCAGAGGAAAAACTCAAGCTTTCTTAGTGGAAGGTGACCTGAGCCCTCTGCCAATGCAGTGGTCATAGCTCCCAAGAAAAGCTTGCTTTAGTTGCCCTAGACCATTCTGTAGAGGTCCTTTAGTCTCATGCCAGACTAAAGTCTTATTGCGAAGCATGTTTGTATCTGCGTCCAGGAACACAGATGCAAAGAAGTAATTTAAAAGCTACGCAATTTAACAAGGACAAGTGCAATGTGCTGCACTTGGGGAGAAAGAATCTCCAATACACCTATAGACTGGGAAGTACCAGTCTGAGTACCACAGCAGTGGAAAGGGATCTCAGAGTCTTGGTCGATGCAAAAATGAATGAGTTGCCAATGTGACAAGGTAATAAGTAAGGCTAACCAAACTCTTTCATGCATTAGTAGGTGCATCATGAGCAGGTCTAGGGAGGTGATACTTCTCCTCTATGTGGCATTGGTCAAGCCACAGCTGGAGTAGTGTGTCTAGTTTTGGGTGCCACACCTCAAGAGGGATGTGGATAACCATGAGAGGGTTCAGAGAAGGGTTATTCAAATGGTTGAGGGCCTGCAGGTAAGATCCTATGGAGACAGACTGAGGGACCTGAATCACTTCAGCCTCCACAAGAGAAGGCTGGGAGGTGATCTTGTGGCTGTCTACAAACTCATCATAGGGGGGCAGCAGGGAACAGAGGACACTCTGTTTACTAGGGTGTCCCTCGGGGTTACTAGAAATAACGGCACAAACTAAAGAAGAATAGATTTAGATTGGATATCAGAAAGAAATTCTTTATGTGAGGGTTGCCAGAATTTGGAATGGGCTTCTAAGGGAGGTGGTGCTTTGCAGGTGTTCAAGAAAAGATTAGACAGGCACCTAGCTGGGGTTATTTAACTAGGCTGACTAGAGCAGGGGGTTGGACTTGATGATGTACAAGGTCCCTTCTGACCCTAGAAATCTATGAAATCTTTTAAATCTATGCTGATTAGGAAACAGGGCCACCAACCAGGAGAAGGGCAAGAATAATACGAAATGGACCTGCAAAACTTGTGCAATTCTTACCATACTTGAGCTGATGCTTGGGCCAAAGCCTGCAAAGAAACCTTCCACAATTCAAGTATTACACAAAGGGAAAGCCTCAGCGGTACTTTTGGCCAGCAACCAGGAGAAGGAAGTAAGACAAGTTTAGGAACCAGGAGGTGGACATTTCCTTCACACACACACCCCACCCCACCCATGGTGAAAGAAGCAGGGAGGGTGGGTGCATAATCACCTGCCGTATGCTCAGTATCTGCTTTCTCATGGTAAGCAATCAAACTGTAATTTTATATAGAACAAAAGTATATAGAACAGAAGTCTATATCATACATTGGCTATACATATATGGTGGAGGCTCAGGATGTGTGCAATGTGTTCAGGGTAATAAGGGACATCTACCTATTTTGAAATGCTGTGATAAGGAATTGAACCTTTACAATAATTAATGACCATTACCAAATCAACATTAATATTACTATTACTATAAAATCTTATTAATATATTACTACTGAAATTAATAGCTGCCTCCTACTATTAGTATTACCTGTCATTATATTATAAGTCTATATCAGGCAGAATGAAAGTCAACTATGATTCAAATGCATAATAGTTCAATTGTTGAGAGAATGAATCCTGAAGGAAGTGTTGTCATGCTCCTTCATTTTCTCTTTCCTCTTTTCTCTTTCTGCCTCTTGTCACACCAACAGGAATTGATCAGCCTGCAACTAGGAGTGGAAGGGGATCTGAAAACCACGGGGAGAAAGGATAAAAAGAATTTGTATTGTTGCCTCTTGTGCACCTCAAGTAACTTTGTTCACACCCCTAAAATTCCACCAGCCCCATTTACAATAAGTTTGAACTAAACAATGCACCCCCGCCACCACTCTGCGCCACTCACCCTCCCCTCCCCTGTCAAAACTGCCACAGAAGGGGTCTTGTCTGGGGCTGATGCATACAGGAGCGAGGGCAGCAGCCTCCTGGCCTTGTCCCCAGGGTCTCAGAGACCATGTTACACCACTGGTGCAGGGCCATGGGCAAATTAACCACCCCCCCACACACACGCGCACAGCCAATCCCACATGCCATGGCAGCAGGGCAGGGGAGTTGGCGAGCGTCCGGATGTGAGGCCAGCGGTGATGCTGAGGAGTTGCCCCCTCTGCTCTGCCCATCACTGTGGGGCCTCCAAAGTGCTGTGCCCAGGGTGGTCACTTGTATTGGCACCCCCCTAGGGACGACCCTCAGGGCACAAACAAGTGTCAGGTGTCACTTACCAAAGGAGGCATGTAGCACATCTCCATGTCCTCTTTCAAGTCACACATCACAGAGGTGTGGGCATCAAAGCTTTACTGCACCCCACTCGACCAGCCTAGGGGGTAAATTGGTATTTGACTCCCCTTACTGAAATCTGTGGGGAATGACACATGGGAGCTTAACTCATTCCAAAGCACCATTTATGCAAACACGGACGCCGTGTCATGCAAACAAAAATGCACCGCACCAAAAAAAAGCCACATTAAAATTTTCGGGCAGTCTACATTAATGCCTGTGTCGTCTACACATGCCCTGAGTCCTGTGTATACTGTAGATGCCAGTTTTCAAAAAAGACGATCCAAATTATCTTATGAGAAGTCTAGAAAAACTCACTATAACTGGGCACATGGACTGAATAAATAGTCAATTCAGTTAGATAAAGGTAAAAAAAATTATGTATACTCCTTGTGCAGTGAAATACAGTACTTAAACACAACAATGGATTATTAGATAAATGCTAAATTTTCAGGAGGGAAAATGGAGAAATCTGCCATGGCACTGATGAACTATGTGAATGGAGTATTAGCTAAAACAAAATGCTTGTGTTCAATACTCATTGTTTTCTCTTGGCTAAACATCTCTCAACCTCTTGTCAAGCAGCTTCATAGTTCCATAGATGTTAGGGGCTGAAAGGGTACAGATCATTGGGTTCAGCCCCCCTGCATGGCACATTCAACTCAATTCTAGAATTTAGCTCAATTTATGGATTTAAAGCTAAAAACACAGAACACTTCTTTTAATGTTTCACTATAGAAGATACCGATGAGAAGCAAATAATTTACTCCAGAATTCTTGTCCAGGGGGCCATGTCATTTCCTGTGTTTCATCTGTGCAGATCTCTCTTGTGCCACAGCTTGGGAAATACTTTGTTCCCAGAGAAATCTCTTTGAGGAAAGGGGAGAGTGTGATGAGAGCTGTAGTAGCTTCTCACAACATAAAATGAGTTTACCAAAGGTCATGCAGACAATATAGTGTTTTCATATAGGAAATTAAACAGCAGTCCAAACAGAAACATTGCTTGCACCTTGCGGTACTTTGAATTACAGCAGATATTAAACAAAAAAAAAATTGGGCTTTAGTTAAAATTATGCTACCTTTGTAACTGTGGTTGTTGTTAATACTATATAAAGGTGCTTTTATTATAATTTATTACCATATTTACCTGAATCCTATCTGACTTTAAATATAAGATGACTCACCAATAATTAGATTCTGTACACAGAAAATGTATATATTTGTTATAATTGCCCACATACGGAATCTAAATATTGGAGGGTCATCTTAAATTTCCTCCCTACCACCACGGCAGCAGGGCAAACAGCAGTAGGGGGGCAGGTGGCAAGGGATTCAAGTGGTCTGCCCCTTGCCCCCTGCTGCCTGTCTCCTCCACTGCTTGTCCTCTTGCTGCTTGTCCCCCCAGGTGTCTGCATACCCCAGCTCCTCCCTGCACAACAGTGCCTCCCCTCCAGCACCTGCCTTCCCTTCCATTTGCCGCTCCCCTGTGCCCTGCTACCAACCTGGACTGGAGCTGCCACCATCACCACTGCTGTGTAGCTGGGCAGGGGCTGGTGCAACCATATGCTCTGTGCCCCATGCCAGAGCTGGAGTCATGCAGAGAGTTGGAGCTGAAGCTGTGGAAGGTAAGCAATGGTGGGGGGGGGGGGGGGGGAGTAGCCAGTGGCACAAGAGGACAAGTGGCCGGGGAGGGGGAGTCACTGGCATATGCAGGAGAGGGTAGAGGCTGCAGGTGGCAGGGAGAGACAACAGCTTTGGACCTGACTCTGATCCTGAACAGCACTCACCTTTCCCCCCCACATCCATCCCCTCCCCACACCCCCCAGCTTTTTTTTTAATCCAAGACTAGGAGCTTTTTTATTTCATGTTAAATGGAGAAAACACCTTGTCTTGGATTTCAGTAAATATGGTATTGTGTGGAAAGGGGAATAAGTTATAATGATTTAAAATATCTTTATATTGGTATATATTACAGATATGTAAACATCATTACATCCAATACTAAGGCTTGTATTCCTATAATTATATTAGTAAGCATACCTCATATCTTTAATGTACATGGTTATACAAGTGTGGTAATTGTGTGTAGATGAGACCTCCATCATTTTTAATTAAGGATGCCAGTGAAAGGTACTTATTTTTGTGGTTCTAAGCATTGACTGTTAGAGAAGAACTCCCTGTGTCTATATATATATATTCTGTGTCTATAGTAAATCCTACAGGCATTTTTTCAAAGCTATCGCATATAAATTTAATGTTTGCTTGCACATAGGCAATAGAAGTAGTTTTGCATGTGCATGTGACGTAGAAAAGTGTGAAAAACAGAATGTATATTCAAAAAACATTCCAGTTTCAGAATTTCAGTTTGCCTTGATATGGGCTGGAAACCAGAACATTTTGAAAATGTTCATGGACTATAAGTTCTGCAGATATGGTGTGTTGAAAACGTCAAAAAGAATGTTTCATGTCCAGTGTTGAAACATTAGGGCCTTTCTCAAGTTTTGTTGAAAGAAGGAAGAAGGTTAGTTGTGTCTGTACAGACTGCAGGGAAACTCAGAACAAAATGCTGAACTAAAAACAAACAAACAAACAAAACCACTACAACAAAATGGAAAACTCTTAATTCAACAATAAAATGCCCTGTTTTGTTTCATATCATACCCAAAACTTCTTATTGAAAATTTAAATCAAAACCAACAAAGCACATTCAAACCTCTTTTTGACCTGCTGCTCACAAACAGGGAAGAACTGGGGAATGTAGTAGTAGATGGCAACTTGGGCAGCAGTGACCATGAGATGATTGAGTTCAGGATCCTGAGGAAAGGAAGGATGGAGAGCAGCAGAGTAAGGACCCTGGACTTCAGAAAAGCAGACTTCAACTCACTCAGGGAATTCATGGGTAGGATCCCCTGGGAAGCCAGTCTGAGAGAGGAGTCTAGGAGTGCTGGCTGTACTTTAAAGAAATCTTACTGAGAGTGCAGGAACAAAGCATCCCAGTGCACAGGAAGACTAACAAGTATGACAGAACACCAACTTGGCTGAGGGAACTGGGCTTAGTCTAGAGAAGAGAAGACAGAGGGGATTTAGTATCAGTCTTCAAGTACCTGAAGCAGGGTTTGAAAGAGGATAAAGCCGGACTGTTCTCAGTAGTGGCAGATGATAGAACAAGGAGCAATGGTTGCAGCCAGGCAAATTTAGGTTAGATATTAGGAAAAAAATTCTCACTAGGATGGTAGTAAAACACTGGAACAAGTTACCCAGAGAGGTGGTAGAATATCCATCCTTGGAGGTTTTAAAGAGCCGGCTAGCCAAAGCTTTGGTTGGGATGATCTAGTTGGGGCTGATCCCACTTTGAGCAGGGGTTCGACTAGATGAGCTCCTGAGGTTACTTCCAACCCTAATTTTCTATGAATTTAAATTTCACCAGAAAATGATCAGTGTGTTCTACCCAACTCAGCAGTGGACTATGTTTACATGCCTCAGTGATCCCCCTACTTTTCAGCAGGTTTTGTTGTGGATTTTCAGGGGACAGGATAATATCCTATATGTTAATAATGATTTTTCAGTGCTAGGATGCATACCTGTTTTTGCAGCCAGCAGACTTTATATCAGAATCTGACCCCATGAGATTTCTAAATGCATTTTGAAGCATTTTTTGCTTTGTAACAACAATAAAATAAATATTAAAGAGCAACATTGGGTGTAACACTTTGGTTCATTTCCAGAAGTGCACAGTAGTTGTGCTCAAGTGGGCATTTCCTTCCAACAGGAAGACCCTTTAAACTCAGCTACAGTGTTGATAGAAGCTACCTGGAATACACTGCACTGAGTACAGAGATGTAGTCACTCAAGTACTGTATTTCTGGTTACATTTTTACAGTTATTTTTTCCCAGATGCGGTCCACCAGGCCATTCTATCCAGCCCGCGGGGCCCCTAAAACTTTAGAAAATTAATATTTATCTGCCCCTGGCTGCCTGTCATGCAGCCTTTGATGGCTTGCCAAAACTCAGTAAGCAGCCCTCTGCCCAAAATAATTGCCTGCCCCTGCTATAAGGGAAGAGCTGACCTGCTTGACAGAGCTTTAGGCTGAGCTCACTGGGGGACGGGTGGACAACCATCAGAACAAGCCTAGGAAGAGTCAAAGAATAATCAGCAGGTCAGGAAATACAACTGAACTTACTCCTACCCCAGCCCATGGACAGGACTCTCCTAAGTGCACAGAGAAGCCTAGGGCTTCCAGTGGCAGGCTTAGCTGCCTATACACTAACGCTAGGAGCATGGGGAACAAACAGGAGGAACTGGTCCTCCTGCTAAGTAATAATAAATATGATCTCATATTCATAGGGATAATGGATAGGACTCCACCTATGACTGGACTACAGGTATAGATGGCTATACCTTGTACAGGAGAGGCCCAAAGGAGAGGAAGGGTGGGGGTGTAGCTCTTTGTCAAGGAGCAGTACACTTCCCTACTAGCTGACATTGGCATCCAACAAGGGCAACTCAAAACCCTCTGGGTCAAAATACGAGAACATGGTGAAGGGGATATAACCATAGGAGTCTATTACATACCTCCTAACCAGGAGGAATTGCTTGACTACAGATTCTCTAGGGAACTAACAGAAGCTGCACATTCTCGGTGCATGGTTGCCATGGGTGATTTCAACCACCCTGACATCTCATGGGAGGAGCATTCAGCCAAATCTGATCAGTCGCATAGCTTCCTCGCCTACATTGATGAGCTCTATCTGACTCAAGAAGCCCACAGGCTGACAAGAAGCAAGGTGCTGCTAGATCTGGTTCTGGCCAAAGGGGATGATTTAGTGAGCAACTTGAGGTTTGAAGGGAAGCTTGAAAACAGTGATCACGAGTTGATCACCTTCCTTAGCCATAACAAAGCTGCCAGATCAGTCAGGAATGCATAAATCCTCAACTTCAGGAAAGCTGACTTCCAAAAGCTCAGAAGGTCTGTTGTCGAGGCCCTGAAAGATCATGATCTGACAGGGATGGGAGTCCAAGACAAGTGGTTTCTCCTTAAGGATGTAATTCTAATAAACTCAGTCCTAATAGCTCAATAGTTCATTCTGACCCACAGGAAAAGGAGTAAAAGGGCTGGGAAACCCCCTTGGCTAAATAGGAAAATCATGAACCTCCTTAATCTTAAAAGAGAGGCCTATAAGTGTTGGAAGATGGGTAATACCTCTAAGGAGGATTATGTATCACTGGCCCACACCTCTAGGGAATGGATCAGAAAAGCCAAGGCTGAAACCTAACTCAGGCTGACTATGGGAATCAAGGACAATAAAAAGTCCTTTTTCAGATACATAGGAAGTTGTAAGAAAAATAAGGGCAACATTGGACCCCTGCTGAATCAAATGGGGCAGCTGACAACCAACTCCCAGGAAAAAGCTAATCCCAATGATTACTTTTCATCAATTTTTCACCAGCCTGACAAGACACAGGACTACGAGGGTACAGGTGACCATACACCTACATTTGGGAAAGACATTGTGGGGCTAGATATCCATAAGTCAGTGTGCCCTGATGAAATGCACCCAAGAGTGCTAAACAAATTGGCTGACATCTTAGCTTAGCAATTGACACAGATATTAAAAAACTCATGGTGCTTGGGTGAGTTTCCTGAAGACTGGAAGAGGGCTAATGTGGTACCTATCTTCAAGAAAGGAAGGAAGGAAGATCCAGGGAACTACAGGCCAATCATTTTGACCTCAATCCCTGGAAAGAGCTTTGAGAAAATTTTCAAGGAATCCATCAATAACAGGCTAACAGATGGCGCTGTCCTGAGAGACAGCCAACATGGCTTCATTATGAGTAGGTCATGCCTAACTAACCTCATCTCCTTCTATGACTGGGTGACGTGTCACCTGGATTTGGCGGGGGGGGTGGGGAATGAGGTTGACGTCATATACTTGGATTTTTAAAAAGTCTTTGACTTGCAAAACTGGGGAACTGCAGCCTTGACAACCTCACTGTCTGATGGCTGGGGAACTGGCTCTGTGGTCAGACCCAGAGAGTGATAGTTGATGGAACCAAGTCAACGTGGCATATGGTGACCAGTGGTGCCCCTCAGGGTTCAGTACTTAGACCAGTACTCTTTAATATATTTATTAACAGTCTGGATTCGGGTGTCAGAAGCAGACTGGCTAAGTTTGCAGATGGCACCAAACTGTGGGGAAGTGTAGTTACACTGGAGAACAGGTTGAAGATTTAAGCAGACTTAGACAGACTCGCAAAGTAGGTGGATGAAAACCTAATGACCTTCAACACAGAGAAATGCAAGATGCTCCACCTCAGGAGAAAGAGCTCCCACCATACCTATAGGCTTGGCACTGCTTCACTCACTAGCACTACGTCCAAAAAAGTCTTGGGGATCATGATTGACCACAAGATGAATATGAGCCACCAATGCGATGCTGCAGTCTGGCAAAGCAAACAAAACCCTGGCTTGCATCTACCAGTCCATCTCAAACAAGACCCAAGATATCATTCTCCCACTTTACGCGGCCTTTTTGAGGCTGCAGCTGGAGCACTGCATCCAATTCTACACTTCAAAAAAGACACGGAGAAGCTCAAGAGAGTCCAGAGGAGAGCCACATGCATGATTAGAGGTCAAGAGAGCAAGCCTTATGAGGAAAAGCTGAGAGGCACAGGACTCTTCAGCTTGGAAGAGCATAGGTTCAGAGGAGACTTGGTGGCAGTCTATAAGTCCATCAGGACCTGGGAGAATGTTTGTTCACCAGGGTTCCCCTAGGGAAGACTAAGTCAAACAGTCACAGACTTCTGGAAGATGGTTTTAGATTGAACATAAGGAAAAACTTCTTTACTGTCTGAGTCTCCAGAGCGTGGAACAGACTCCCCCCAGAAATGGTGCAAGCACCTACTCTGGACATGTTCAAGTTGCATTTGGATGATTAACTTGCTGGAATCATCTAACCCCATCTGACTTCCTGCCCCAAAGATCTCACAAGGTCCCTTCCAGCCCTAATGTCTATGAAATCTATGAAAGACTGTGCCAAAGGATTACAAAATATAATAGAAAAATATAGCACATAAAACCAGGAATCATATGCTAATCTCTAACACAAAATATTTGAAGCTGGACAGTTGATTTTATTTCATTTAGAGTTCAAGAAAGAAGAGAAACATGGGATGTTTTATCAGGTTATTTACATTACACCCTCTTCATTACATGAGACATTTTCACTTCTGTAGGTTTCCATTTTTGGACAAAAAGTTAAAGCCAATGTTCCTCTAGAGACTTGTTAATCATTTAACACACTGACAATTCTTCCAGCACAGCTAAGTTGTAAGAGTCCTAAAACTGGGCAAAATTATGATTAAAAGTTTATTACTGACAGGCTAGGAATAGGCATTGCATTTGTGCCCAGACAAATTGTGCCCGTGTTTGTCCTAGGATAAAAATGTCCCAGGATTGGCATGTACACACATCGCCCTTCTAGCCAGGGTTTAGTGAGCAGCTGAATACACTTTCACTTTTCTGCCATTGATTCAATGATGCAATTCCAGGACACCCATCAGATGCATTTTCGTGATGTCTCAGAATAAACTTAGTATTTCTTATCCCATGAGCTTTTTCAGGATTTATTCTGGGAGAATGGACAATTTATCCTTGGGACAAATGCCATGTCTATTTGCAGCCACATTGCAAATTGAAACAAAGCTGGCCAGTATAAGGTACAGTAATTTTATGAAGTGTCTCCATTACATGACATCTAAATATTTTAATGTGAAGTTACCACATTTGAACATTAGCAAACTCTACAGTTAGTAGGTAAGTAGGCAAATAGCATGCACAAAGGCAGTCATTAGAAAGGCTATATTAGTGTTTGTCTCCATTAGAGATGCACAGATAACTTGATGAATTCATAGGCAGACAAGGTTCTTTGGGTGAATCTGATATCTTTTACTAGACCAATTTAAATAGTTTCATAGTTTCTAGGGTTGGAAAGGACCTGAGTAGATTATCTAGTCCGAACCCCTGCCATGGCAGGAAAGAGTACTGGGGTCAAACAACCCCAGCAAGGTGTACATCTAGCCTCCTCTTAAAGACCCCCAGGGTAGGAGCCTGCACCACTTCTCCTGGAAGTTGGTTCCAGATCCTAGCCATCCTGACTGTGAAGTAGCACCTCCTGATATCTAGCCTAAATCTACCCTCTGCCAGCTTGTGACCGTTATTCCTGGTCACTCTTGGCAGTGCTCGGGAGAACAGGGACTCCCCCAGTGCCTGCTGGTCCCCTCTGACTAGTTTGTAAATGGCCACTAGATCCCCCTCAGCCTTCTCTTGTGGAGGCTGAACAGGTTCAGGTCCCTTAGCCTCTCCTCATAGGGCCTGCCCTGCTGCCCCCTGATCATGCGAGTGGCCCTCCTCTGGACCCTCTCCATGTTGTCCACATCCCTCTTGAAGTGCGGCACCCAGAACTGGACGGAGTACTACAGCTGCAGCCTGACCAGTGCCGCATAAAGGGGGAGGATCACCTCCTTGGACCTGCTTGAGATGCATCTGTGGATGCATGACAAGATACCATTGGCCTTCCTGACTGCCTCCCCACACTGCCGGCCCATGTTCATCTTGGAGTCAGTGATGACTCCAAGATCCTTCTCTGCCTCTGTACTGACAAGAAGGGAGTTCCCCAGCCTGTAGGTATGGTGCCAGTTGTTCCTCCCCAGGTGCATCACATTGCACTTGTCAGTGTTGAATCCCATCCTATTCTCATCCGCCCACCCTTGTAACCTGTCTCAGTCTGATTGGAGCCTATTGCTCCCTTCTAGCGTGCCCACATCCCCCCACATCTTAGTGTCATCAGTAAATTTGAACAGGGTGCTTTTTACCCCCTTGTCCAAGTCACTGATGAAGATGTTGAACAGCGCGGGCCCGAGGACCGAGCCCTGCGGAACCCCACTGCCCACGTCCTTCCAGGTTGAAAATGACCCATCCACCACCACTCTCTGGGTGCAGCCCTCCAGCCAGTTGGCGACCCAATTGACTGTGTGGGTGTCTACACCACAGTCCCCCAGTTTCTTAATGAGAACAGCGTGAGAGACAGTGTCAAAGGCCTTCCGAAAGTCCAGAAAGACTATGTCCGCTGCTACCCCTGCATCTAATGATTTGGTGATCATAGAAGGCCACCAGATTGGTCTGACAGGACCTGCCACTAATGAACTTGTGTTGGTTGCCCCTAAGCATGACCTCCCCTGCTGGCCCCTTGTGGATATGTGCCAGAATAATTTTCTCAAACAGCTTGCCTAGGATCAAGGTAAGACTAACTGGCCTATAGTTTCCCGGGTCCTCCTTCTTCCCCTTTTTGAAGATGGGAACCACGCTGGCCCTCTTCCAGTCCTCTGGCACCACACCAGAGCACCACGAGTGCTCATAAAGCCATGCCAGGGGTCCTGCAATGACCTCAGCCAATTCCTTTAGTACTCTAGGATGGAGATCATCTGGACCGGCTGACTTGAATACATCTAGTCCCTCCAGAAGTTCCCTAACTAGTTCCTCACTAACCCTTGGCCTAGGTGTGACTCCCCTGGGGCCTGAGGGGGGCCCAGACTGGGGGTGACTGTTCCGGTCCCTGCTTAGGAAAATGGAGGCAAAGAAATCGTTAAACATGTTGGCTTTGTCGTCTGGTGTGACAACCAAATCTCCTAACGTGTCCTGCAGGGGCCCCACATTACCCGGAACCTTCTTTTTGCCCCTTATGTATTTAAAAAAGGACTTGTTGTTATCCTTGATCCGAGTAGCTACTCCCAATTCCATCTCTGCTTTGGCCTTCCTGACTGCTTCCCTACATCCCCGAGCAACTGCAGTATAGTCATCCCTGGTGATGGCCCCTCCTTTCCATTGGGTGTATGCCTCTCTTTTAGCTAGGATACATTCCCCGATGCTTTTGGTGAGCCATGGGGGCTTGTGTGCCCTCCTGCTCCCTTTGATCCGTGTCGGGATTACCTCCCTTTGGGCTTGGAGGATCGTCTCCTTAAGGAGCGACCACTCTCCTTGGACACCTGGCTCCCCTCCCCTCTGGGACTTCAGTGCTTCCCTGACTATTCTCCTTAGCTCATTGAAGTCCTCCCTCCTGAAATCTAGGGCTGCTGCCTTGCTGCAGGCCTTTGCCACCTTGTGCTGGATGGTGAATTCCAGCTGGCGATGATCACTGTCGCCCAGATGGTCGAGCACCCACAGTCCCCTCACCAGGTCGTCTCCTGTGGCCAGCACTAGGTCCAACAAGGCGTCTCCCCTGGTGGGGCTGTGTACCTCCTGGGTTAAATGGAGGTCCTGCATTCTGGCTAAGAACTTACGTGAGCGGTCAGTTCTGACTGACTGCTCTCCCCAGCAGATGTCCGGGAAGTTCAGGCCCCCCATGACTATCACATCCTTAGACTTCACTACCTCTGTGAGCTGACCTAAGAATTCCCGGTCGAGCTCTTCCCCTTGGTTGGGAGGTCTGCAGTAGACCCACACTGTTAAGTCTCTTTCCCCTCAAATGCCTTGTATTCTAACCCAAAGCACTTCAGAGTGCCCCTCCTCTGATTCTTTGTTAATTGATGAGGATGGGTATTCCTCCTTAATGTTAATTCCTATCCTGTCCCTCCTGTACAACCTATAGACCTTGATATTCACTGCCCAGTCATGCGTTGAGTCCCACCACTTTTCAGTGATCCCCACAATGTCCGGGTTGGTGTCAGCTAGCAGGAGGGTGAGTTCCTCCTGTTTGTTTCCCATACTACAAGCATTTGTGTAGAGGCATTTGAGGCCCCCTGTGGATGTATGTACTGGCCCCTTAATCACAGCATTGCCCTGGCCCCTGTCGCTTACCTGTGTATACATTTCGCTCGTTGGTCTAGGCTGGGCTGTACTTGTGGGTGTTGATTTGTCAGGCAGTCCAATGATTCCTCCACCCTCGTCTTCCCCTTCCCCCGATGAGCCTAGTTTAAAGCCCACCAGAGGAGGTCCACCTACCTAGAAGAAAACACACGCTTACCTTTAGGGGAAAGGTGGAGCCCATCCCATCCAAGCATGTCTGTCATGGTGATGTGCCGGCCATGGTTGAGGAAGCCAAAGCCTGCCTCGAGACACCATTCCTGAAGCCGCCAGTGTCTCCACGATACACATTTCATGCCGTCTTCCATGTCCACTCACTGGTAGGATAGAAGAGAGAACCACCTGTGCGCCTATCTCCTTTACCTGGGGGAAAAAATAGTTGTGGCAAAAATTTAGCCAGCTTTCAGGTTTAAAAACCCTTTGTCAGGCTGAGGAAGTTTCTGCAGTTGGTATGTGCTCTTCCTGGATGGACTGAAAAGTAAAAAAGCCAGAGGTTGGGCTGATATGTCTTTAGATCAACACAGCTACAACCTAGACCCTTGATAAATTCAGTCTGTTTTACTGTTGGAATATGTAAGATGTCTGTAAACTGTGAGTTCCTCATTTTTACTTATGATCCATGTCTAAGCAGTGGTTTCTATCTTTTAAAAAAAAATACTGGCGGGAAATTGTGGACAGTTCATTGAGAGTATTCAATGCTGTCTATCCAAAAGCTGAGGTATGTCAGTTAGCTGTGACAGGTCAAACTGTGTTGTTTCTGTTCCATGATCAGAGTGCAATCATCAGGGGAGTTTGCGAAAGTCATTCAGCTATTAAATCTTTCATGAAGAAACAACAGCTTAGGCAAATGTAAACAGAATCCATGACTTTGAGAATCTGTAAAGGCTTTTTCTTTGTAAGCCACGTGAACCTGCACATGTACTCTCAGAAAAGTTGGGTTACTGTAACCTCTCTGCCAGGCCCTGGTGGCAGTATAATGGCTAGGGTCAAACTGGGGAGTGGGGGGGAGGGTTGGCTCAAGCCCCCACCCAAAAACCTGGGAAAAAACTACTTTACTAGGGGTCCTAAAAGAACAATTTCCCCAAGTGCAAGCAATTTTGAACAAATATAATGCTTTAATAAAGGTAAATAAATAATAATAATTATGCCTTACCTACCTCCCCCTTCAACTATTGAACTCCACAGCTATTAAATACTCCAAAATATCAAATAGCCCAAATATTGAAAACTGCAAAATATCAAATGACATACCAAATATCCACATATTGAACACTTCATTTATCAATGAATACCCCAAATAGCAAACTTACCTCAACAACAAACCCCCTGGGTCTTTTGCTGTCAGTTTCTATCTGAGAACTCCCACGCTGGGGACTCTACCTTGTCCAGTATGGAGGGGGTGGATAATAGGAGCTCCCCCGACCCTCAGTCCCCTAGCTCACTGGCAGGAGATTCCTGTCATTGGCCTGGGGGGTGCATGTTGCATGAGTTTTGCTGTTGTAGTAAGGCCCAGGTTCTGGCCCTGTGATGGTAAATAAATCAAAAATAAATGTATTTTGGCAAAGTCTTTTGTACAGAGTTATTTTCCCTATTTTACTGAAACAGCCCTGTTTTAGAATGCCGGATGCATGAGGAAGAATGAGTCAGAAGACAGTGCAGTGTCTGATCTGAGATTAATTAATAAGAAGTAAAATAAGGGCACCCTTGACTTTCCTGAAGTGAGGGTAGATGTGCACCTTTATATACACCAGAGCTAATCTGCAGTACCACTACTGAAGTCAGCACAACTAAAATAGAGTATATGAGTCCAGAATTATATCAAGTATATATTTTCATTGACCTTACAGGTTAGATTTTTGGGTATGTTCACACACAGAAGTTCATGTCCCCTGCTTCTCAAGAAGAGTAAATTCGGCCAGGCTGAGCTCAGTGCTGCTACAGCTAGACTGCTAATGGTACCTCAGCCAGCTGCATTGAAGCTAGCTCAAATATGTCTGTATTTGAGCTGATTGGAAGGAAGTTCAAACTGGCATAGGTTGTTAAAATGGGCAGATAGCACATTATTGGAATTACAGCTTCCACTGTATCTGCACCAAGGAGATTCTGCTGTTGGCTCAGAGACAGACATGAAGGTATATAGAATAAAGGAGGGACTTGGAAGAAAGCTAGCACAATTCCTTTCTATATCTCATTCTAGTCACAATGTTCATCTCTCCAGGTCAGGCATAAGGTTTGCCATAAGCCATTACTCCTCTTTTTCTTAGATTTGGCTTGTATATTACAGGGAATTAACTGCTAGAAGCAGCAGAGAGCATGTATTACCAGGATATCTACTAGTACCTAATCTGAAGGGTTGAAAACTAGGAGTCAGTGCTTAGGTTTCTGGGCCCACTTGTAGAAGTATGGAAAATAATGGGTTTAATGGGACTTGGCAGGAAGTTGGCAGATGACTGAGAAGGAAGATGGGGGTTGAGAAGTAATAACCCTTTCACATGGCCTATAATACCCTCTGAAGTATGGTCTGGCCAGCACCAAGCTGAAAAGTCATATTCAGGTCCCCAAAAAGTCATGACATAGACTTCCATATCAAAAGATGTTATAAAATCACAGGTGTTCAGTCCTTTGGGTTTTCTACTTTGTTTTTAGAGCTTTGGGGGTAATATTTAATAAGTTTTTCACCATAGCCATCAAGGCTTGAAATGTACGCTTTATTTTTAAATTAAAATTGTATGCACTCTCATGACTCCAGATGCAGAGGCTTACTGAAGAATATCAAGTATCACAATACAAATATTGAAAGTCAGCAGCAATGGGGGCAAGTAAATGCAGCATTCCCACAACCAAATATTTAAAAATGTGAGCAATGTTTAATGAGAGGATGCAGGGATTTCATGTGAAAAGTTATTTTCTATGGACTTTTATCCTGCACATATTCACCAGGCCATATCTTCCAGCGCTATAATGTAGCCCCCCCCCCCCCCCCCCGCATTTTAAATTAAGCCTGTTTATATCAGCTGAGGACCTGATCCAGTAACTTCGCTGCACTGCCAGCTGTCCTGATTTGTCTAAGAGTGTCCTGGCCTTCAACCACAAAGGAGTGATCTGAGGTCTCACTCAGTCTCTGTGTATTCTCCTGAGTAAGATCCTTTAGTAAAGTTACTGTGCTTGCAACAGAATAGCAGCTAAGTGGAGAGAAAGGGGAGGGACAGACATGGTCATGGGGCACCAATTCTGCTTGGGATTCCAGCATGGATGTTTGTTTCCCGAGGGACAAGTAGCAGCGGCACATACTGTGCCAATGCTACTTGTTCCTGGGGAACGCCCATTCCACATGCACTCTGGCAGGTTACTCCAGGTGGGCTAGAACAGGCTGGAGCCACCAACTGTACTTGACCCAGCAGCCTTACTTCGGGCCCTAAAGGCTTCCTGGGTCTGTAGCCATGACCAGAAGCTTGACTGTCAGCTGCAGCATGGCTCTGGCTGGACAGGCTCAGTGCCCTACTTTTTTTTTCATTATGGGTTTTTTTGACCCTGGGATCTCTCTGGGTCAAAAAACACCCCCGTGCTGCAAGGTAACAGCACGGGGGATGCCTTCATGTGCAGTGTGTGGCACCACAGATGTCCGAAGCACTACAGCTACGTTCATCTGGATGTGGCCTAAGGGTGTGTTATTGCTTGAAATACATCTCAGTATTTGGGGGATTGGGACTGATTCTGTGTGTGCAAATGGGGAAGAGACAGTGGAACATTCAAGAATGGGCAAGGAGCATGCAGGAAGGAGTTCACTTCAGAACACCAATGGCCTCTGGGGGACAGAAAGAAGCTCAAGCTGCTCCAGCTTCCAGGACAAACAGGAGATGAGTTCCAGCTTCTTAGATATTAAACATATTGGGCATGTCTACACACGTATTTATACTGGCTTAAATTTATTCCTCAATAAGTTACTGCACAGTAAGCGGGAGTAGGACAACATCTACATGTGCAGGCATTAAAGCACGCTAACACTGTGTGTGGACTCACTTGGGCCTAAAGTTAGTCCTAAGTGAGTCCACACAGTGTTACTGCACAGTAAGGCATCTATACAAGTGTTACTGTACAGTAGCTAATCAGGTCTAAACTTGATACCTGCATGATGCAAGTATAAAATTTATGCTCAAGTCGGCGTAAGTTGCCATATTTACTGCTCAGTATGGGCATACACGTGTAGACGTGTACCTGTACTATGCAGTAATTTCGCACATGTAGATGTGCCTATTTTGTATTAATGTAATTACTGTGACTTCTCCCTGGAACCAGTGCTAAAGTTTAGGAATCTGCAGAACAGGCATGGCATAAACATCATCCCTCCATCTTCCTGAGCCTTCATTTGGTAGGCTGCCTAGAAAATGACAGCAGGCTTACTTTGGCAGACCTTTCCCCAAGAATGCACTTAGAGAAGTTTACCTGACATTTAGCTTGGATGCTTGTGACAGTGACACAAAGGCTTCGGGGTGCTGTTGTGGGGATTTCCTGCTTGGAGCATGAAGCATTTTGGAATCCTATCCTTTCTCTTCAGGAATAAAAATGGTGCTGCTTAAGCTTTTACAATAAGTTGTTACTCTGGCATTTTATGGTCTGGATGGCATTAATCATTTCTCTACAGAGTCATGACACCATTAAAACACATGTAAATTGGGTGTAAGATGATTTTTAATGATTTTTTAAGATATCCTGAAGCATGTCAAATTAATTTCAAATGGTTAAGGTGAGATTCCAGAAGGAATGGTTCCTGATAACACTTTAAAAATAAGTATCTTCAAGGACAAGCATAGTCATCTAATAAAGCTTTATATAAGTACTCTTGAATGCCTCAGCCATAACTCTGGGTTTCTGCAGTATACTGTGCATTCCATGAAGCTGTAAATTCTCTTCTGTGCTGTGTAAGGGCTAAATATGACAGATGTTTAGAAGGGCCTCACTCTTGTTAGCAAGTATCTGAATGTCCATGTGGGGTGCATGGGGCACGCTTTTGACCAGTGTCATGCAGACTGAGAAAGCAGTGCAGACATTGCCCAATATGTCTCCAGTGGAGAAGTGCCCTGTTTGACTTTGGGTGTCAAACCCACAGCCCTTATATCCTCAAATTGATATTGCAGACGGTTGTCCTGCTGGTGTGGACAAGATCTGTCAGGTTAAATTGGCATCAGAGCAAAGTGTGTACCAAGGCCTTATCTGTCCTCTGACTAATGGAGTCCAGGAAGAGGTTTCAGGATTTCCTAGTTCTTGCACTGCCTACTGTTGGGAAAAGAACTAAATCATAGATCTGAGATGATACAGCAATTGTATGCTAGACACAGCATATGATCACCAGCATGTAGATATATTAGTTAATGTTTCATTGTGAGAGTACCAGGAATAGAAGACACAGAAAATTATTAGAATCTCAAGGATATGGATCTCTTTCTACTCCTTTCTACAGTATACCACAACGTTGAAATTTGGGGCAAAATTTACTTAAAGATCCTTGATTTGAGTCTGGTCAAATTAAAATTGCAGTAATTGGCAAACCCAGTAAGTAGACCATTCTCTATATTTGTGTCAGAAACTGAAAAGGATCTTTTCAAATTAATATTCAATAATGTTGCCAAAAATGATTTTTTGATGCTAATGGACAAAGGAAATATTTATTTACCTTTACTTTCAAACTTAAGTGAGCTTTAATTTAGTGTTGAAGGTCCCCATGAAACTATCAATCACATTATTCTTAATATCTTTTTTATATTCTAACAGTTTAATGTAGGTAATTTACAAACTCAGTGATATACTTCTACCTGCTTAATAACTGCCAATAAAATAGCTCTTACATTACAAGGAAATCAGTTCTGCCAAAAAAAAGTCATCCCGTGAGAATCTAAGAAATGAAGACTGCTAAGCTTTCACTGAACAACATTATAATAACTGATATATTGAGTATCTGGAGACTGTATCCTGAATACTAAGGTGGTGCGGGAGCCCCCAGGAAATGCCAGGACAGTTACCACCCTGGTGAAAGGTGGGTTGGGGCACCTTAACCCCAGCCCTCACCTTCGGGTGGGTTGTTTATCATCAGAGGTAGTTGGGGGCCAGGCATTGCTGTGGCCACCTGAGCCCTGTGGGTTGCAAGACCCAAGGAGTGAGAGTGGGGTCCAGGTATGGCTGCAGCCACCTGAGCTCTGTGTGGTGCAAGACCCCAAGGAGAGGTAGTTGGGGCCAGGCACAGCTACAGCCACCTGAACCAACCAGGGAGGGAAGCCCCACGGCCCCAGTGAGGGGGCAGAGGTGTGGAACCCCAATGAGGGGGTGGCCCCAGTGAGGGGAGGAAACCAGAGGGCTGGGAGCCCAGTAGGTATGAGTTTATAGAATTGCCCCAGGAGGGGCCAGAGCAAGCTTGGACCCATTTGGGTAATTGGCTGGCCACTACCCCGGTGAGGCCCAAGAGTCTGCCATTCAAGGTATGAGCTAGCTAAAGCCTATGGCCTAAGAGACCTGCTCCAAGAGGAAGCAAGGCAGTACAAGTTGTCAAGGCATAAAAGAGATCCTGTGAATGGGGGGTGGAGTGTGTGAGGCCCTAGTGAGAGGAGGACAGTATGAATGTGTATGTGACTGAGGCTTGACAATGAGGCCTAAGCTTGGTCTGGCTGTAAGCTGGGAGCATTGTCATCTGGATGCCATCTGCAAGGGTTGGCTGTGGTGTACGGGAGGAACAGAGCCACAGATAGTACCCCCTGGCATCGGGGCAAGAATGGGCAGCCTCCCACCTTAATTAACAACTTAATTAACAAGATGTGGCAGGTGAGACAGGTGGGTAGCATGTTCAAAGGCAGGTGGCAAAACTAGCACTGTGGCTGGTCCAGGACCCCACTTTGCCACATGTTACATTGTATTACAATAGCCCCCAATCAGTATCAAAGGCCAGCATTTCCCAACCTTTTTTGCCCCATGGCACACTTACCTGAATAAAAAAGCACCGTGGCACACTGGATGCAGACGCGGGGGGGCGGCATGTGACCAGCCAGACACTGACTGGGGACAAGGGGTGGTGTGCAGCCAGACGGACAGCATTTTGGGCTGGAGCCACACCCCCTGCCTGGCTGGAGCCGTGCTCCTCACCTGTTTGTGTCCACAGAAGCAGCAGCAGATGGGAGGCGTGGCTCCAGTACACCTGGACATGGCTGACAGCACACCGGTTGGAAAATGCTTTCAAAGGCTACTGTTAAAAAGGGTCTCACCCTTTTTAAACTGCTGACATTTGAAATAGGTCATTGATAACTTGGAGGATAGAGCTGAGGGACAAAACTTCATAGAAAGGGTTAGATTTAAGAAGTAGAACTGAGGCACAAAGAAATGAAACTGACTTGCCCAAGGTCACACAAAATCTGTGCGAGAGCTAGGAACTAGATCCAGTTCTCTGAAGTCTCAGAACAGTTTTAATGCAAGATCAGCCCTTCTCAACAGCTGAATTAATTTGTCCACTTCTAACTCCTATTTCGACTGTACAGTAAGGTCCTTTGGGAAGAAACCTGTGGTATCATTTTTCTGTGATAAGCCATGCATATACACATAGCACTGCATAAGTGGTAACAAAAGACCAGCAGCCTAAAGGAACAGTAGGTTCAGCATGAATTCCAGTGTTACCAACCAAGTCATGAGGCAGTTAGAAGAGGGATTTGTTTGTTGTCTGTGTCTCTCCAGCAAGGGGAATATCATTTTCAGAAGTTGTGTTTATCTCCAGCTGGGAAGGAGAGCTGAAAGTCTTCAGGGAAGACATTTGAGTAACTTTGCTCAGATGAGCATGCACACATTATTCAATTATGTCTGCAAGTGTCAACAGCAGAACACACATTTCTGGTAACTTGTGCTGTGTAAAGAAAATGATAAGGAGAGAAACTGAGAAGCAGAAAAAATAGCAAATGATTACTGTCTTCAAAACATGTAACACATACAGAGTCATAGAAAAATAGGGATCTCAGGAAGTCATCTAGTCTAATCCCTGCTCATGCAGGATCATTTAGCTATCCAAGACAAATATATGTAACCTGTACTTAAAAACTTCCAATGTGGGAGGTTCCATAATTCATCTTGTTCCATAATTCAACTTGTTCCAGTGTTTAACTGCTTTCCTAGTTAGAAAGTTCTTCCTAATATCCATCCTATATGTCCCCTGTTGCAATTAAGACCCTTATTACTTCTTCCTTCTGTGGACACAGGGAACAAGTGACTACCATCTGTGTAACAACAATCTTTGTATTTGAAGACTATTATAAATCCCCTTCCAGACGTCTCTTCTCTAGACTGGTAATTTCAATTCTTCCACACTTTGTTCACATATCATGTTTCTTAGGTAGGTCCTCATTTTTGCTATGCTCCCCTGACTTCTTCCAACTGATTCATGTTTTTCTTGAAATGTGGTGCCAAGAACTGGATACAGTGCTCAAGATTAGTCTCTCCAGCACTGGATAAAAGAGAAGACTCATTTCGCATGGCTTGTGTATGACACTTGTGTTGGTGTACCCCAGAATGATATTGTTTTGTTTTGTTTTGTTTTTGCAGCTGTATTACACTGTTGACTCCTTTAAGTGTGGGATCCATTATAACTCCATATTCTTTTCTGCAGCACTGTAGCCTGCCCTGTTGTCTTTTATTGAATTTAATGCTATTTATTCCAGATTGTGTTTTTACAATTTATCAAAGTTATTTTGAATTTTAATCCTGTCCTCTAAAATGTTTGCTAACCCACACAGTTTAGTGTCATCCACAGATCTACTACATGTACAGTCAGCCCTCGAATTACGTTTTGAGTTACAAAGTTTCACACTTATGTTTCTAAATTGACACCATTTCAACTTTCTGATGTCAGTTTCAACTTTATAATGCTTGATCTGATGTGATGCCATGACAGCGAACAAGTCACTGTGTCACCCATCTCCCTGGAGAATATCTGTGCAAATTTCCTTGGACACTTTCTTTAAGAAAGCAGACAAGACTCCAGAAAAACCTGCAGCCAGGACTCCTGAGAAGACTCCAGCCAACAACCCTTCTAAAAGTCCAACCAAGAGGCCTTCAAAAACTCCAGCAAAGTCAGCTCAAAGAAGCCCTTCCAAATCCATATGATTTCTATTTAATAAATACATTAATGTAGCTATATTACTCATCTATAATTGATTGAGTACAAAATTCTGGGTTATTTTTGGTGAAAACAGGGTATCAGACCTTGGTTCAGGATCTAATCCCCCATTTATAACATTGTTTCCTATGGGAAAATCGGTTCCAAGTTACAACATTTCGACTTAAGACGCTGTTTTCAGGAACCAATTTTGTCGTAAGTACAAGGACTGCCTGTACACTTAGTTCCATCCTCCAAATTATTAATGAGCTCAGAGAGATGTTATTCAGACAAAGTGGTGCAGACTTAGGTCATGGCTTTGAGCCAGGCCTATCATTTCATTTGAGTATGATTTAATGAATTAGGTTGTCAGTGAATTTATTGAAAAGTCAGAATGGAAAAGCAGATACTGAATGGAGCATGTTGGAAAACCACCTTCAATATGAGTAATAGAATGGTAATCTGGATTCCTTACTTTAAAGCAGGAGCATTAGACATTCTGGAGGGCTGAGGAAATGAGGGGCACAGGATCGAGCCCTGTGGAACCCCACTGCCCACATCCTTCCAGGTTGAGAAGGACCCATCCACCACCACCCTCTGGGTGTGGCCCTCCAGCCAGTTGGCGACCCATTTGACTGTGTGGGTGTCTACACCACAGCCCCCCAGTTTCTTAATGAGAATGGAGTGAGAGACAGTGTCAAAAGCCTTCCAGAAGTCCAGGAAGACTACATCCACTGCTACCCCTGCATCTAATGATCTGGTGATCTGATCGTAAAAGGCCACCAGGTTGGTCTGACAGGACCTGCCACCGATGAACCGATGTTGGTTGCCCCTAAGCATGCAGTCCCCTGCTGGCCCCTCCTGGATGTGTGCCAGCATAATTTTCTCATACAGCTTGCCTAGGATCGAGGTAAGACTAACTGGCCTATAGTTTCCCAGGTCCTCCTTCCTGCCTTTTTTGAAGATGGGAACCACGTTGGCCCTCTTCCAGTCCTCCGGTACCTCACCAGAGCACCACAAGTGCTCGTAAAGCCGTGCCAGGGGACTTGCAATGACCTCGGGCAGTTCCTTTAGAACTCTAGGGTGGAGATCATCCAGGCCAGCTGACTTGAATACGTCCAACCCCTCCAGAAGCTCCCTAACTAAATCCTCGCTAACCTGTGGCCCAGGTGTGCCTCCCCCGGGGCCGGAGGGGGGCCCAGCAGGGACGTGGCTGTTCTGGTCCCTGCTTACGAAGACGGAGGCAAAGAAATCGTTAAACATGTTAGCTTTGCCGTCTGGTGTGACGACCAAGTTTCCCAACGCGTCCTGCAAGGGACCCACATTACCCGGGACCTTCTTTTTACCCCCTATGTATTTAAAAAAGGACTTCTTATTGTCCTTAATCTGGGAACCTAGTCCCAGTTCCAGCTCTGCTTTGGCCTTCCTAACTACCCGCCTACATCCCCAAGCAAATACAGAATAGTCCTCCCTGGTGATGACCCCTTCTTTCCATTGGGTGTAAGCCTCCTTTTTAGCAAGGAGACATTCCCGGATGCTTTTGGTGACCCATGGAGGCTTGTGTGCTCTCCTGCTCCCTTTGATCCTCGTTGGGATTGCCTTCCTTTGGGCTTGGAGGATCGTCTCCTTAAGGAGCGACCACTCTCCTTGGACACCTGGCTCCCCTCCCCTCTGGGACTTCAGTGCTTCCCTGACTATTCTCCTTAGCTCATTGAAGTCCTCCCTCCTGAAATCTAGGGCCGCTGCCTTACTGCATGCCTTTGCCACCTTGCGCTGGATGGTGAATTCCAGCAGGTGATAATCGCGGTCGCCCAGGTGGTCAAGCGCCCGCAGCCCCCTCACCAGGTTATCACCTGTGGCCAGCACTAGGTCCAACAAGGCATTTCCCCTGGTGGGGCTGTGTACCTCCTGGGTTAGATGGAGGTCCTGCACTCTGGCCAAGAACCTACATGAGCGTTCAGACCTGGCTGACTGTTCTTCCCAGCAGATGTCCAGGAAGTTCAGGTCCCCCATCCTTAGCCTTCACTACCTCTGTAAGCTGACCCAAGAATTCCTGGTATAGCTCTTCCCCGTGGCTGGGTGGTCTGTAGTAGACCCCCATCATTAAATCTCTTTCCCCTTGATTGCTTTGTATTCTAACCCAAAGCACTTCTGTGTGCCTCTCCTCTGACTTTGAGCTACTTGATGAGGATGTGTATTCCTCCTTAATGTAGAGTGCCACACCCCCACCTTTCCTCCCTGTTCTGTCCCTCCTGTACAGCCTATAGCCCTTGATATTCACCACCCAGTCATGCACTGGGTCCCACCACATTTCAGTGAGCCCCACTATGTCTGGGTTGGTGTCAGCTAGTATGAGGGTAAGTTCCTCCTGCTTGTTCCCCATACTATGAGCATTTGTGTAGAGGCATTTGAGGCCCCCTGTGGATGTATGCACTGGCACCCTAATCTCAGCATTGCCCTGGCCCGTATTGCTTACCTGTGTATAGGTTCTGCTTGTCAGTCTAGGCTGGGCTGTACTTGTAAGTGCTGCTTGGTTTAGTGGTCTGAGGCTTCCTCCTCCCTCGTCTTCCCCTTCCCCCGACGAGCCTATTTTAAAGCCCACCGGAGAAGATCCAGCAACCTAGAAGAAAACACACGCTTACCTTTAGGGGAAAGGTGGAGCCCGTCCCGCCTGAGCATGTCTTTTGTTGTGATGTGCCGGTCATTGTCGAGGAAGCCAAAGCCTGCCTTGAGACACCATTCCCAAAGACGCCAATTGGTCTCTACAATGCACGTCTCGTGTCGTCTTCCACGTCTGCTCACTGGTAGGACAGAAATTGTGAAATGGTAGGACAGAAATACCACCTGTGCACCTATCTCCTTCAGCACACCCCCCAGACCGTGGTAGTCCACCATCAGGTGATCAGGGCTTCTCCTAGCTACATCATTAGTACCCACATGGATTAGGACCATGGGATAGTAATCGGTGGGCTGGATCATCCCCATCATGTCCTGAATCTTTGCTCCGAGTAGGCAGTAGACCTCACGTGTCGAGGGGCCCCGGAGACAGATGGGGCCCTCTGTACCTCTCAGGATGGAGTCGCCTATGACGATCACTTGACACTTTCTCCTCCAGGACTGCTTAGCTCCATCGGCCTGTTCGGAGCATAGAGAGTGGGAGTCGCCTCCTCTCCAGTTGCCTCCTCTCCTTCCTTCTCCTCCAGTGTTGCCAGGGCCTCATACCTGTTCTCTAGCCAGACTGGAGGAACTGGTACTGCTGTGTTGCAAGCAGCCCTGGTTCTGGAGGTGATCATCTGCCACTCTGTAGTGGTGAGCACCTCCCAAGGTGCTTCTTCCTTGGTTGTGTGGCCCTGCAGGGAAAGGAAATAGCCGTCAATTTTGTCCTCTGCCTCCCTGATTCCCCTCAGCCTGCAAACCTCCTCCTGGAGCTCCCTTACCTGTGCCTCCAGGGCCCTAAGGCGGGCACCTGCAGGACAGGTGTGGGGGTCCCCAATCCCTGCCCCCCTGAGCCTTGCTGGACAACCTCCACAGGCCATGGCTCTCTACCGACTCAGGTAAGAGTGCTTCCCCTCCAGATCCAACTCAGATGCATCCGGTCCCTCTGCCCACTTACCTTAGAGGGATCAGCTGATGCTTCCCCTGCTGCTGCTGCGTCCGCCTCCACCTCAGGTCCGGTAAGGGGCATGTGGGACACACGTGTGCCTACATCCCTCCTCTCCCCGCTGCTCCTGGCTCCCGAGTGCTGGGGGCTATGTCAAACCACGGCTTTTAAAGCCTGCGGTTTGAATTTCCCACCGCTACCCCAACAGCCAATCAGGTGCTCTGGTCTTGCTGGAAGTGCCTGCCGGCAGTCCCACCCCCTACGCTCCCCTGCTGGGGGGATCCAGTGCCTCCAGAGCCTGCTCCCTGAGGGTTAACCCTGGGGGTGCTCCCTAGTTTGGGGGGACAGTCCCCCCTAGCCCTCCACCTGTTTGCACGTTCTGTTCACGCAGTGCAGCTCAGGAATGCAGCTCCCTACCAGCTCAGCTAAGAGGGATCCGGGGGGCTTCCCCTCCAGATCCGGCTCAGCTGCGTCCAGTCCCTTTGTCCACTTACCTTAGGGGGATCAGCTGATGCTGCCCCCGCTGCTGGCTCCACTGCTGCTGCGTCTGCCTTGGGTCTGGTAAGGGGGCACATGTGCGTGTGGGACACACGTCTGCCTGGATCCCTCCTCTTCCCGCTGCTCCTGGCTCCCAATTTCTGAAGATCATGATGAATAAAGATATGCTGAACCAAATTCCCAAAGGAGGCACTTGCACATCAGAACCTGTGCTAGATCTCCTCATCAATGTTCACTCTCTGAGAAAGTTACCTACTGAGATAGGGGAAGTGCTTGACTACCTCTAGGGTCTTTCTCTCAATGGTAATTGGGGATGGGAGTCACTTTTATGGCCCAGGACAGGCTGATAGAACACTTTAGTTTTTCAGAGTTGAGAGAGAGGCCCAAAGTTCATCAGGCTTCTCTAAAAAGTTCCAGAGTGATCTGGAGGTTTTCCTCAGTGTGTGCAAGGATGGTGCAGTGATTAGCATATTGTAGGTCAAAGATGGTTGTTTTGAGTACTTTGTACTTAAACCAAAAAATGTCCCAGATTGAAGAGTCCTCCATCCATTTGGTATGCTATGTCAATTCCAGAAGGAAAGCAGTCCTTAATGCAAACCAAGATGACTGCAAAAAAAAAGGAGAATGGAGTTGGGGTGATGACACTTCCTTGTTTGACCCCAGTGCAAATGACAAATAGATTTATCTCCAATCTGCTACACAGAAAGGCCTCAGACATCTGATCATGAAGAAGCCTCAAGACCTTGATACTTTTCCAGACATCCAAATTTGGTCAGTACTTTCCACAAGGCTTCATGATTGATGGAATTAAAGGCCTTGGTGAGGTCAATGAAGGCCATATGCAGGGCCTAGCATGGTTCCCTATACTTTTCTTGGACATGGCAGACAACAAAGGTCATGTCAGTTGCCCCACAGCATGGCATGAACCACACTGAAATTCCAGCAGGACTTCCTCAGCAACAGGTAGAACATGGTTCAGGAGGATGCAATCAAGGGTTTTCCTTGCTGTGGAAAGGAGGGTGCTATCTGAATAGTTGCCACAGGGTGCTCCCTAAATTGACTGATGAACTGATTCTTGATGGCAAAGACAGTGCTGTGAATATATCTGTCCTGAACTAGTTTCCCTTTCCAGAAGGTCTAGCCTCTACTGTCTTTCCTCAGCTGACTCTCATCCAATCATCTTACCTCTCTCAGAGCTGCCACGTTGATGTTGTATCTCACTAGCTCCCTAGAGATGATGGCAGTTCTTCTTTCTGGTCATTTGTTGTCTTGGCTATCCATCAAGGTGTGAAAGTTCCATGTTGTGAACATCATTGTATTATGATATTTTCAAACTCAGAGAGAATGATCCTGCTGGATGCAGTTATCCAGGTGGGAGCAGATAAGACAGCCTAGGTTTAGTACACCGTAGGTGAACAGAGGGGGTCCTTAATAGGACTACTCAGTCACTATAGTAGCTGCTGAATTGCACCTCTGTCTCAACCCAGGTGCAAGACTACCATCACCACAACCTGGATGAAGATTCATGGCTGGAGACTGCCAGATTTGGTAGTCTTGTCTCTATTATCATGCATTCATTGCCACAGAGATTTTGGAGTTTGTGACAGGACAGCATGTTGTTTGCTGTGGTAGAAATTTGTGTGTGACTGTTTAATGTGAGGAAGCTGGTACATGGAAAAAGCAACCGCATGACCTTGACAAGGTGGAGCTCCGAGCCCAGTGGAAAGGGAGAATCCTAGACCACAGGAGACATCTATGTTGCTGCAGCCTTTTTCTGTCTTTATAGCTGTTGAGGACTTGGGGGTTTGGACCATGGTTTGTCTGGAACCTCCCCTCCGGTCTGCTTATCATGGGTGACCCTGTCAGGAGCGTGAGCATGAGACTCCAGGCAAAATAGCTTTTGGGACACACAAGCCTCTCTATTACTACAAGGTCTTGGGCTGTGGAGAGGCTGTATGGGCAAATGGCCACTAGAAACCATTGGCAATGTGTAGGGGGTGCATGCGGGTATATGTGCACCCCCTGAGATCAGCTGTGCACCCCCTGGAAGCGCCAGCTGCAAAACCGGAAGTGCTGGTGGAAATGCACTTCCAGTTTTGCCACTGGTTCAGTGATCAGCCGCTGGGGCACCCTCCCTTCCCCCTGCCCCCACATCGGCCGCTGGGAGACTTCCCGCCCTGTCAGGGATCTGGTGCCCCCCCACAGACTTGGGAGGCACCAGTTGCCCATGCTAGATATTCATGCTAAATGGTCTTAATACACTTTCCAGAAATGCTATCATGCAGCTGATTTTGCAACCTGAAAAGCAATTAAGTAATATTCTCTCGCGCAAAGTGTAGGAGATAAGATGATAAAACAGTGGATCCTGTAGTTAAGATAAAATACATTCTGCTTTCCATCAGTCCTATGCCATCAGTACTATGGACTTACACCAGTGTCATTTAAGGCCATTTCATTACAAAATGGGACCATCAACCAAGGGCTTTAATTCACTTTAACTTACCTTCAGTGACTTATACCTTTAGTTCATTTCCTTTAACATTTCTGAAAGAACATGTGGACAAGACCTACCTGTGTTCTTCTGAGTTTAAGGTGTCTCTCTTTGCTAAGTTATCATATACACAGCTTCTCTTACATAACATTACATTGACATAACTGATTCGCTGTTACCTGGCAATTTTCCAGAGGTGAGCTAGAGAGACAATGGAAGCTCTGCGATACAGTTCTAACATAATTTTCTGGGTGAAAATCATGAATATTTTTATCTTGCCCTTGCACTTCCTAGTGCTCTCAAAGTTTGCAACATTTCCTCAGTTCTGTTGGTCATGGCTTATTTGATAGGAATATAAGATTTCTAGTGTTCTTCCTTTCAATAGGAGATAAGTAACAAAATCTTGCCCTGAGACCTTCACTCACTTTCTTTTAGAAAATACAAGTTTAATGTGCTTCCCACCAAGGTTAGTTTATTCTGGGCTTATGATAAGGTATGGAAGGATGTCCCTGAATACCAGTTGGCCTCCTCTCATATTTAGGCCCTTATTTACCCATATCTCTTTGTCTGCTATGTGTAGAAAAAAACCCTACTTTTTCAAATAGAATAACTGAAACCCAGCTGAAACTCTTGTCTTGTGAGCTGAATCAGTCGTTCGTAAAAATATTTTTTATTAAAGCTTATAACACATCTCACGTTTTAGGATATTATTCTGCTCCTATCAAGCTCAGTGGCTAAATTCTCTTTAATTCAATAACAACAGGAATAGCTCCAATGTCAGATATTTATAATTCATGTACTGGATACACCTTCACAGACATGGGTAGATCCAGGATTTAAAAAAAGGGGGTATGGGAGCAGTGACTGACCCTGCAGGGGTGGCTGTACTCCCCCACTCCCAGCTTCCTTTCACCACTAGGGCAGGCTGACCACACTTTGGGGACTTTTTTAACATCTCTGAATCAGATAAGAAGCTCCTTTTAGCAGCTGTCTCCTTCTCTCCATAATCAGTAACATCTTCTGTCCATTCCCATTCCCCCCTTCCTCCTCTCTACTTATGCCTCTGGACTCAGGAAGGGGAGACCTGCTGCTGCTGCCGTCCCAGCCACTTCTGCCCCACTTCAGCTGGGGCTGTCGGGAGAGGCTGCGTGGGGAGATGGGCTTGGGAACACACAGTGACAGTGACTGACGGATATGTCACTGCTTCAAGACTGGCAGGGAACACAGGGGACTGGACAGGGAGGGGGAACCTGCCCACTGCCACTGCTACCCACACACCCTGGCTGGAGCTGGTTATGTGTAGCTCTGGAGCTCTCCCCACCCCAGGTTAGCCAGGGGCAGTGGCAGTGGTGGATGAGGAAGGGGATGGGGGCAGGCTGGGCACTGCAAAGCATGGTGGGGAAGAGATGGGGTACCAAGAGAGAGGGATTCTTACCTGCTTCAGAGACTTTTAAGTCCCCAGCTGCTGCTCCCATGCCATGGTCTGAAAGTGAGGTGTGACTGCACCACTGCACCTCTTCTGGAACGGCCCCTGTTTACAGATATGTCTGTCTTTGCATCTTCCTCCAAAAAGATATAAACGTTTTTCAACCAAGCTTAATCTCCAGTTAGTGAAGCATTTCATCCATGATAAAAATATTTAGTTACTATTAAAAAATTAAAGTTGTGAACTATTTGTATTGTCAATAGTTGTATAGTCTCATCTTCTTTAGTCTTCCTTCCTTTTTTGTGTGTAGGATTTTGGTTTTGTTTTGTTTTGTTTTGTTTTTTGGCTTCCTTATTTTAGGCCTTCTCCTGCAAAAGGAACATTCTCAATTCAGCTTTTAAATTCTTTCATCCCTCTGTGTGTGTATATATATATATATATATATATATATGCGCTGTATGGCCTGTACTGTACTTTTAATGAGAGGTCAACATGATTTTCTACCCCTTTTTGTTGTTCAGAATCCCTTTTTGAATTCTCAGTGTAGTAAGTTATTTTTGGGGAGTCATTTAGCCTCCTATTTCTGTGCCCAAAGAAACAGTGTGGCACACTCCCCCCCAAAAATTGCTAGAGTTGCCCAATTGTTCTCCACAACCTATGAGAAAACCATAGGGTTGTCTTGGGTCGCTGAAGCCAATAGGAGCTTTTTAGTTGATTTTAGTAGTTTTGGGATTAGGCCGTAAATGGCCACTATACTGCCTATGTTAGTTTTAGTCTGAAAGATTTTAGTGGACATAATCCATGTAGCCCCTTCCATAATCTTCCACTCTGTGTTTACATGCTTCAGCCAAGTCCTGCTCACAGGATATTGATAGTGTTTTTTTCTGTGGCTGTTTGTTGTTGAGGGTTTTGTTGTAGCATGAGGATGATTTGGTATCTACATTTAGTACCTAAATTCTAATATGAAATCAGAAGGAATCTGAAAATCTTGCCACTGGTAGGAGCAAAACTATTCAGATTTTAATTTTTGCTGACTGAATTCATACACCAACATTGTACATTTGACAGCCTGGCACTACAAAGAATGGATATTTTCATATTGAGAACACGTAAAAATTTGGATTTTCACATGCAACTGACCCATTTTCCAATTCTGAAAAATTGTGCAAAAGCAGGAAGATTGTTTGATGGTGGACCCACACTTTCATTTTGAAACAGCCTGTGTATTCATTATGAATATTTTATTTTGTTTCAATGGTAACATGCCCACTTAAGACACTGCTCTGATCTTTATTGTTTTATCTTATGGACATTGGAAACGTTCATCTGTGAAACTGTTGTTAAAAAAAAGTAATGAAGAGTAGAGCTCTTTTGCTCCAACTCTGAAGAAGGTCAGGCCCTTGCTTTGCTGCTTCATAGGAGTTTTGCTTGTGTAAGGACTGCAGAACTGGGCCCAGTCTGGAGGAATGCAGCCCTGTTTTATCATAGGGTGCTTCTAGATAGGAGTCTATTCTTTTCTCCATGCTGAGTAGAAAGCTTCCTGTTAGGGCATGAAATTTTGTCTTACATCCATCACATGGGATTCGTTCTCCTACCCTTTCCCCTGGGAGAGAACTAGGTGTTTTGTTTAGTCAGGCTTTTGCTTCTGTTTAGAGTTTTTCATTCAGTGATTTTGTTACTGGGTACACCACTCCAGGTTTCCATTAGGGAAAGCCTGTTGAGAGAAGGCAAGTAGAAGGCAGGGTATATTTGCATCTTAAAGACTGGGGGGGAGGGACGGAGGGGGCAGAGTCAAGCTTATCTGGCTGTGTGGGCTGGAGTTCAGGGGCAGTGCATGGGCTGGGTCAGGCCCATGGACCCCCCTCCCCTGCCCTGAGTTCAGGATCCAGTGCACACAGCACATGCTTTGGCCAGCCTGAGATTGCAGCACCCATGTGGAGCTGGTCTGTTATGTGCAGTGTATGTGGTGCCCACTCTGAGACCCAGACCACATGCAGTGCAGGTCCCAGACCAGCAGGGCCATATGCCAGGTACAACACAGGTCCCAGGCAGGGGCAGATGGGGGAGAGGTGCACTGGTGCATTTACATGCCCCTTTGATCCCTGCTTCACCCAACATTTAATACCAACTCCCTGGCAGTGGGAGCAGCATCTCTTATCACCAGGCACCAGTAAGAGCATCCACTGAATTCATGACTCATTAAAATCTATCTAATTCCTTCTGAATTCATCATTCCACTCCACAGGTGTTAAGGACCCTCTCTCCTTTTTAATGGTCTTTGACATTCCACCAATCAAGTGGTCCTTTGTTCTGCCATTCTGCTGTATGTTTGCTCTTCCTGGTCATGCAGGACATTTGTATACAACACAGGGGTTTAATTCTCCCTAAATTGAAGCAGTGGCTTTTTAAAAACACCATTTCAATTTAGGGCGAAGTAAACCCCCATGTCGCGAAGCAAACCCCCATGTCGTGTACACCCATGTCTACTTGATCCTTATCTGCCTCTCCAGTGGCGGGAGGAGAGAGTGAGCTGCTGGCAGGCAGAGAGGTCCCTGAGCTGCAGTGGGGAGGGGCTGGTGCTTCCCTTCCTGGCATCCCTTCCCCCCAGGTGGCACCTGCCAGCAGGCACCCTGCTTGGGCAGTCCCAGGGTGTACCACAGCCACAGAGGGAAGGACTAGGCCCCCGCAGCTCAGGCAGGCAGGCAGGTTCCATGTGGGGGGTGGGGGAAGATCAGGCTCACCGCTTTTTTTTTCCTTCTGTGGAGCCTGCCTTCCTGGGATGCTGCTGGGCTTCCTGCACTGCCCCTGAGCCGCACAGAGCCCAGTGCTTCCCTTTGCAGCTGTAGGGTAGGAAAATAAAACTCCTTGCAGATGTTTTACTTTGCAGCACCCCGAAGTCATTTGCTGCCTCCCAAAGTAATTTAAGGTGCATTACATTGCTGAATGTGCTACAGCGACTGGAATTAATGTGCAATACATCACTGAATGTGCAAACACCAAGGCCATTAAAACAGTGCAAAAGGCCTTTAACCCACTTTAAAGTGGTAACCCACTACAAATACCCATAGAACCTATTTCACAGTCTTGAGGCTGTTTTTAACATATTTTAACATATTCCAATAAAGTTCTCTTTCTTTTTGTTTCCATCTTAAACTGAATGGTACAGCCCCAGGTCCCTGGCATAAGAGTAAAGCTTCTAGTCCTCTAGTTCACCTGGAGAAAAATAGGTGGTGTGTTTTATGAGATAGTGAAACTTGTCAAAATCCTAGGTCTGCCTGTGCCCTGGGCTCTGTGCATGGGGCCTATCCAGTGTGTGCCAAGTGTGGGTCAACTCTGAGATCCAGGGGCGGCACTGCAGGGCAGATGATCATAGAAATAGAAATCATAGAAAATGAGGGCTGGAAGGGACCTCAGGAGGTCATCTAGTCCAACGCCCTGCAGGACCATCGCCAACTAGATCGCCGAGCCAAGGTTTTGTCTAGGCCTTAAAAACCTCCAAGGATGGAGACTTCACAACTTTTTTGGGTAGGCTGTTCCAGTATTTTACTACCCTCCTGGTCAGAAAGGTTTTCCTAATATTAACCAAATCTTCCCTTGATGCAACTTGAGACCATTGCTCCTGTTTCTGTCATCTGCCACCGTGTAACTCCATCTCTTCTGTTACCATCCTTCAGGTAATTGAAGGCTGCTATTAAGTCCCCCCTGAGTCTTCTCTCTTCCAGATGATGGGACTCTGCCAGCTGAATCTGGCCCACAGGCTGCATCTTTGACACACTGCTGGTATAGAGTACCCAAAGCATGCGAGTGTGCTTGTGCATGAATGGCACATGCCCCCCATGGCTGGAGGGGCATGGCTGTGCCGGTGGCAGTGAGAGCACAGTGGTGTGGAGTGGGGAGCTCCCAGAGATGCCGCCGGTACTGTTGGTGGGGGGCTGGTGAGTGCTGACCATGGGTTGGCGACCACCTGCAGGTGCCGCCAGCAGTGTCAGCAGCAGCCAGGGGTGGTTAGGGACTGGCAGTGGGGCGGTAAGTGGCAGGGGGCACACCGCCACACACAGAGGGTGCATGTGAACCCGCATGCATCTCCTACACATCACCCCTGTGCATCTATCTATCTAGTAGCCAAAGCGTGTGTGTGTGTGTGTGTAATAACTAGCTAGACAGATAGCTATTATATACACACACATATGTTTTGGTTACTCTGTATAGAGATAGCTAGATAGATAGTTACATCAGAAGCTTTCCTCAGCTGAGGGAAGGAACCCAGCAGTGCTTGGAGGAGAAGGGGGTGAGGGAGTGAGTTCCCCGCTCCTCAGAGGAAGCTGGGTCTGTGGCAGTGAGGGGCACACTTGGGAGATGGGACTCCCAGTATGCTGCGATGCCCTTCTGGGGCGCCAGGGCCTATTGGGGCAGGACGGCAGCATCAAAAAGCCCCCTTCTGCTACCAACCAGCCCCGGGGCAGGTGCCGGGAGGCTGCCTTTGTGATGAGCCCGAGTGCCCCTGGGTTCAGGCCCCGTTCTCAGCCAAGACCCTGGGCAGAGGCTCCTGCCACGCAGGGCAGCCTAGCTCACCTTCATAGCGACCGCTGGGGGCCCCTCCCCCCTAAGCGCCGCTCACCGGGAGGGCGGGCTTCAGAGGTTTCCGGAGGAGCTTCGGCCCCTCTACGGAATCCCTCTGTTGGAGGCGGGGCCTGTCCGGCAGTGGGCGTGTCCGCGTGCAGGGGCGGGGCGTGGAGCGTCGCGGGCCAGCGTTCGACTCCCGCCTCCCAGCCCGGGCCGCCGGCGCCGGGAGCCCCTGGCCGGTCCTCTCCCAAGCGGGGCAAGCGCGCGGCGCCCCTTCGCAACTGTCGCCGCCGCCTCCTCCCTCCTGGGGCAGCTCGCAGCGACTTGGCCGAGGTGAGACATGAGCTGCAGCGGGGGTGGGAGGGATCCCCCCGTCCTGCCCCGTAGTTGTAAGGGCTGCGTTCGGGGGAGCCTGGGTTTTTCCCTCCGGGCCCGGCCCGGGCTGCCTCGCAGTTCCGCTCCTGCTTTGCAGGGTTAACAGCTGCCGACCCTCGGCTCTGACTCACTTTGCAGCTATTGTTTCCCTCTCAGCCGCGGGCTCTGGTCTGCTAGGAGCTGAGCCCGGCGCCTCCTGTAATGTCTCTTCTGGCCGCAGCACGTCGCGGCCCCCGCCTCGCCGTAACGATGGAGACTTGGGCCCCTGCCACACCTTGCATACATTGCGCGATTCCCTGGGGGCAGGGGTCGAACTACACGTTGACTCGGGGGGGCGCTGCAAAAAATTTTAAAGCGGTTTATTGGAAGGGATAATCAGGAGACCCCCTCCAGGTTATGATTTTCAAATCTTACAGCGGAGCTCTTGTCTCTTATGCGGGGGCTTAGCTCCCCCATAATTCCCACCCTGACTGGGGGGTTGTGCAGTACATTTAGATGGGCCCCATGTGCCAAGCAATGAGCGTATAACTGGCAGGTCATCCACGCAGTGAATGTAAACCAGCCCCACGTGCAAAGGTACAGTCATGCAATTTGCTGGTGAACAGCACAATGAATTTAGGCCAGCCCCCGTATGCCAAGTCATGATCATGACATAAAAATGTCCAACCAGCTATAAAAACAGCCAACCGGCTCTGAATGTAATACTTGAAAATGTGTAACAACCCCCTAGCTGGTTTCTAGGCAGCTTTCATTTGGATGCATGGCAGGGCCCTCACACAAGTCCCATGTTTATGAAAGTGTTGCACTTGGAGTATCCCATTCTGCTTATTTGAACACTGATAGACTTGTTGCTGCTGCATTTGCTGTGCTGATGGTAGTGTATAAGGTAGACACAGTCAGTAGACCCTAAAGATTAAAGTGATCAATAGTAATTTCACCAGAGGCCACTGTTTCAGCCCAAAAGTCTCCCAATGCCTGACAAAGGGTGTTTGTGCCCAAAAGCTTGCAAATAACTTTTTTCCACTTATTTAGTAGATCTAGTAAAGGATATTGCATCTATCCAAATAACCTGGCCTGCAAGCTGCAAACTAAACTGCTACTTTTCTTCCTAGAGGTCTGTAAAGTCAGATAAGTTAAAGGGGCCGCTCACATGCAGGGAAACCTTTGCAGGATTGGGGTTTGTAGAGTTAAGAGTGTGTTGATGTTTAAGTGGTTAACAATACTGTCTTGCATTTAAAGGTATACATTTATTTTAAAAATAACCAAAAGTAAGTCTCAGACTGAAAATATTGTACTTATAAAATGTCCAATTCTGGTCTCAGCAAGCACTTTTACACTTCACTTTGTAGTAAAAACGAGTCAGAAGTGGGAGTCTTGCAGTAACACAAACTTGACAGTTGGGAATATGCAGTGTACATAAATAAAATTTGAATTTGACAGTTGGCCATATGACACCCCTTTTTCCAGAAAAGCATATGTTTATTTTTCAGTGCAGGAAAAGCAGAAGCTATGCTCATTTTCTTCATGTAATACAATTTAAGGTTCTTAGATGTCACACACATCCACAACTTTCTGGCTGCAAAGCCTGTCTTCTGTGCTCATATCTTGATGGTACTGTGAGGGGAGGTTGTACATGTATGTAAAATATATATTTTTTCTTAGTTGGAGTACAAGTTCTCACTAAAAGAATTGGCATTTTTTATTCTTTCATAATAGGAAAAGAACTTTTGTTCCAAAGCCTTTGTTCCTTATCTTTCGTAGGAGGTGAAGGCCAGTGGCAAGTAGTAAATTACTTGCTTGTGGAGATGGTCCAAGTGCCTCTTAAAGAGAGACAACCTTCTTTCTTCTTGAAGGAGGCATTAGGGCAGCTTTTGTTCAAAGTCATTACTTGATTCTGGCAATTTAGCTAATGTTAATCTATGTCCCGTCTTCTTTTCTTGGGTCTGCTGGTGGAGAGTACTGTGGTAAGAATTCTTGCAGTATCTTAGTGCTGACGGGTGAAGGGTGTTTTGTGCACAAAAGCTTGCAAAGAAGAATTTTTCCAACTATTTTGATTGATCTAATAAAAGTTATCAGATTTATCCAAAGAATCTAGTCTGCCTATGTCCTTGGACCAACACAGCTACAACGAACGCTCCTGCAGTATCCTTTGACTTTCTTTACCTGTGTTAATTTGGCTATAGACTTGGCTTTGGCATGGGGGCTGTACTGGCTGGCAATCTCTTCCTGTGAGCAGTAAAGATCAAGTGTGCATGTTCTGGTACTGTTAATCAACTGCCTTCTATAGCATTGATCATAAGGTATTGCTTATTCACCTGTGGGCAGTTTATCTTCCCAAGGAGCTTCCAAACGCTGTTCTTGTCACCCTTCCTGTTCACTGTGTGTGTTAGGCCATTAGTAGATTTGCTAAAGTGGCTTGAAGAGTGGCCTATACAAATGCCGCTTGGTATGCTTTCATCTGACTGCAGTGATGCAGTTCAGCACCTTGGTGTCAAACTGAGATTGTGACGAGATTTTTTGCAAACTGGCTGAAGCTTGACTTGAGGTAAGATGGAGATAATGCTGGCAGATTAGGGAAGTAATAGAAGTGCTTGAGAGAGCAGATTCACTATTAGTTACTATGTTTTATTGCTGAAGAGTTGAGTTAGGCCCCCAGCTGCTACTTGTTAATCACTGTAGTAGTGAACTAGTTTATTTTTATCAACTGCAGCTGGTCAGAAGGCTCTTTTCTGGAGGGAACATTACTATTATCTAATCTTGAAGCACTTAAATCAGCGGCAAAATTATTGGCAGTGTGCTACTTGTAGACTGAAGCAAAGTGCAGCACCTTGCTTGTTGACTGAGGTGCTTTGTTGGGAACATCTGTGCTCCAGGATCTGCAGTGGTCTTCAGATCTATTTAAGTTGTTGTTTGTATACTAAAAAGCCCTACATGGGCTGAGACGTGTTGCTTCCCAAGTTCCACACTGTAGTCAGAAGGCTCTTTTGCATTGGATCCCTTTTGTTACGGAGGAGAGGGTATTACTGGCCTGGTGTTTTCTGGGAGAGCACCTAGACTTTGGCAATTTGTTTCCCACATTTGTCTGAAACGGCTTGATTTTTAGCAACCTTCCAGGCACATTGGTGGTCTTCGTACAATGAAGTAAGGGTTAAGAGTAGTGTTTTGATACGTTGCTGACCAAGTTCCCCTTCAGCTGATTGTTTTAATATTACTGTTGTGGTATCAATGGTGTGCTGGGTTTCCAGGAGCCTTGTATTCTTACCTTTTCCAATTCTTATTTATATTGACATAACAAGTTCTGTGCTATACAACACACAACATAAATACAAGCAACCCCCGCTTAGTGCTCTTAAATGGTTCCAGAAAAACCAAGCACTAAGCAAAACTGTGCTAAGTGAAATCCATTTGCCTGTAGGAATGAATGTAAATATAGGTAATTGGTTACCACCGCTTCTTGCTGCCACCATCTCTCCCCATTAGCCTGCTGGCCACTCCAGTCTCACATGCCAGCCCAGGCCTGCATTCCTGCTGCCTCATTCTGGGCCCCTCCTGGCCCTTGTCCCAGGCACCAATGCAGGCCCTATGCAACTGGCACTCCTGCTGTCCTGCTCTAGGCGTGGGCCCCTGCCAGCCCTGGCCCCGGGCCTCATTCCTGCAGCCCTACCCTGGGTGCAGGCCCCTGTTGGCCCTGGGCACAGGCGCAGGCCCCGCACTCCTCACCATCTCCGCTGCTTTGACTAGTGAACTCAGGCGGTGGAGCATACCACAGGAACGGGGTGGATGTTTGCAGCTGGCCGGGAGTAGCGGGGTTTGCAGCATCCCTGCTATGTGCCAGCCATCTGTAAACCCCCACCACCCCCGCCGTGGGACACTCCACTGCCCCACCAGTCTGTGTTCACTAGCCATGCCTGGCTTCTTCCCACCTCACCATGCTCACGCCTACCCCCACTCGCTGCCACTCACCGCACTTGCTGCTACTGTTGTTGCCACCGCTGCTTCTCCCCGCCTTCCTGCTAAAACTCCCTGATTCCACAGAGCACTACAGCGAAAATGGTCGAGCGCTCAGTGAAACCAGGTATCAATTTTAAATGAGCGCTATAGCAAAATAGTGCTAATTGAAACCGCATTAAGTGGGGGTTGCCTGGATGGGTCCCTCACATAAGACTGTGACAGTGTTGGAGAGGCCTATGGATCCTGATGCTGGCTGCAACACTGAAGCCTGTTTCATTGTTGTCACAAGCCCTGATGTTTTCTAAGAACACCATCTGCTCCACCTTCTTTAAATACAGTGCCCTTAGGTGAAGGAGCATAACTGCCCAGTTATGCCTGAATAAAAATCTACTCTAAAGTTTTGGTGTCAGTGGCTGTGGGTGTCAACGAGTTGCATCAAATAAATTGTGCAGAAGTCAGGGTGGGGTATCAATTTTAAAGTCTAGACTGTAAGATACTGTCCTGCCTTCTACCTGACTTCAGACTAGCACAGGGGTGGGAAAAATGCGGCCTGGGGGCTGAACGTGGCCCACTAGGCCATTCTATCCAGCCTGCGGGGCCCCTAAAAAATTTAGAAAATTAACATTTATCTGCCCTGAGCTGCTTGTCATGTGGCCCTCAATGGCTTGCCGAAACTCAGTAAGCAGCCCTCTTCCCAAAATAATTGCCCACCTCTGCTCTAGGTGCTGCTCCTGTCCCATGTGCTGCCACCACCTAAGATGTAGTCTTCTCTCTGTAAGATGGACATCTTTCATTTGACAGTGAAGGATGCTCATGCTTTCTGGTGTATGCAGATTGTAAACTCTGCATAGTTGGGTGCTTTATATCCAAAGATGCATTGTGCAAGGATTTTGGTTGTTATAATTCCTGATTTTAACCATGATTGCAGTAGCTCCCAGGAGCACCAGTCACTGAAAAACTGAGGAGGGATAGGGAAGATAGGATCCAGCTGGGAATACTACTTTCTGTAGCCACCATCAGAGAGAGGAGCACTGGGATCAGTCGTTACCATCCCTCTGCTACCTCTTGTGGGATTGGAGGAGAGAGAAATTCTAAACCCAGGGGCAAAAGGAATTTAGGAAGTAGCATCCATTGACTGCAACCAGAAACAGTGGGCAGGACCAGCATTGATAGTGGAGTCCAGGTTGGCTGCGCTCAGTGGCTGTATGTTCTGATCCTAAACCCTTCTCTAAAGCCTTACTGAATCAGCCTTTTCTCCCATCTTTCTTCTGTGTCTGTCACCCTTCCCTTGTCTTCATCTCTACTTCCTAAAGCCTGACCCTCTAAAACAGTTTGTAGTAACTTTTACAGACCTGTTGCTGTGTTATTCCCTGCTATTCTATTCCCTGACTTCCATCTCTATTCTGTCTATTTAGACTGCAAGCTCCTCTTCAAAAACTGTGGTTTTTGAAAAAGCTTTCAATTGTGTTAGGACTTCCTGGCATCCTTAAATATTTACTTTAGTCATATTATGATATCAGCTTAAACAAGTGTTCAGAACTTTCAAACAAGAGCAGTACTGATCTAAACTTCCTTCCCAACAATTCTGCCACCAGAGGTTTATTTTTAGTTTCTTTTTGAGATACTTTTGTGCAGGGCACTTTTGAGATGACTCATTAACACTTAAAAACTGGATTCAGTGAGTTAATGATATCCCAAAGAATCTACATAGGTGCTTCTATTTCTTCCACTGCTATAGTTACCCCACAACACTTCAAGAAATCACCAGAATGGTAATTTGTAAGAGTCTTGTGTCTATATACAACTAGTTAGACAATTCTCTATAACTGTTAAAAGTTTGCACTGCTGTGTAGAACAGCTTGAAAAGTGACTTATGCTATGGCAAACTCAAAACCAAGTACGCTGAAAAGGTGTGTGGGAAAATAAGTTTTCAAATCTGCTTCATTGCAGGGCATTTTTCTGTCCCAACTAAATCCCCAGTTGGCTCTGCAGGGTTAGATGTTGTGATGGCTTTAAAAAATAGCTGCAGCTGCTTGGAGTATGATCAATGTTTGAACTCCTGTTGTGGGTTCTACTGGTAGGGAAATTTTTGGCGGAGTGGCTTAGTGCGTGCCACACTGCAGCTGTGTTCAGCGCTAGCTCTCTGTTTCCCCATATAAGCTTGGGAACATGGCTCTTTAACTGTGTTAGAAACATGGGTTATAGAACACAGGCTTTTAATTGCTTTCAAACCCTGTGTGTGCTAGCATTTAAAAGCAAGTAGTCAACATTTAAATCTCTTCTAGGCAGCAATTTATAATCTTTCCCCTTCTGCCACACCATAAAAGTATCCCTAGCAATTGGAACATTATAGCCCATGCTGTTTACTTTTCTCTTTGCACTTTTAAAAGCCCCATTTTTAGAGCATTCTCTTGCAACTGCTGGTTTTTGTATGCCAATTATTGGCAATAGTATTGGGTGGGAACTTAACTACTCACAGGGATAGAAATATAAACATCTGTAAGTATTTGGTTATATTTTTCCCAACTAAAGTTGATTGTGTTTTTCAAAAAACCAAACAAACAAAAAACCAAACTCTTGAAGCATTGAAGAGAATATGGTTTATAGAAAACATTGCAGTAAACCGCTTAAATAAGAGTTTACTTCCTGACTTTGATTCTGACTGCAACTCCTGACATCTCAGAATTTCTGAAATACAGAGGGAAGAGGAAGAAACCTATGTCATTCAAAGTTAATGAAGAAAGATATTATTAAAGAAAAATGTCCTTTTGAGTGTTTGTGGTCACTTTTAAAAAAAGAATAAAGGTTTTCAGCTAGAATCTCCTACAGATTTCTCTCTGCGTCATAGTATGTTTCTACTTAGAAATATGTCTTGCCAAATAAAAAACAAAAAGAGAGAAATGTGATTACAACTACAGGCAACCCCCGCTTAGCACTCTTAATTGGTTCCTGAAAAAATGAGCTTTAAGTGAAACTGAAAGTATTTGATGACCCAAGATGGCAACCGCAATTGTTTTAATGACCTGAGATGGTGACCACAAGTGTTTATAACGAAACTCGCTGAGTGCTAAGTGAAATCAGGTATCAATTTAAAATGAGCATTATAGCAAAATAGTGCTAAGCGGAACAGCATTAAGTGGGGGTTGCCTGTAGTGGTTAATTATGGAAATATAAAATGTTAATCATTCTTAAATGAATGCAGTGCTGGATTAATTTAGGATTTACTGAAGTCAGCCACGGTTTCATGATGTGAAGACTAACACCGTGTATATCGGTAGAGTATGTATAGCAAAGATAGTAGCTGTGCAAGCTTCTTGGTTAGTGTAATGAATATGATGTAATATATACCTGGGCTTGGTAAAATTAGATTTTTATCAATAAACTTTGATATCACCTCACACTCACAGACCAACAGAAAATATTTCCATCATTAATAATTGAAATTTATAGAATGAGGACATAAGAAAAATGATAGCTGACTGAGTGTGTGATGACAGGGGGAGCAGAAGTGTGCTGACTAGTTTGGACTATTGATGTCCTCAGGTTGCGGATGTGCCGCTGGATCTGGGGGTTGCTGGCAGTCGGCGGCCGAGTTCACTACGTCCTCTGGATCCCTCGCGGGAGCCCAGAGACAGTCCTGTGTTGCACCCCTAGCGGGGCAGGTCCAGCCTGGCCATCATCGCCGCTGCATGGTGCTGTTCTGGCGGTGGTGACCAGTGCCGTGATGACATCAACTAAAATTGCAGGGATGGGTCGTTGAAATGGCATCTGGCGCTCGATGTTCTTCATGCAGTTTATATAAAAGGCTAAAAGCTTTAAAAAGTTAAAAGCCTAAAACTGCAAGGGGGGGGGCGCCACTGGGTAGGGTGACCAGTGCCTTAAAAACACCAATAACTTACGGGGGACAACAAAAGAGAAAACAGGGTGTGCTTGTGCGGGTCATAGGGTCAAAACTAGTGCTTCCCCGGGGGACACGGAGCAGAGCACCCCAGACAGTGCCCACCGGCTCGCAAACTGAGGGAGCTTGCCGGCAGCTACTGCCCAGTGGTACTCTGCCCGAGACGTGCGCGAAGGACACTAAGGAAAAATGCCCTGAGGTCGCCGGGAGCCTCCCCGGCCAGAGCCTCCTTACTGGATAGCCAGATGACAAGCTTGGAGGAGGAGGAGGATGACTAGTTTGGACTGCAGCTCCCAGAAAACGCAGGGGACTGGGAACAAAGGAAGAGAAAGTGACAAAGCGGATGAGGGAACTGCGGGCAAGTGGAGCTGGGACTGATAACAGCTCTGCCACTCAGCTGGCAGCATTTGTACACCCCGCATACTTCTAATTGTGCACAATCCTGAAAATTTAAATGGATAAAAATTTAAATAAATGCTTAAAAATAAAAAATGACGTTATCCGTCAAAATTATTTAAAAAAAAAAAAATTCTGCCAAGCCATACTTATGGCATATATTGTTGGCAAGGATTTTTGAGCAATATCTTTTATTGGACCAACTGCATGCTTGAGATAAAGTTAGGCAAACTTTTGAAGGCAGGTTGAAAAATGCCTTTTGTTTGCATTTGAAAGTTTTTTGAATTCACCCCAACCATGTAGTTGGTTCAAAAGAAGTTACTATTCACAAAACCCCTCATAATTTCTGGACCATCAAGGCTACAGCATCACTCTAACACTGCTGTACCATAGTGTTTAAGATCCATGCCCTGCTTGTGGAGAAAACTTTTCTGAACCCTTTTTTGAGCCTGTACATCTAGTTTTCAGATTGCCATACCAATTGGGTAGCAGCTTGCATAGCTTCTCCTGTTATCTCCTTAGAACTTTTCCTGACTTGTTTTTACATTAGAATTTAATTTACAGTCCTTTAAATTGTTAAACTAGACTGTCTTTTCTACTGATGAATTCTTTCTGTGCACAACTATTTAACCAGTAAATATCTTAGGCCTCAACTCTGACTGGGGTGCATACTGATAAGTCCTATTCATTCTAAGTTCTTTTGTCAGCACCCTGTGATCTCCAGCTCAGCTGATCGTCCAGTTTTTTTTTTCAGTTGAAACTGTGATGGTTATCTGAAGGGGACATTATCCACTACACGCTCATTTAAGTTCACTGAACATCTCTGTGATGATAATTGATCTGTTCTGGAATTAAACAGATGACCTAGAGGTCAGGCCCTTATCTAACTAGTAAACCATCTATTTCTTTTAATTTCATCTGAGTGAGCTGAGCCCCCACTGCTTCACCCAATGCTACTGCAGCATGTCTTCAAGCCATAAATTTGTTTTATGCCTCAGTAGGGTAGGATACTAAAAATAAAGATTCAGGACTGTTTTTCCTCTTGGAACTTATTTTCAAAACTTAATCATTCTCTTTCTCTTCCTGGTACTTCTGTTCAGCTTTGTGAATTGTACCTGTATTAATTCATTCTGTGTCTTTGCTTTTGTTTTGCTCTTACTCTAAAGCAGCTTCTTGAAAGCACATCTCAGCTTTTTACTGAATCAGTTTAAAGACTCTTGCAAAACATCTTCCAACAGAATTACTAGTAATTATGAAGGTTTTGCATGGGTTTACTCTTGAAAAATGAGACAATGAGGAAAGTATGGTAGGTTTGGAGAATGCAAGTAGTTATGCAGTATTGACTATTGGAAGAAAATATATTCCAGGTTAAAACCATTTGCATAGACTTGGGCATAAGAGAAAGGGGAGGCTTTTTGGCATATCCAAATCCAAGGTTTTTTCATGATCCTTTTTGCATTGTTCTTTTATATAGCCACCCATTTAAATTGCATGTGGGAAGAAGATGCTTGTGTCTTTCTCATTGTGTCCATCTCATGGTAACAGTGATGGGATATTGTATCCTTTTCTTTTTATGTATTTCCTGTATTTTACTTTTCTTTATTGTTATTCTTTTTCTCTCTCCCCAGGTGTTTCTATTCATAAGAAGGCTATCTGATATTCTGAGGGGAATGTTCCACATTACCACTTTGTTCCTGCTCCCTATCTATGATGATGAAGTTGAGCTGAGTGTCCTGGGAGCAGAGAAGAGAAGCTTGGACTGGCCGGCTACTGTTCCTGCTGATAGTTCTGAACAAGAGAAAGTACACTCCAGTTAGGCATCCCAGCTGGACAAGAGAAGGGAAAGTAGGTAATTTTCAAAGAGCTGTCCATTCCTTTACTGTGTGTAGTTGCGATGGCATAGGAGTATTTAAGGTCATGTAGCTTCTCTCCTTCCTTTTTCCTTTCATATGCTATTCCAGGGTGTCTTGAGATCCTTTCAAGGGTGCTTCAGGGTGCCACTCAAATATTAATACTGTTAAGTGTGCAGACATCACTCATCAGATAAACTCAAAGATTTCAAGTAGGAATCTGTAGTGTTTAAAATGTTCTGACTTCTTGTGGTCTTTCTGAGTTCTTTGCAATGGAAGAATTACTCTGTTCATAGGATCATGGATAATTAAGGTTGGAAGGGACTTCAGGAGGTCTAGTCCAACCCCTTGCTCCAAGCAGGACCATCTCAACTGTATCATCCCAGTCAAGGCTTTGTCTACCCAGGTCTTAAGGATGGAGATTAAGGCTGTGTGAAATTTCAGCAGCTGTTTTATTTCAGAGGTGTTCTGGGCCGTTGTGGTGTCCAAAACACTGAACCTGAATTGAAACAAGGCTCTGAAATGTGTTGGAGAATTTTGGAGTTTTGCAACCAGGCTTGCAGGGAAACAAAAACTAAGAAGAGGGAGGTAAGGTTTGCTCTGATACTGACATCTAGCTCCCGTTTTGATTCCCCAGCTTCCTGATCACTTCCCCAGCTCTTCCTGGGGGGTGCAAGTCCCCCGATCTGTGTGCAGGGTTTCAGCAGCGTGGGGCAGTAGTAGCTGCTTGGTACAGCCTGTTCTGAGCACTGGGAAGACTGTGGTGCTGTTGCTGGCCCCAGCCTGCAGCGGCAGCCTGCTGAAACCCCACATGCACATCAGGGGGCTTGCGCCCCCTGGGAAGAGCTGGGGGAATGATCAGAGAGATGGAGAATTGAATCCGAGGCTGGGGAATCCCTGCCATGTGACCTGGCTCTACAGGGAGCAGAAATTCTGCTGTGGTCTCCTCCCCACTGCTGTCTGCCCCATGCAGCCCCAGATCTCTGCTCCCTGTGGAGCCAGGTCGCGCAGCAGGGACTAGCACTGTCCTGCCGTGTGACCTGGCTCTGCAGGGAGCAGAGATCCACGCTGGGGTCTCCTTGCCACTGTTGTCTGCCCCGCATAGCCCCACGTTGCTGGGGCAGCGACAGTGAGGAGACCACAGCATGGATCTCCTCTCTGTGGAGTTGAGTCACATGGCAGGGACCAGCAGGCTTGCTCACCACTTTGCTCTGCTTCCCTGCCCTGCGACCTGACGTGACATGGATCAGGAATCCGTATGGGGGTCTCGTTGCCTGCATGGAGGGCTTCGGCCCTCCCCCTCTCCTGAATGAGCCACCCATGGTCCCGTCCTGCTTCCCGCTGGCGCCCTTGGCCCCAGGCCCCGCCCGGCTAGGTAGGGCTGTGCAAAGCTTCCCTTACAGACCATTCGAAACAGATTCAGCAGAGCTGAATCTCCGAAACAGATTTGGCTGAAACAAAACAGGTCAGTGATTTGAAACACTGAAACAAATCACTGTCCTCCGAAATGGCCGAATCTGAAACCAAATCAAAACAGTAATTTTGCACAGCCCTAACGGAGATCCTACAACCTTTCTGGGTGACCTGTTGCAGTGTTTTACTACCTTCTTAGTGAGAAACCTTTTCCTAATATCTAACCTAAACTTCTCTTGTTGCAACTTGAGACCATAGCTCCTTATTCTGTCATTTGCCACCACTGAGAACATTGTTCTGCATTCAAAAAATGAGTGAAAACTGGGAGATGGCATTTTCAACAGAGTGTCTCAAGATTATTGAGGGATGCCTCCAGCCTAGAAAGGTTGAGAATCACTCGTGGTGTTCCTCTGGGTTTCATTTCGGTTGAATAATTGATTTGAATAGTTCAGGCGCATAGGTGTAGAACTCTAACATTGAATACTTTGGACCTTGAAATACAGAAGATCTTAGCATAAATATTGACATCAGATACTGGCTGATTACGTGTTGGCTCTAGGAAGATTTGTCTGCCCCTGCAGCTTAAAGTCCTTTAAAGTCAATTACCCAATGTTTCATAGATTTCATAGACATTAGGGCTGGAAGGGATCTCGGGAGATCATCGAGTCCAGCCCCCTGCCCAAAGGGCAGGAAGTCAGCTGGGGTCATAGGATCCCAGCAAGATAAGCATTCAATTTACTCTTGAAGGTGTTCAGTGGAGGTGCTTGAACCACCTCCGCTGGCAGACTGTTCCAGACCTTGGGGGCTCGGACAGTAAAGAAATTCTTCCTTATGTCCAGCCTGAAACGGTCTTGCAGGAGTTTGTGACCGTTCGACCTCGTCATCGCTTGGGGCGCTCTGGTGAACAGATGTTCCCCCAGATCCTGGTGGTCACCCTTGATAAACTTATAGGTGGCCATCAGATCACCCCTGAGCCTGCGCTTTTCCAGGCTAAAGAGTCCCATGGCTCTCAGCCTATCATCGTAAGATCTGTTTTCCTGACCTCTGATCATGCGCGTGGCTCTCCTCTGGATTCTCTCAAGCTTCTCCACATCCTTTTTGAATTGTGGAGCCCAAAACTGGACGCAGTACCCCAGCTGCAGCCTCACCAAGGCCGAGTACAAGGGGAGAATGACGTCCCAGGATTTGCTCGAGAAGCATCTATGGATGCACGCCAGCATTTTGGTCGCTTTACTAGCCGCAGCATTGCATTGGAGGCTCATGTTCATCTTGTGGTCAATGATGACCCCAAGTCTCTTTCTTCTGTAGTGTTAACCAATGTAGCACTGCCGAGCCTATAAGGATGCTGCAGGTTTTTCCTCCCAAGGTGGAGAACCTTGCATTTTTCGGTGTTAAACACCATGAGGTTCTCGTCTGCCCATTTGCTGAGCTTGTCCAGGTCAGCCTGGATCACCTGCCTATCTTCTGGCGTGGATGCTTTGCCCCAAAGTTTGGTGTCATCGGCGAACTTGGCCGGTCCACTCCTGACTCCAATGTCCACATTGTTAATGAAGATGTTGAACAGTATGGGTCCCAGGACAGAGCCTTGAGGGACCCCACTGGTCACAGGGCACCATGATGAGTGACTGCCATCAATCACAACCCTCTGGGTCCGACCACAAAGCCAATTTCCCAGCCAGCGGATCGTGGTGGAGCCAAGGCCACAACTGGGCAGTTTGGCCAAGAGGTGATCATGGGATACCAGATCAAAAGCTTTTTTGAAGTCAATATATATGACATCAATCTCTTCTCCCTTGTCCAGGTGATAGGTTTTATTGCTCCTGGCACCTATGTCTATTGCTTACTGCAGCGACAGTTTCCTTTAAAACCAAAAAAGCAATGCAGTGGGACTACTTACAAGACTAAGCCCTGTGTTTGAGCCTATTTCAGAACCAGGCTCCTGCTTCTTAAGTTTCTTGAGGCAGAGGCCTCGGACATCACTGGGCAAACTGCCAGAATATAATAAATGATGATAATCTTCTCCTCCAGGAGAAGCCATCTAGGCTGTAGGGTTGATGAGCCTACTAGCATTGTTGGCACGTGGTTATTGCTGATGATGGCACAAAACTAATTGGAAGGTTTTTAGACTGCTGTGTAGGTTTGGTGTGGGGATGGAAAGTCTGTCTTTGTGGAGTTACGTGATATAATGAAAACAATGATGCGTGTGTGAGAGAGAGAGAATGAGCCCATGGGGTGAAAAGAACCCTTTAGACAATGGGTCAGCAACCTATGGGTCTGCAGAGGCACTGGATTTGGCCTGTAGACCTGGGAGATTTTTGATAGTGCTGCACTGCAGATGGGCAGCAGATGGCTTCGACAGTGGGGGGGCTTCACCTGTGTCAGGTGGTAGGAGGCTTACCAATGTCATGACTGGGTTGCAAGTCGAAGTGTCAATGGCAGCAGCTGGATCCTAGTACTGGCCTATCTTGGACCTGAGCCTGCTGCCACAAAAATGTTGCCCAGCACTACTTTAGAATACTAAGTGCAAAGGGATCTTGTCAACCTAAATCTAATGACAGATATGTACACAAAGATAGGTGTTCATTCCCTTTATAGCTTCTACTTCATGTTAACAAGACTCCATTAGAAGCATGATACTAGGATAATTGTGCTTCCTTGGAAAATTGGAGGGAGACTGCAATTTGCTTTTTGCTGCTGCCCTTGCATGATTAAAAAATTCATAGTTTCATAGTGCTTAGGGCTGGAAGGGACCTAGACAGATCATCAAGTCGGGCCTCCTGCCCCAGGCAGGAACGGGTGCCAAAGTCGTATCACCCCAGCCAAATATCTGTCTAGCCTCCTCTTGTAGACTCCCAAGGTAGGAGAGGGCGCCACTTCATTGGGAAGCACCACCTCACTTGGGGTCTCCCAGCAAAATGTTCTTTCCCTTGTCATATGTCTTAAGCAAAATGTAGACTGTTCCTGTAGAAGTTGAATATTCGTGTCCTACATTTTATAAAGGGATATTTTGGATACTTGGATATTAAATTTAAGGATTAATGTCCTTTTCTTTGCAGATGAGCTGATTGAGACTGAAGCTGCACAATGGCATCCACAGACACACAGCACACAGCAAGCAGCAGCAATGGGTAAGAATTAATTTGGTGTCACAGTGGGAACTTTGTTGATTTTTTTTTTTTTCCCCTGCAGGAGGGGGCATTGGGTGGAGCAGGGGTTGGGGCGTGGAGGTGGGTTAAACGTTTTAAGCTATTTTTTACCATAAATTCAGGTTTGACTTCTCTCATTTTGTGATGAGGTGAAAGTAAGTTACTTTTTTTCTAAATCTGTTTTCATCTAAGTACATGAGTAGCTTTCATCCATGTAAGTACAGTGTAAAATAAAGTATTTGCCACCTGGTTTCATGGAGTCTTTGCTATTGATGGAACAGCAATGACCACTAGTGCTGCAGGGTTGGTGAATAGGATAAGGCAGTCTTAAAGTATGTACAATACTTGGTCCTTCCTCCAGATTGGTGAGGCAGCTTGATAGAATATATGGAACATTAATTTCACATACAGATTTGTGATAGCAAACAGGGATTAGGATAGTGCAAACCACATGATTTCACAGAATCCCAGTGTTGTCAGGGGACCTCCCTGCATTACACTTAAACTTCACTGTGAGAGTCTAGGAAAATGTTGGGGCTCAAAAGTGAACCTTTGCACAGGCTGCCCCAGAGCTAAACTCTGCTGCTGATAGCAAGGTGTGGCCTGTTTTGTCCTTTCCCCCACCCTCTCCCAATCTGCAGGAGATGAATCCTGCTATTAAAACACACTTTCTATTCATGTGGAAGGTTAATGTTGTAGCTGTGATGGTCCAGAAATTATGCAAGGGGCAAAAATTTCTTAGACTGACATATTTTTTTTTAATCAGGCCAACTGTGTAGTTAGCATACAATTAAACAGGCTTTTGAATGCAAGACATTCTTCCTTAGGTCTGATCATAATGAACCAGCTGCAGCATAATAAAGAAAAGCAGTGGGAGGGAATGAGAGAAATTCTTAGAGGTAGCAGACAAGGTTCTTTGGGTAAACGTGATATATTTTATTAGAGCAACTGAAATAGTTGAAAAAACCTTCTTTGCAAGCGTTCGGGTACAAACACCCTTTTTCAGGCAGAGAGAGCATCTGCAGTTGTTTTGTGCTCTTCCTGGATGGGAATGAAGCCAGGAGGCAGTATGCAAGAATGCAGGTCAGTGAAAATGCAAATGTGTGGCAATGAGGGTCAGAGAAGATGAGAGACAGAGGAGGTATTGATAAAAATTAAAGGCCCCCACAACCCTTCCCAGTGCAGCTGGTGCCCCACACTCCCCCCCCCATAGCCTCAACAGCCCTCCTGATGCCCTTCACAACAGCCCCCCAGACCCACAGACACTGACACCCACCCCAGCAGGTAAGTGTGTGGGGGGCAGGGCGGGGGGAAGGGAAGGTGCTGGGGTAGTAGCTTAAGAAGTGGGTGAGTATGCTCCTGTGCCCACTTCCAGGAGCAGAGCCAGGGGGTGAGGGCAGGGGTGCCACTCTGTGGGCCCCATACATGCTGGCCAGTCGGCCTGACAGGAGGTTTGTACGTGGAGGCTGCCGCTGCGCTCTGAGCTACCATCTCACGGCCACCTGAATGGCTTTATGGGCAAGTGGTGCAGGGCGCAGTAGCAGCAGTGTGGTGGCAATCATCGTGTGCACGCCACATGTGCTGCCCAGCTGGGGGTGAAACGGGGGGGCTTGCATTCAGCGGCATGCCCCACAACCAGCTGCACAGCTCCACAGTGGTGTCTGCATGCAGGGTGGGGGCTGTGGGGCAGTGCTGGGGAAGATGGTTTAGGGGCTGAGGGAGCGGGGGTGCTGCTGGCCCCAGGTGGCACGTGGCAGCTGGGAGCAGGGCCAAGGGGTGAGGGCAGGGGTGCCCCTCTCTGGGGGGCTTTGCGGGCAAGCACTGCAGGGCACAGTGTGGTGGTGCCCGCCATGTGCAGGCTGCACACATGCCACCCGGCCAGTTGCCCAGGGGAGGGGGAGATGGAGGCTGGCATGTGGCTGGAGCACGGCTCCGTGGCCAGCTCTGCAGCCGCAGTGAGGGATTGCGGGGTGGGGGGGTTTGGGCTTGTGCTTGTATGCAGCACTGCTGCTTACCTGGAGGCCTGTTATGGCGGTGACGGCCACTGCCTCCAAAACCTCCCACTGCCGCCCTGGAGCTCTGCCCAGAGCTGTTCAGCTGGGCTGCAGCGGCAGTGTGGTGGTGGCTGGCTGGGTGGCATGCAGCCATCCCCACCACCACCCTGTGCCATGCTGCTGCCTCCGGCTGCACAGATTCGAGCAAGGCTCCGTGGCAGCAGTGGGAGGTTTTGAAGGCAGCAGCTGTTGCTGCCATAACACGCCTCCAGGTAAGCGGCAGCGCCATGTGCAAGCCCACGCCCCCATCCCTTGCTGCAGCTGTGCTCTGGCCGTATGCCAGCCTCCCTCTCCCTCTCCCCCTCCCCGGGCAGGCCGCTGGGCGGCATGTGTGTGGCCTGCACATGGCAGGAACCAATGCACTGCTCCCCGCATCACTTGCCCGTGAAGCCCCCTGCAGTGGCGCACCCCTGCCCTCACCCCCTGGCCCTGCTCCCAGCTGTGATGTGCTGCATGGGGCCAGCAGCACCCCTGCTCCCTCAGCCCCCAACCATCTTCCCCAGCCCTGCCCCACAGCCCCACTGACCTCCATGCTCCAGGGGTGAAGGGCAAGTCTGAGCCTGAGCCCAGCCTTGACTGCCTCAGAGGCTTAGGCCCCGCCCTCCCCCCTCTGCCTCCGCCTCTGGCCAGGGCTGGGGATTTTGCAAAGAGCTGTGCCAGTCTGCAAGAGCTCTTTGCAAAAGCGGAGAATCTGCGGATTTCTCTGCTGAAAAGAGAAATCTGCATTTTTCTCCGATAAAGACAGGGAATCTGAGTTTTTCTCTGTTTTTCCATTGGAAACAGAAAATCCAGATCCCTGGTCATGACTCATGAGTAATGGTGTGTGATTCATGGGAATTTTCTTTTTGTCCTGCAGCAATTCTTCACATGGTATCCAGGTGGCTCTTTCAAAAGTGCGATCTATCTCTCTGGAGGAGTGTCTTTGTTGAGTGAAAGACCTTTTGAGATTTGTGAGGTGATGATTGTGGGTGTTCTCAGTGCAAATTCAGTGGTATCAGATGGCTTGGCTGTATATTACAGCTTTCTTATATGGCTGTGCGGAACAGCACCATTTTGTTTCAATTTCCATTTCGCCGTTTTGAAGGGGACGGTATTTCGTTTCGCTGTTTCGAAGCGCTGTTCCATTTCATTTCATTGAAACTGTTTCGCTGTTTTGATGCGTTTCAGTGTTTTGCCCATAGGCTGGATTGGGGAATCCATGAAAATGCCTATAACTTTGTCATTTCGTGCCTGATTAGGATGAAACTTTCAGGGGTGGTGGACCCTTCTGATGGCATGAAGCTAGTCAAGTGTTAAGGGGATAGGTGCAGGGGTTTCTGGGAAATCACCTCAAACTGTTCAGAGCAAAACCTGTATCGTTTGCTGGCAGTGGCAGCCTGCTGTCATCCCGCACCCAGATCCAGGGTCTGCACCCCCGTGGGAGGGCTGCAGACCTATGCCAGGCTCCTCCCGGGGGGCACAGGCCCCCGGATCTGTGTGCAGGATAACAGGACGCTGCCACTGCTGGCTGGGACTGGCACTCTCTGCAGCCTCTACCAAATACCAGGAAGACTGGTGCTGCCAGTGGCCCCAAACAGCAGCAGCAGCATACTGTCATCCCCGTGCAGATCCAGGGGCCTGCAGCCACCAGAGGAGTCTAACACAGCCCTGCAGCCGTACTGGGGTGTACGGGCCCCAGGATCTGTGCATGGAGTTTCAGCAGGCTGCTGCTGCTGGCTGGGGAAATAGCCCAGAGCCGCCGCCATCGCCAGCTGGAAGTGGCAGTGTGCTGTCATCCCATATCATCTGGGGGCCCGCACCTCCTGGAAAGCGCTGGAGGAAAGCTCAGGGAACTGGGGGAATGTTCAGGGACCTGAATGTTCCCCCAGCTCCCACTTCGATTCCCTCAGCTCTTCCAGTGGGGCGCAGGCCCCTGGATCTGCACATGGGGTTTCAGTATGTTGCCGCTGCACAGCCCTACTTTCTTGGTGTGTTTAGGATGATTGCTGGCAATTTAAATCACCAGGAGAAAACCCTCATTTAAATCATTGATTTAGATCAAGCTTCCCACTGATACTTCTTCACATATTTCTTAAACAGTGGTGCAAATCTGATCATTAAAACATGTTAATTTACAATTCAATATGGCATTTTACAACATCTGTCCTTTAAACTTTTTTTTAAATTTTCAAATGTTATTAACTCTAACAGACAAGTCATCACAGCGCTAAATGTACAGTGTCTTTAAAACTTTTACAACTAGATCTCATCTTCCCCGCTCCCACTGTCATTTTTATTCATAGACTGAAACAGAAATATGAATTTTCCTGCTTTTTCAACTCCCAGTTGATTTCTTAGCTTTGAGTGAATAATACCACATGATGAAAATATTTTCTGTGTGCCTGCAGATGAAGCTGCTTTGTTTCAAGGTGCCTGGCTAATGATTTCCACCAATTCAGGGAAGTGACTTAGTTCAAAACATTATCAGTAAACATAATAGTTAAATAGTTCCCCTTCAGCCCTGAAATTTATTATGACTGGCATAACTGAAGAGTGATTTTGAGATGCCCATGCCATGGTAGCAACATCTTCAGAAGTTAGGCACCTGCCTTTTATATCTGGGGTTGAGAATGTTCATTAGAAAATGAGGTGGCCTGATCCATTCGCTTCATTAATATCTACAGTTTAACTTGCTAGTCGGGTATTTCTTTCTTCAATGTCTCTTGAAGCACCTTTCAAATTTTGACAGCATCAGCAATGCAGCAACAATGTCTCTGAAGTTTGCTTAAGGCTATGGATATATGCTTCAGTATACTGAGTATATCCTCTATAGTCCTCTTAATCCAATGTTAGATACTTTGGATGAGATACTTCCATCTATTTTATCATGGTTTTCTTTACAGTTTTTTATGCGAATGGGCCAGTTCTTAATAAATTGTTCAAAACAATTAACCGCAGAATTCCATCAAACATCTTGAGAGAGAATTAGTTTGGATCCTCCCGCTCTCTTCAGTGAAGCTGAAGCAAAATGGTTGTTACTGAAATATTTTGCGACTTCAACATTTTCTTTTGTTCCTGGAGAAGTCCTTAGGTCTTTGGCTAAAGGATGCGTTAAACAGGCACTGCAGCCATATGTTATTAAGAAGCGTCTTTCCCTTTCTTCTTCTAGGTATCTTCTCATCTTTGCCACATTTGCAACATTGTCTGTGACAATACTGTGCACATGACAGTTAAATTTTTGTTCGCAGTTTACTACAGCTTTCATTGCAGCGTGTTTTAAATATTCTCCTGTGTGGACATTTCCCAATGTATCTATTGTTTCTGAAGGAGATACACCCCCATCTTCTGTTATCACACGGGCACACGTTACTGGATTATTATGTACATTGCTCCACCCATCAAGGTTCAAACTGGCAAATTTTCCCCCGAGTATTTCTTGCACACTGTTCAAGTTCCTTCTCATAGACTGTATCTACCAACCTTCCACCAATGTCCGCTCTATCAGGTGGAGTGTAGCTCGGTCGCAAGGACTCAACCATGTCAATGAAGTGTTTATTGTTAACAATGCGAAAAGGAGAATTTGTGGGATAAATGAACCCATCAGTCTTTTAATATGTGGTGTCTTGTTGTTATTTGTTGGTCCTTACTACAAACCCATCCATGGTGGTGGTTTTACTGGATGATTGAAATCTTTTGCTTGCTACTGATACATTGTCTGAAATATGTTTAGTTTCAGCATTGCTGCTAAAAGTACCAATGGGTGATTCTGAAGTTGTTGCAGATAGACAGTCGAAGTCTTTTATGCTGAAATAGGATCCTAAAATAAAAATGATTTTTGAATAGTCATTCTCCTCACTCTATTATTTAGTTAATCATTTACGTTTTTTTCAGCAAGGATGCAGATCTGATTCCAAATGACCAAAAACGCTGTGACTAACTGCACTTAGAGCGCACTTAATTTTGGAGTAAGCCCCATTGAACTCACTGGCACATTTGTTTTTTGAGAAAGCAAGTATAGGTTGGGGTTTCCTTGGGGTAACTGAGTTACGCTGAAGTAAAATAGGGAATAGACTTCTGGCATCACCATTATAGTCTAGGTCATAAGAAAATGACACCCAGTGGCAACTGACAACTCTAGATTTCTCTTACTGCAGCTTTCTGTATCATAAACTTGGGTGATCAATTCTAAACCTAGTTAACTAATTAAACAAGCCATAAGGATTAGCTAAGCTAAACTTTTTTTTTTTTTTTCTAGCACCATCCAACATGGCAAACAGCTTGGGAATTTACTTGTGAAATCACACTAACATTGAAAGGCATAGAAAGAGTCTTGAAGAATGAATTATTTAATTTACTAACCAGTTGATTCACATTGTTCTTCAGACATATCCACATCTTCATCCTCTTCATTTTCTCCCAATAAGCAGTTGTCATTATGATGTTTCATTCTTGCAACTAGGCCCTGCATCTCCTTCTTGCACTGCTTACACTTGACACGTTTTCCTTTTTTATCCAGGAAAGGAATTACTTCAAAATATTCCCAAATAGGGCCTCTTTTACACCCAAAAGCCATGACAGTTTTTTTCTGTGGCAAAAGTGTGGGGGAATATAGGAAGTGTGTGTGTGTACTACTGAATAATGTCTTGCTTTTTTCTTTCCAGTCCACTTCACTGTTCCTTTCTATTCCTGCCTCCATCCTTTCCTATATTGTGTCTCTATCTTTAAGACAGTGTCTTAATTAACTCCTCTGTCTTGCTTGGCTCAGTTTTACCACCACATAAGCACAGAACAACAACAGTCCTATCTAGCCTGTCTCTTTGCACATGTGACTGTAGTCTGCTGAGAAATGGAAACTGAAAGTCCAGAACTTTCAAGAAGCAAGATCTGGTAGATAGACTTAGACAGACAGACTAAAGCCATTTTCATGAGATGAAAAACTGAAATTGATGCCCATGTTTGATTGGTAGGTAACTCAATGTGTGTGACATTATTTCCTTTTTATTTATGATTTTAAAAAAATCTGATTTATATATTAAAAAAAAAATCATTGATTTTTGTTCACCTTGTATTGTGGGGCCATTTTGGTGCCCAAAGCTGTGCTCACGTTCTGGAGGAAGTGTTGGTTATTGAAAGTGAAGTTGTTATGTGTGAGGATGAAGTCTATAAGTTTAGTAATATCTTTGGGTCTGTACTCTGAGTTGTCATTTTGCTCTTGTAGATATCTAAGGCAGGTTTGGATGCCATCCTGGTGTGGGTTGTTGGTACATAATGCTGGTATCATCCATGGTGGCTAGGAGGGTGTGGCTGGGAATGTGATCTGTGTTTTCATAGAAAGTCTGTTGTGTCTTGGACCAGCGTTTCCTCTAAGCTGCGTAGTGTGTGCGGCCATGCAGGTGTGCCTGGCAGCACAACATGAGCATGCCTGCATGACTGCGCACGCCACACAGCTTACAGGCAATACTGTCTTGGACAAAACTCGTGCTTTGGATGGCAAGAGTTTTAGGATGGATTTGATGAAACCTGGTATTTCCTCAGTTAGGGTTCCATGGTTGGGTATGATAGATCTGCCTGGGTTCCCTTGTTTGTGGATTTTAGGGACCATATAAAAAGTCCCTAGGTTAGGTAGTAGAGGGGAAGTAGAGTTAACAGACACACAATTAGCAGAAGAAAAGCAGCTGATTCCTGGGAGATCAAGGCCTATCAAAAGGTAGGAGGGTCATTCTCACCTTTCATATGTGGAAAGAATTCAAGGTAAAATACAACACGCCATAAAGCCCATATCAGTGTTTAGCCCTTAGTTTTTAGTGGCCAGGCAGCTTATGAATTTTTGTTCCCAAGTTCGCCCTTTGAAGATGTTGGGTAAATTTCCCTTGAGCACAAAGATAGTGAGGTCAGAGAGGGAGTAGTTTGTCTATGAGAAACGTGCTCCTGATGGGTGGGTTGGTGTAGGTGTGCGCGCGCGCGCGTGCGTGTCCTTTATATTGTTTTGTATAACTGCAGTGAGGGCAGTTGGTGCATTGGATTAGGTATATCACCTTTTGGCAAAGGCATGTGTAGGAACCGTGGATTCTGTAGTTTTGTTGTGGGGGCTGCTGATGATAATGGGGGGGTGCTGACAAGTTGAACATTTCTTGCCAAGGCAAGGCTCTGGCCATGTCATCTGTCGGACAGTGGAGAGTTTGCTTCTGATGATGAGTTGGGTAAGGTTAGGGTGTTGTTTGAAAGCTTAGAGTGGAGGGACTGGGAATATTTCTCTCAAGGTCTGATATTTGCTGAATATAGGCCAGGGGCAGGCAATTATTTTGGGCGGGGGGGTGGTGCTTACCGAATTGCAGCAAGCTATCAAGGGACGTGTGGGTAGCCCCGCCTCTTGGCAGGTGCCGCAGCCCCTGGTTGCCATCTTTGGGACAGGAAGTCCCACCCCCTAACCCCTGACTTTTGCCACCAGAAGTCCTTCCCCTTGCCCCTGGAAGTACTCCTTTCAGCAAGGGGTTTTGCCATCTCTGAACCAGAAAAATACCAAATTATATTCTAAAAATCAAACATATACTACAACATTCATTGATTTTTATTTAAAAAATATTTTTGTCCTGATGTACATGTGTTTGTCTAGTGTACATAGAGGTGATGGTATAACAGCTTAAAATAAAGTCCTACTCTTGTATATTAGTAGAGGTATGGATGGGAGGAGGGTATGAGTTTGTAGTGGGGGGGTGTGATTTGTGTGGGGTGTGGGTGGGTATGGGTTTTGTGGCGGGAGGGTGGCTGGGAGGGTTGTGACTTAGGTGGGTATGGGTTTTATGGGGGGAAGGGTTTGCCCACAGCTTGCCCCCGGCCTCCCCCCACAGCAGGCAGAGCCTCTGCCAGTGCTTCTGCAAGCCTGGCTTCTGTGCCCCTGTTGCTCTTGGCCCTATATTCCTGCTTGCTACCACTTGCCCCAAGTCTGCCACTACTGCCCTTCTGCTGCTTGTCCATCCTTCTGTTTCCCCCCCCCCCCCCCCTCACTGCACCAGCACTACATTCTGGCTTCCCCCCGCAGCCTCTGCCATTTCCCCATTCCCCCCTGGCACCGGGGCAATGGTAGAGGCTGGGGGGGGGGCAGCAATGGGCAGCAGCACAGTGCCTGTGCCAGTGGACTGGGGCCAGTACCAGTGTGGAGCCAAGCCAGACTTGCTGCTGAGGCTGTTATTTCTGCTGCTGGCTCCACCTGAGTCCTACTGTCCCTGGCTCCTGTCGTCTTTGACAGGATGCCAAGGGCAGATAAATATTAATTTTTAAAATTTTTTAGGGGCCCCATGCACCGGATAGAATGGCCTGGCAGGCTGTGTTTTGCCTGCCGCTGATTTAGACTGTAGTTTGCTTTTAGCTTGAAGTGGTAGGTGACCACTCAGGTGTGCAGTTGCAGGAATTTACTTTCTGTATTTTATCAGGTTACTGGGGGGGTATTTGGATAGCTCCTTCAAATGGGATAGTGTATGAGATTGCACAGAATCTCAAGATGACTGTGTGCCCTTGCTGCATTAGACACAGGTGAGGGAAGCTGTCTGTAGGACCAGTTTTTCAAATAATTTACCTAGCTAAGGTGCTGTCTGATTTCCTTCAGTACGATATTTGAGTACTTCACAGTCTTAATGTAGTCTGTCTGCAAACACCTCTGCAAGGTGTTGCACGTGGCACAGGAAGGACAGAGACTGTGACTTTCTCAGAGTTAGACACACAGCTCTGAGAATTGAAGTCTGGTTCCAGCCTGGTGCCTTGACCACTAACTACTGTTTCCTGTAATCCTAAAATTAATCTAGTTTATTTTTTTTCCCTTTTACATTGCCATAGATTGGAAAGGATTTAGATTTTTTTAAATTTTGTATTGAGCTGTCTGTCAGAATACCATATATAAACTTATGTGCAAGCGAAAAGCAAGCCCAAATGATATGGATTTATTTGCTCACTCTGCTACATACTTTTCTGCCTCACTCTGAGATCCGGTATCACAGCAAAATAAATCTGACAGCTGTAGTGAATCTGAATGGTACATTGTGTTCTGTACATGGATGTTATCTTGATTCATTTGGAATATAAATCAGGATATTTAACATCCAGTGTAGTTTCTGGCAGCTCTGGTGCCAAAGCCAACAAGAAATAGAAACGTTCCCATGTTAATTCTAACTGCTTGTGAAAATTCATACTGTTTGTGGAACATTTTAAAGCATTAGGGTCCTGTGAGTGATAGGGAAGTAATGCCAAGAGAGCTGATAGAAATTCCTGATGCTGGCAGGCGAGCGCCAGCAGGGTGCAGCCTGCAATACAGTCCAATTCTCAGGGGAGGGTGACTTCTTTTTTTTAACTCCCCCCCCAACACACACATACACCCCCCCCTTCTCAAAAGGATCTTTGTAGCACCTGCAAAATACTTTTAACTGCTGTAGTTATGCATAAACTCTTCCATTTTTTTAAAGACTGAATAATGTGTCACTCCTGTTCATTTGTTTGGGTTTTGTGTGTGTGGGGGGGTGTTGTTTGTTTGTTTTTTACCTCTTTGGTAGAATTCTTTAATTTCCTTCTTTTTTCCACGGTTGGGTATGGAGCCCTTGCTCCAGCTGTGTAGGGCAGGTAAGGAGACCTGACTAAAGTACATACAGCGCTATGCATACAGTAAGGATGCACTGTTGGCAGACAAGGTTTTCATAGGCTCCAGATTTGCAAAGAACCAGGGACTTGCGTTAAGCTTTAAAGTAAGTACACTAAACAGTGTTTTGCTGAGTCAGTGCCATAAATAATCTTTGCTTTTGTTCCTCCTCAGCTTCCTGCCCATAACTGGCCCGAATTGACATCAGTCACATTACATAGTTTTATTTATGCTTTTTATACTGGTTTTTCATGTGTACTTGTTTGCTTGAGTTTCTACTTATTGCTTGCTTTGCATTTCTACTGGGAGGGGGCAGATTTGGGGATTTTACAAGAGTTGTGTTCTGTATCTGAGAGAGTACCAAAAAAAATAATGTGCTGTGATTTTTCTCCCTTCTGATTTCTAGCAGGAGTCTCTGCATCTTCACCTCATATTAGTTGTAAAACCTGTAGCATGGAGATTATTAGCAACTTCTCCCACGGGTTTAGCCTGTAATTCAGTTGCTTCCTCCCAGTGCTTGTCTTTCCTTAGGATGGGTTCTGGAAGGATCCCTGTACTCTGCCCGTACTGTTGGGAGCATGAGAACAGCAAGCTTCAGAGAGAGAATTGAATACCACCAGAAAATGATCAGATTTGAAAACCTGCCTCTGGGTGAACTGGAGAGGGCAATAGGAGACAAGGCAGGGAGAAGACCCTGTCCTGCAGAGGGATTATTGATTGGTTTGAGGGTTTGATAAGGTGTTAGGCACATGGAAAACTACATTCCATTGGCCTGGTCCAAGAATGCCTTTGTAAATGAAAAGGCTACGCTGTGTCTATTCAAGACGCATTGTAATTTATGTATCTGCAATCAGGGCTCATGGACAGAGGTGATATTTTTTTTATTAGACCAACAAGATTTTTGCAAAAAAAAAAAAAAAAAAAGGTCTTTAATTGCAAGCTTTCAGGTGCACACACCCTTCATCAGGGAAAAGTTGTAAAAGTTTTTCTGAGTAGAAATGAAAGTTCATTTTTCATAGGATTTCACAGACAGGTCAATATATGGAAAAACCCTCTGGGCAGACCTTAGCTGGTAAGGATTCTTAGCTCTCCTGTGAGTCTGTGATGATGCAAATTACCTTAGACAAAGGCAGGACCAAGATCTCAGGTTTCAGGTGGTCAAAGTTGTTTCCTGCTTGGGAAAATATGAAGATTTCATTTTTTAAAATTGGCTAAAATGCAATATCTTCCGTGTGGTATGTATCCAGGTTGTAGCTGTATTGGTGTAGAGCAGGCTTGTCCAACATACAGCCTGTGGGCTGCCAAGGCATTTTCTGTAGCCCATAGTGCTGCGACGGGAAACAATAGTAAACACGATTTACTGTTGTTCCCATCCCTTGTCCCTCCCCCAGCCCCTCAGCAGCTTCCTAATGGCTGCTGAAGGGCTGGGGAAGGGACAAGGTTCCCACACGCACCGTGTCAGCTTGACGTTGCCGACATGGTGTGTGTGGGAAGAGAAGCAGCCATGTGCCTCTCGGGACAGGATAAGCCCAGCCGGAACAGCAGGGGTTCAGCTGCAGCTTCCCTCTACCTGCGCTTGTCAGCTGGCTGGTGCCAACCTGGGCAGCTCTGTCCCATCTGGAGCAGCATGCAGCCGAAGCCGGCTTCCCACGTTCTGCTGGGAATGGGAGGAGGCTGGCCAGGTTGGCACCAGCCAGCAGAAGCGGTGGTGGAGCCGTGTGCCACTCGGGACTGACTGGTGCAGGCAGGGGGAAAATGCAGCTGAGCCCCTGCTGCTCTGGCCGGCCTCGTCCCATCCCTAGTGGCACACAGCTCCATTGCTGCTTTTGGTGGCCAGTGCAGACCTGGCCTGCCTCCTCCCGTCCCCAGCAGCATGTAGGAAGCCAGCTTCAGCTGCATGCTGCTCTGGATGGGACAGACCCAGCTGGGTTAGCACCGGCCAGGAAAAGTGGCATGCAGCTGAAACTGGCTTCTCACATGCTGCTGGGGATCGGAGGAGCAAGGCTGGGTCTGCACCAGCGAGCAGAAGCAACGGCGGGGCTGTTTTCTGCTTGGGATGGGACAAGCCCGGCCGGAGCAGCAGGGGCTCAGCTGCATTTTTCCCCTGCCTGCACCAGTCAGTCTCGAGCAGAACACGGCTCTGCCGCTGCTTCTGCTGGCTGGTGCTGACCTGGCTGGCCTCTTGCCATCCCCAGCAGCATGTGGGAAGCAGCTTCAGCTGCATGCTGCTTTTCCTGGCTGGTGCCAACCTGGCTGGGCAGGGCAGCAAGTGGCTGAAGCTGGCTTCCCATGTGCTGCTGGGGATGCCTGGCTGGGTTGGCACTGGCCAGCAGAAGCGGCAGTGGAGCCTCCTGCCTTTTGGGAGCAGCTGGTGTAGGTAGGGGTAAAGTGCAGCAGCATGTGGAGAAGCTACTGCTTGATAGGGGATGGGACGGGCTGGCCAGGCTGCACCAGGGAGGGGAAGCTGTGGCTGAGCTCCCTGCAGCTGTGCTGTATCCTCCTTTAAGACTGAACAATATGCCCAAGAATAGAGCATGAAAGAGCTGGGCTCCAACGTAAATTTGGAGCAGGTAAAAATCTTTGTAAAAAATACTGTCCAGTGTTTGGATTGTGTTTGCTTCTGTTTTTCTTTGTGTGGGATTGGGGGTTCAACTTGTTACTACTTGTTAAAGATGTGTTACTAACAAGTTATTAATTCAATAAAAGTAAATCTTCTTGAAGATTATTCTCAAAAATGCCCATATTTTGTTGCTTTGATTAGTTTCCACTCTGGGTTATATCTTTTCCACATTTGATCTGTCAACTTGCATTATGCTTCTTTTATTCATTGAGAAGAGAGTAGAAACAAAAGTCAAGACATTCTAGTCAAGTGTTTGGTATTATTTCATTCTTGCTTTTATATCGTTTTTATTATGGATTTTAAACCACATTTCCAGACCCATTTTCTTGTCACTTCGTGCATCTTCATTGGTGTGAAAGGTCATGTGACATCACTTCCTGCTGTGATAACATGTCCTGTGAGGTCTTTGAATATGGCTCGCCAGCCCACTGGGTGATAAAAAGTTTGTGATCTGGCCCCACATTCAAAAAGGTTGGACACCCCTAGTCTAGAGGAAAAAGCAATTGGGCCTCGTGGACAGAGGCAATATCTTTTATTAGATCAACAAGATTTTTGCGAAAATATGTATCTGAGCCTTTTCATCTCCAAGTGTAAAGCAGTCTTCAGCAGCTGAAGGATGCATTTTTTGGTCAATGAAACTGTAAGAAGACCTTTACAATGCTCACTCTTGAAGAATGAGAGCAAGTATGTCCTTTTTATTTTAGGTGTCCAGGTTGTAACTGAATTGGTCTAGAGGCAAAAGGAATCAAAACTCATGGAAGAGGTGATATCTCTTATTCGACCAACTAGATATTTTCATACAAATTATTTTATTTTATTTATTTGTAAAATAATTTGTTTGTAAATGTCTAGCTGGTCTAATAAAAGATATCACCTCTTCCATGAGTTTTGATTCCTTTTTTATTTTATTTTTTTTAATACACTGTGCCACTATTAATTTTATAATGACATGTTTTGAAAGCTTGGTAAGTGCTTGACCTACTTTTTGTGTATAAACAAGTATAGTCATTCTGTAGCTGTAAGTGCCTTTATGAAACTGTGACCCCCAGTGAGCTTTTAATAAAATGTGTACATTACCCTTCTAATTAGGAAGAATTGTTTGGATTATCTTCTCTTCTCTTCCCTCCTCTGCTTTTTTTCTTAATTGTGTATGCTTGTTTTAAGAAAAATGTGGAAATGTAAAGAAAATTGCATCTGAGGGACTTGGAAATCTGCGAGTGCATGAGCTAGGTAGTGTCAGCTGGCTTACTGCTTGGATGCAAGAGGTTCAACACCCACATCCAGCAGGCAGTAAGTAGTGTTAGGGATTCAGTAGATGGCACTCTTGAGTTGCTCCTAATTTAATGCCTCATAGTATTGGTGGCTTCTGTGCCTCTGGAGGTCATCTCAAAGTGTCTATGCTGTCTTTTTGATGCTGCCTCTTATATCTGGAACATCTGATTTATAAATTTTAACCATTAAGGTGCATTCTTTATAAGATCTACCTTTCCTATGTTATCTATCCAATAGCAACCAGTCGAAGATGGATAGGTAAAGGGGCAGTACAGGACCCACTTCACTATGAATTGCACAGAAATTACGATAAAAAATTAAGATGGTAAAGTCAAGCATTCAAGAAATAGGAAATGCGAAAACTAGGTAATTTGTGCAGCCTTAATTAATCCCCTTGTATGTTTTCATTATAACAGTATTTTTAAATTATGTGATCTCACACTGTGTTTTGGATTCTCATAGGATCCTTGCCATATATGGAGCATAGACTGAATAGTGCTCACTTAATACCATGGATAGATGGACTTGATTGCTCTTTAATTTAAATAAAACCTGTTTTAATTTCAAATATGAAATTATGACAGTCTCTATCAAGGTCTAACTTTACTGCAGTCTAAATAAATAATAAAAACTGCTGCATCCGTGAGCCATCCTTTTTTTAGATGGAGGATGGTTCACTGATTCATATTGAGATAAAATGTTACTTTTTAGATGTATAGAAAAAGCTTGTGTGCTGCTTGCTTTTTTTTATTTTAAAAGCTAACAAGCAGAGACTTTTTTCATGTATTATAATGTTTAAAACTAACTGGTATTGAAAGCATAAAAATTTCTTTTCCGTTTTCCAGTCAAGGAGTAAGAACCAGGCAGAGGGAAAAAATCTACCAGTTCAAAAAAGGATGTGGGGTTGTAAAACTGGTAGGGAATCTTTTCACGGAAGAATGATTTTCTGTTGAAAGATACTGAATTTTTTTTTTTTTTAAATTGAATGGAAATTTTCCATATCTTTTTTTTTTTTTTTTGGTCAGGCTTTCTCATCAACAGGGGAGGCTTTTCAGGGGGGGATGAAGAGTCAGGAAGGTGAAAACAGGGATGCCAGAACTTCAGGCAGCCTCAGAAATGTATGTTTTGTTTTAAAAGGTTGAAACAAATGGTCATTTTCCCTTTTTTATAAACTACATTTCAGAATTTTGGAATTCCATAGGAATTTTGAGGTTTCATCCTGTTATTGAACATTTGAATTTCCCATGGAAGGGAAATTCTGGCTTCTGACTAGTCTTAACAGGGATGGATTTCTAAAAGTATTCTGGTAAGAGAAGGTAGGGATAGATGTTGTGGTGACCTTCCGAAATTTCAAAGGAGATTGGGTGTCTAACCAGCCATTGATTTTTACCAGAAGTGAAGTGGTTTGGAAAATTCCCTAGGCATCAATCTGGAGCTTGGTGTGCTTCAGTACCTTGGACAATCTGCCTGAAGATGACCAGTAACAATCCATTGTTTTGCTAACTATAGTTAATGTTTCCTTTGTTTAATAAATTGGTTGCATTCAAATGGAAAACATATTCTTGGTAACATTACTTTTTTCCTTATGTATCCAGTACATCTTAACATAGCTTTATTTAGTTAATTTTTTTCCTTACATTCTCCTTGAAATTCAGTTTCTTAGTGTATTTTTATACAAACCACAAGTAAAACAACTGAGTTACTATGAAATGCTGTCCAGCATTTTCTCATATAATAAAGCTGTATGTTAAACTGCATAATAGCTTAAACAAATGTATGTGGTGTACACTTGGCTAGTAAAAAAAAAAAAACAAAAAACAAAAAACCCAATTTAATTTGGTGTAAAAGCTATAATTACTTGCAAATCATCTTGTTCTAAGAGTTATATCAAACAATGATAATTTTCCTTTAGGAAATTATTATAAACTACATATTGAGATTAAATCTTTGATTAGTAAATTGAGGGTTTATACTTTGTTTGAAAAAACAATTACAATTGGTGATTTTTATTATATCAATGCATCCTGACACCTAATGCACAGCTCTTTTACTTTTTTTTTTTTTTTCCCCTTCTCCGTATTTAGTGTTTGGCACTGTGCCCTGTTTACGGCCCAGGTTACAACACTTGTTCTAAAAACGGAAAGACTGATTTTCATTCTGGACTTGCCAGTGATACTCATCATACAGGACCTGAATATTTCACAAGCATTAATTTTTACACCATTAATTTTCACACTCCTAGAAGAGGGAGGCTATTGTTATCCCTATTTTGCAGATGAAGAACTGAGGCAGAGAAATGGTCATGAGTTGCTAACAATTTTTAGGTGCCTAAAGTGAGAGAGCTGGGACTTTAAGGCAAGCGTGGAACCCAATTCCATGGGGCAGCAGGTACCATTTTCTTCTCGTATATCTCCCTGCTCTTATTTGCTACCCACCTTCCAAGTTCCTTAGTAAATGAGGCAGGAGTTTTATTTGTAATACTCTTTTTCTTTCATTGTGCAACTCTGATACTCCCCCAGACCACTGCAGTGAATGAGGCTGGAATCCCATGGACAAAATTAGTGGTGCACTGATAAGAGATTTTGGGGGCCAATAGCTATACCTGTAAGAAGGCATATTGGCTAATACTGATCTGGTTTCTGATACAGCTGTGTGCAGCTGGTAAATCCACTGTAGTGGAAGGGTGGAGAAGGGAGGGAAAGAATGGGCATGGGTGGCAGATCAACGCCCCCCTCAGTGAGGGAGGGAGTGGGGCAGGGGCAGACTGCCGAGCCAGGGTGGAGCATGGGATGGAGCCACGGCTCATCCAGAGGAGGGGGGGTGGGGGGCAGCTCCCACTGCTGCTTGCACCCTGGGATGGTGTGGGGCGAGGGTGCCCCCAGATGTGCATGGGGTGGGGCAGGCGGGCTGGAGCCAGGGCTATGCCGGGCTCTTCTCTGCAGGGGCTGGGGTTAGGGTGGGCAGCAGTGGTGCTGGGAGGGGGGCCTGTAGCAAAATTTGGGGTGGCCATAGTCTGTCCCCATCCCCCGCCCCCCATGTAACCCCTCTCCCAGCACCACTGCTGCCTGCCCTGAGCTCAACCCCTGCTGAGAAGAGCCTGGCTCCAGCCTGCAGCTGCCCCGCCCTGCCCCACCCCATGCAGATCCATGCCCTCCCAGGGTACGTGCAGTGGCAGGGACCTACCAACTGCATGCAGCTCTCCATGCTCCTTGCTGCCTATGTGCTACGCTGCAGCTGTGTGTACACATGAGCATTTATCAGCTTCATTGGGCCAATTTCCAATGCAGCCAGTTTTCTTTGTTAGAGCTGATCCGATATCGGACCAATGTATCAGTGCATATCTAGACAAAATAATTTACCTACGGACTGTGTTGTAATTGTATTGTAACAATGATTCATTTCCTAACTTCTGAGAGCTTGAGTTCATAACATTACTAACATTTTTCTAGTAGTGTTGAAGTGAGCTTGTTGCCATGATGTTCTAGAAAATAGATGAGGCAAGGTTTTGTGGGTGATTATCTTTTACTGGACCAACTGCATGGTTGGAATAGATTTAGACAAGCTGTCAGGTATCGCAGTACCAGAGACTCAAGGAAGGATACTCTGACATCTGAAAGCTTGATCTAAGTGTGTGCATGTGTGTGATTTTATAAGTTTTTAAAAAGCACACGGCAAATTCACAAATCCCATCCTACCCCATTGTTCCTCCACCTGCTTGATTCATCTGCAGGGTTGCAATGCACTGCAGAAAATTCTACTATGTCATCTAACACACAAACTAGTATTAGGTTGCCATCTTCAACATGGACTAGCTGTAGAAGTGGATGAGACATTTGCTTTGTCAGTAGTATTTTAAGTTGCAGGAATAGGGATGCTTGGAAATTGTGGGTTCCATTTCAGGCTCCTGAGCAGAGTTCACTCTTTTATCAGATGGGATAGGCTGTCTTAGTCTATGACCTTGCTCCCACCTCTATTTTTTTTTTTGCCCTCTTCCTACCTTCCAGCTCTTTATACAGTATGTCTTCCTATGAATGCTTTCCATGTATCCATGTGCTCCTAGTTGCTCTCTGTCTGTAGAATATTCAGACGCACTCTTGGCCCAACTCTTCACCCCACTATGTCTCTGTCCCACTGATTCCTGGTCCCAGGGCCTCCCTCATATTTCCCTCCTCAGCTCCCTGTCTGATCTCAAAGAGAACTAGGATTAGATGGCCTAATGGTCACTTTTGGCATAAAAAATCAATTAAAACATTAATAATTATGCGAGAGGCAAAGATTTTCTTAGGATGAAATTGGACCAACTATGTAGCTGGGATAAAGTTAGATAAACTGTAGAATGCAAGACATTCTTCCTCAGGTTTCTTATCACAAGAATCCAGGCAGAGCACACTGGAAAAAGAGCAGAGGGGAAAGGGTGAGAGAAATTCTCAGGGGTATCACTCAGGTCTTTATCAGAAGAAAAGAAGCTGGTTACTGGGAGATCAAGATCTGTCAAAAGGCAGGAGGGTCATTCTACCTTCCTCCTATGGAAATAATTCAGAAGTTAGATAAAATCTCACAAATGGACTTCTTAATACTTTTATCCAAAATTTTACCTGGTATCAAGGTCAGACTGACTGGCCTGTAGTTTCCTGGATCCTCCCTCTTCCGCTTCTTAAAGATGTTGACTTCCTGCCCTTTGGGCTGGGGGCTAGACTCGGTGATCCTCCAAGGTCCCTTCCAGCCCTAATGTCTATGAAATCTATGAAAATGTGCCATCAAACTGATATCAGCATTTGGTCTGTGGTTCTTTGGGTGCCTACACACATGTTCCAGCACATTTTAATTAGAACGCTCTAGCGTTGCCCCAGCATAATGAGTATAAATCCCTGCAGGTTTAACAATGGCTGCTGGGGTGCTTTAATTAAAGTTTCTTGAATCAGTTTTAGTTTAAGTATCCTGTGGCCATTTTTACTTGTGTGGGGGCTTAATACTTGTGATGCTACAGTGTTTTAATTAGAGCTGCTCTCTGGGAAACGATCTAACTGAAATATCCTGTCCTCTGTTCCCCCCCCACCCCCAAGCATGTGTATAGGTGGTGTCCAGCCAACTTCTGAATTTTTGTTCTCAAATTTGCCTGCACCCAGCCCCTCTGTCTCTCTTGTTCCTGATTGCCAGCCCTAGTTAGGTATCTTCCTACTCAAGTTTCATGTTCAAATTCATTCCTCATGCTCCAGAAGGTCCAGGTCTTGTCTCCTCTGTATTCAAATCAGATAGCTTACCCGGGTGCCAGCATGTCAGGCAAGGGGAGTCACTGAGGGCCTCCAGGCTTTCAGTTCTGTAGCAGCCAAGAGCTACAGGGAAAGACGTACTCAGTCCTGTACCCAGTGCAGATAGCATCAGCTGAGACTTTCAGCAGCTAAAATTCATCATGGCTCTGCAGAGCATGCGCAAACTGCATTTTTTTTCAAAGGCTGTAACTTGGTTGCATGTGTGCACATTTTCACAGATGTGTCTGAAAAAACAGTCATGAATGAGACAGGCCAGCATCTCACTGAACTTTGGTAATCCCTGTTCCAGGTCACAGAGGCACTCTGGGAAACTATGAAACAAAGTTGCCTGAATCTTATGTTCTGAGCTGTTAGATTTTTGGGAAAGCTTTGCAAGCAGTTGGAAACAGGGTTTTATAATTAGAAGTGTTGGGCAACCAGCGTTATCTGGAATCCCTGTACCCTGAGCTTTTGTTTGCTACAAGGTTCTTCAGATTCTGTGCAAGGCCTGTATCCAGGGTTTTTCATTGCAGCTGTGTTGGTCTAAGGACATAGGCAGCCAAGGTTCCTTTGAGTAGATGTGATATCTTTTATTAGACCAACTGAGTCTTTGGAAAAAGTTCTTAGTAAGCTTTTGGGTGCAGTCACCCTTTGTCAGGCATAGGGAGACTGTGCTTGAAAGCTTGGTAAGAACTTTTTTCCAACTACTCAGTTGGTCTAATAAAAGATATCACAAGCCTGTATCCAGATATGGTAATATGCACGTAACCTCAGGTGAAGTCTTTGGGTGGTGAAATGTGGTTTGAATTATCATTAGCTACAGAATCAACTCTTTTAAAAGCAAAAAACTACATTCCCAGGGAAGAGAGGGGTTGGAGGTGGCAGTGGATGAGTTTGACAGTTTTATTCCCCACAATGCTTCCATACCATAAATTGTTTCCAACAGTGAGAAGTGCTCATTTGACCTGGAGAACAAAACAAATGTAAGCAAAGTTTCTTTTATAGTGTTAATTACCCTGAGGTGTCAAGGTTTTGTTGTATGTTTCTCTTCTGGGGGATTGGAATAACTGAAACGAGCCTGGACACAGGCTTATTGTTTAGTGTTCTTGAATTATTAATTACCAAGAACTAATAACATTGTTTAAACCTGTTAACAGTGTTTATATGTGTGCAGTATGTTGACTTGTCCTACAACCATTTGATCAGTTTCAGTTTTAAATAGTTTGAAAGATTTTTTTTTAAGCATTAGAGCATGCACTTTTATTGTGAACATCATATATATAAATAAAACTTAGCCTGCTATGTTTCATTTAAATACCACAGTATAAAAGAGTGTTTGTGTACATAAGCCAGGGCCAAGAAAGGAATATACTTAGGGCTGGAAGAAAATCACATTTCTAGTTACCTTGAAAGCTACTTATGTATGGCAATATGTGTTGCTTTCACCACTGACCGCTTCATTTGCAATTTTGCAAAAATATTTTTTCTAAATAATTTTTTACCCAGATCTTTAAAGCAATGTCATCTTTAAAACAATGTATGTCTAGTTTCCAGAGACTGTGTGCCATCAGGGACCGTGAGCAGGCGATCAACCCCCACTGCCAGGCCTTTCACCCCAGGGAGTGGAGGGTTGACCAAGGTCACCTTCCAGGGCAAGGGAGGCCTCGGGGGACCTCTCCTCCTGTCCAGCCATGGGAGGGTAGACCAAGGTGGTCAAGGGCCCTAAAGCCCACTGTGCCAGGGTCCCCACCCCGCTGTGGCTTTGCAACCTCTTGCAGCCCTAGCAGAGCCTACCAAGCTGCAAGTTCCCGCAGGCAACACTGGCTCAACCCTCGCTGTCCCTAAGGCAAAACGCAGAATCCTTGTCATGGGAGACTCCATCCTGAGGGGGATGGAGGGGACAATCTGCCGCCCTGACCCCTTAGCTTGGGAAGTCTGCTGCTTCCCAGGAGCCTGTATCCAAGTCATTGCGGAGAAGATCCCTGGGCTCCTCCAGCCCACTGACCAGTACCCTATGCTCCTTATTCATGTGGGCACCAATGACATGGCTCAGAGCAATCCCAGCCAGGTCATGAAGCACTACAGGGATTTGGGAGTGGGGCTTCAAAGGTTGGGGGCACAAGTGGTATTCTCTTCTATCCTCCCAGTCTCAGGCTATGTGCTATGGAGGGAGAGGAGGATCAAGGTAGTGAACCAAAGACTGCGGTGCTGGTCTCATTGGGAAGGCTTCAGCTTTCATGACCACAGTCTGCTCTTTGGTGAGAGAGGCAGCAAGCTGCTGGGAAGGGATGACCTCCACCTCTCTCTGCTGGGGAGGAGGCTCTTTTCAGCCAGACTGGCTGACCTGCTCCACTGGGCTTTAAACTAAGCACAATGGGAGATGGGGGGACTACTGCCACTGCTGGCCCCCTGAGCCAGCAGGCCAAGGCACTTAAAGGAACCCACTCCTGCCCCAGCCCTGGAATGCTCTGCAGGCAAGGCAGGGGCCCCCAACAGGACATTTGCCTGCTTGTATACCAATGCCAGGAGCTTGGGGAATAAACAGGAGGAACTAGTCCTCCTGCTAAACGCAAATAAATACAATGTCATAGGGATAACGGAGACCTGGTGGGATTCCACCCGTAACTGGGCCACAGGTATAGACGGCTCTACCTTGTACAGGAGAGATCGAGTGGACAAAAGGAGTGGGGGTGTAGCTCTCTATGTCAAGGAAAGCTACTCGACTCTGCAAGCCAACATTGGTGCCCAGGGTGGATGACTGGAGACCCTCTGGGTGAAAATCCGTGGGGAACATGGCACAGGGGACACAACGGTGGGAGTCTATTACAGATCTCCTACCCAGGATAAAGAGCTTGACCAGGAATCCACCAGGGAACTGGCCGAGGTCACACGCTCCCAGTTCATGGTTCTCATGGGAGACTTCAACTACCCAGACATCTTGTGGGAAGAGCACTCAGCCAAATCCGAATGGTCACAGAGTTTTCTCACATGCATGGATGACCTCTGTCTGATGCAAGAAGTCTACGGGCCAACAAGAGGTAAAGCACTGCTTGACCTGGTACTGGCAATGGGGGGATGACCTTATCAGCGACCTAATGATGGAAGGGAAGCTGGGTGACAGTGACCACAAGCTGATCACCTTCACCATCTGCCATAAAGTTGGCAAGTCAGTCAGCAATACAGAAGTCCTCGACTTCAGGAAAGCTGACTTTGACAAGCTAAGGAGGCTTGTCATTGAGGCCCTAAAGGGTCTCAGCCCAAAGGGGAGGGGAGTTCAGGACAAGTGGTTGCTCCTAAAGGGAGCGATCCTCGATGCACAAGCAAAGTCTGTCCCATCTCAGAGGAAAGGCAGCAAAAGGGCACAGCAGCCCCCATGACTTTTCAGGGAACTAGTGCACCTCCTGCTTCTAAAAACAAAGGCCTACAAAGGATGGAGCATGGGATCCACCTCCAATATTCTGCACTGGTCCAGACTTGCAGAGACCAAACCAGAAAAGCCAAGGCTGTGACTGAACTCCAACTGCCTACAAGTATCAAGGACAATAAAAAGTCCTTTTTTTAGATATGTGGGGAGCTGGATGAAAAGTAAGGGCAACACTGGACCCTTGCTAAACCAGATGGGACAACTGATGCCCAACACCCAGGAAAAAGCCAACTTGCTAAATGGGTACTTTGCGTCGGTCTTTCATCAGTCCCAAGGGACTCCCCAGCCCATTATGGGACAGGAAGGCCTGGGTGAGGGTGATTGCTTACCCTCCATCAATGCTGACCTTGTGAAGGAACACCTTGAGAGGCTGGATAGCTTCAAGTCAGCCAGCCCTGACAGCTTACATTCCAGGGTACTCAAGGAGCTGGCAGGCATCATAGCTCAGCCCCTGGCACAGATCTTCGAGAACTCCTGGTGCTCTGGCGAAGTGCCCAAAGATTGGAAGAAAGCCAATGTGGTGCCTGTCTTCAAGAAGGGGAGGAAAGTGGATCCAGCAAACTACAGGCCCATCAGCCTGACCTCTATCCCGGGGAAGATCCTAGAAAAGATAACAAAGAGACCATCCTCATCAGACTGGCTAATGGCAACATCCTGTGGGATAGCCAGCATGGGTTTGTCACGGGTAGGTCTTGCTTGACCAATCTTATTTCCTTTTACGACCAGGTGACCTATCACCTGGACAAGGGGGAAGAGATTGATATCTTATATCTTGTCTTTAAAAAAGCCTTCAATCTGGTATCCCATGATCACCTCTTGGCAAAACTGGCCAACTGCAGCCTCGGCCTCAGCACGATCTGCTGGCTGAGGAATTGGCTACATGGTCGGACCCAGAGAGCTGTGGTTGTCATAGTGCCTTGTGACCAGTGGGGTCCCTCAAGGCTCTGTCCTTGGCCCAACACTATTCAACATCTTCATTAATGATGTGGCCAAGTTCGCCGATGACACTTTGGGGTAAAACATCTGCGTCTGAGGACAGGAGGGTAATCCAGGTTGACCTCAAGAGGCTCAAGAAATGGGTGGATGAGAACCTGATGGTGTTTAACACCAAAAAATGCAAGGTTCTCCACCTTGGGAGGAAAAACCTGCAGCATGCTTATAGGCTTGACAATGCTGCACTGGCTAGCACTTTGGACAAAAGTCATAATTGACCACAGGGACTTGGAGGTCACGATTGACCACAGGATAACAATGAGCCGTCAGTGTGATGCTGCAGCTAGTAAAGCAAGCAAAACGCTGGCTTGCATCCATAGGTGCTTCTCAAGCAAATCCCAGGCCATCATTCTCCTGTTGTACTCAGCCTTGGTGAGGCTGCAGCTGGAGTACTGCGTCCAGTTTTGGGCTCCACAATTCAAAAAGGATGTAGAGAAGCTTGAGAGAGTCTAGAGGAGAGACACACGCATGGTCAGAGGTCAGGAAAACAGACCTTATGATGAAAGGCTGAGAGCAATGGGACTATTCAGCCTGGAGAAGTGCAGTATCAGGGGTGATCTGATGGCCACCTGTAAGTTTTTATCAGGGGTGCTCATCAGGATCTAGGGGAGCATCTGGGGGAACCAGAGCACCCCAAAGGATGACAAGGTCGAATGGTCACAACCTGCTCTGTGGCCGTTTCGAGCTCGACATAAGGAAGAACTTCTTTAGTGTCCGAGCCCCCAAGGTTTGGAATAGACTGCCACTGGGGGTGGTTCAAGCACCTACTTTGAATGCCTTCAGGAGACATTTGGATGTCTATCTTGGTGGAATCCTATGATTTCTGCTGACTTCCAGCCCTTTGGACAGGGGGCTGGACTCAATGATCTCCCAAGGTCCCTTCCAGCCCTAATGTCTATGAAATCTATGGCACAGGCTTTGGAAAGTATTCTTCATTTTAAGCATCCTAGTCCTAATGAACTTTTATTTAAATAAGAGAGCTGGCTTTTCATCAAAGGCTGGATTGTGCCTGCCTGCTTCCAAAGCCGTATGCAGTCACTGTTTTGTTTCTCTTAGGAGAAAATGACTGTGGTTAAAGTTGCAGAAAGAGATTTTGTATTCTTAACTGTCACCAAATGAGTGCTACCAACTTTAATTTATCTGCCTAACAACTTAGTTCTTCTGTTTACTCATCTGTTCGGAGTGGTAGTATTGTGCCAAGTTGGTGGCATATAGTGAGACTGAATTGAAATATAAAGGTTTGAGTAATCCTTGGATGGGTAGTACTATAAACAAGTAAAATAATGTAGTCTTAAACTCTACACAAACCTGTCAGCTGACTAATCAAATTCTAAAAGTATTAGCAAAATCCTCTGCCTTTTGGTCAGATGTCCTATTTCGTAAACATTAGGATGGGGTGGACAAAATATTGCCCTTGAGCCAGATACAGCCCATGGGCAGGCACCCATCAATTAATTGTATACTGGCTGGCCTGTGGCTGCCCCTGCTGCCCTTTTGTGTGGCCTGAGTCCCACCCACTTCTACTGGGGTAGCAAGCTGTGCTCCCACCCTTGTGTGGGGGAGCGCCCAGGCCCCGGCCAGTGCACAGCTTCTGGGTGGGGCCACTGCTGCCACTAACAGGGGAGTTGCTCGGCTCCCCCGGCTCCTCCTTGTATCCCTGCTGCAGCACTCCAGGTAGCAGGTAGTGAAGTGATGGGGGTGGGGCAGAAAGAAGCTGCAGCTGGCTGGGGGTGCAGAGCCCAGAGCCCACGCCCAGCAAAGTGGCAGGAGTGCAGAGCCCAAGTTGGCCCAGTTCCGTTGTGCTGGGTTCCCTGTGGCTTGTGCAGCTCCCAGGACTTGCATGCCACTGAGGGGGAAGCCCCATGCAATGGAGCCAATGGCCTTTGCTGCTCCCTGCTAGCTCATGCAGCTCCTGGGACTTCACCAGAAGTGGCAGGAAGCCCTTGCACAATGTAGGCCAGGTCAGCTCCACTCCCTGTGTCTGGGCAGAGTCCTGGGAGCTGCACATAGTGGCAGGGAGCAGGGCCAGCCCTCTGACCCCATCGTGTGTGGCTCCCCCCTCGTGGCTCTGGCTGGGTCCTGGGACTGCACATGAGACCTAGGGAGCCCTGTGCAATGGAGGCAGGCCAGCCTGGCCCTGCTCCTTGCCACCATGTGCAGCTCCCAGAAATGGCTGGAGCTGTGCTGTGCCAGGGAGCTTGCCTGCATGAGCCATGAGCACCTCCGGTGGCCTGCCACTTGCTGTTAAAAATTAGGTTTCAGTGAATCAGTGTTCTTTACTATTTCCATTTTAGGGTGTGCCCTCCCTGGAGAGAGAAGGCAAGCCTGTTTCTGAACATCTGGACTATGGAGCTATGCTTGTCATATCTGTGTAGCCATTTTCTGACTGACCAGGGTAGATGCTAGGATTTCTAAGGGCATATCTCAGAGTTCTGGGTACCTCACTAAGTTGAGCTGCTTTAAGAAATGTTTTGCATCATATTATGGCATTGCATTATATATGTCCATCTTTTCCAAATCCCTGAGTGGAAATATTCTTAGCCTGCCAGCACAGCAAAATACTTCTGGCTGGGCACAATCTTAATGCCTTTCTATTCCAGCTAGTACCAAGACATGTGTCCAGCCCAGGGCAATGAAATGTTCATGCTATTGGCTGTACTATGAATACGGACAGGGTGCAGATAAAATGTCCAGGTGTGGTGTAGGGCATTTCAGCAGCAGGTTGCTGCTAGAGTGAAGATAAGTGAAGTATCTTTGGGTGCCCTTAGGTTAAATAGTGAACAGAGCAGTGCAGGATCAGAAGAACTGAGTCAAGTGGGGTTGCTTCATCTTGCACATCTTCAATGACTAGCTGTGGCCCAGAAATTCTCTGTAAGGTAGCAGGCCTTTGTATAGCTGGGTGAGAAGCTTGTCCTGATTCTTTAAGTATAAGGACACACCAGTGAGGGAGGCTTGAAAGAAGTAGGTTGATTTTTCTGTCCGTCTTAAACTGGTACAGGTTGGGGGCTGACCAGCTGGCAAGACAAGTGTTGCTGTGGTAGTAAAAGTTTTTGAGGTGGTTATGGTTTACCCACAGACAATGGACACGGCTAATGTTTCCAAATAATAACTGGCTTTGAGAGATTGGGATCCTTGAACAGAGCTGGAGACATGCGTGGCAGATGTGCTCATTGTCGGCCTACGACAAGAAGCATATTATTGTGTCAAATGCAAAGGATGCTCTTGGATAATTGTACCAGTCTTGGTCAGCCATAAAGGCAATCTCATGAATATCAATGTGGGATACAGTGGCCAAAAGCAGGAATCCAGGATGCTGATAAAATGTAGTGTGACCTAACATGGAGGAACTTCATTTGGCCTGTGGCAGGTCTCTTGGTCCTGTCTGGTCCCGGTACAGTACAGCCTGTGGCACATCTTGCTGCCCCCTGGATTGGGGCTGGGGCAAGGGCTGTGTACTGTTGGCAGTAGCAGAGAGGAGCTGCAGGGTGTGCAGACTCCAGCCAGGGGGAAGGAGGGGATGCTGACCAGCCTGTGGCAGCTCCCCACAGCTAACTGCCTATGTGTCCCACAGGCCTAAATAATTGCCTGCCTCTGTGCTAGAGGAAGTTTAATTGCACTAGTAAAAGCTAGAGGTTAGTGGATGGCAGGGTGTATGTTAGGCCAACAGAAGCCTACAAACCCACTTGGATGCTAGTTCCACCTGTGTTGAAGCAAGCTGCATGCTGCAAGGGATGCAAGGATAAGGGGAAGAGTTTTGAGTGGGCTTAGAATGTTTTGGTACAGGAAACCAAACAATGCATTTGTGATTACTTGGGCTTATTCCAAGGGAACAGATGGGAAATGCTTGGGGGTAAGTGTTGCTTTTGTATGGTACAGGGGTATAGGTTGTAGCCATGTTGGCCTAAGGACATAGGGAGACAAGGTTCTTTGGGTGAATCTGTTATCTTTTATTAGACCAACTTAAATGGTTGTAAAAAAAGTTTCTAAGCAAGCTTTTGAATTTAAAAACCCTTTGTCAGGCTGAGGAAGTTTCTGCAGTTGGTGTGTGCTCTTCCTGGATGGAATGAACAGTAAAGAAGCCAGAGGCTGGGCTGGTATGCATACAAGATAGGCAGTCAGTGAAGATGTAAACTGAGAAGTTAGTGCGTGAGAGACAGGCTGGGTGGCTGGGAGAAGGGGGATGAATGTAGCAGTTAAATAATAGAGAGGTACCTGAGGAATCAGATGTCAGGCAGGTTATAATGTGTCATAAATCCAATGTCTATATTTAGTTCATGATTTTTAATGCCATCAGCATTCCCAGATCTTACAGCTGCACCTCCAGAAATGTAATCCAGTATCTTATTCAATTCACCAAATGCCCTGATGGAAAATACATAGGAGAGACCAAACAACAACTGAGCACCAGAATAAATGCACACTGGAAATCTATCAACTACAAGAATACCCAATTACCTGTGGGGGTACACTTCTCACAGGAAAACCATTCTGTCTCCAATCTCTCAGTCCTGATTCTCAGAAACTTACAAAACACTTCTCAGAGACAGGCCTATGAACTTCATCAAGCTCCTGGATACTAAAAATTATGGACTAAATATAGACATTAGATTTATGACATTATAATCTGCCGACAGCTGACTTCCCAGGTACCTCTCCACTATTTAACTGCTACATTCATGCCCCTTCTCCCCCACCACCCAACCTGTCTCTCACCCAGTGTTGCCTCAATTTTACATTTTTACTGACTGCCTATTTTGTATGCATACCAGCCCAGCCTCTGGCTTCTTTTCCTGGATGGAATGAAAAGTAGAGCATATCCCAACTGCAGAAACTTCTTCAGCCTGACTAAGGGTTTTTAAACCTGACAGCTTGCTTAAATTCCCCCCCCCCCCAACTATTTAAGTTGTTCTAATAAAAGATATCAGATTCACCTAAAGAACCATGTCTATTTTTGTATGTTGATATTTGGAAAAAAAAAAAAATCAGCCTCTTGTTTTTCATGTGGCTCCCTGCCTCTTTGTTGTTTCCCAAGCACTTACATGTTGATATAATGTAAAACTGACAATTTTATTTAAAAAAAAAAAAAAGTAAGAAAATAGCAGTACTACTGCTTCTACTAAGAGCCCTGTAAAAACCAGTCAGTCTACCTGTAAATAAAGTGTGTGTGAAGTGCCATAAAATGAGTAAGTGCTATACTCCGTAGAAGTGACCAGCAATGCCAAGCCATACAATCTTGATTGTCTTGGAATTTCACATGGCCAACAAGTATCATTTCCTTTCCCAGGCTTGCAACATGGGCTAAGAAAACAGTGTAACTGTACTGCCGTTCCAGAAGAATATCAACTAAATTTTAGACCGCTCCACCCAGAAATGTTTAGTTGCTGCAGTGGCCATAGGGCATGGTTGCTTGAAGGAAAGCACACTGGTGCTGGAGTTGGGGCCTGTAGCCTGTTGTCAGTCTTGGAGAGCAGTGACAAACAGCATCTTCTACTGCAACCAGGCATGTTCTTAGGTCAGTGGCGCCCAACCTTTTCAACCCGTGGGCCAGAGGAACAGCACTAAGTCCATCTACATGCTGGATCTGGTCTATGGCCTTGGCATAGTGTGCAGTGCTGGCTTGTTTGGGGGCTGGTGCAGCCACACAGTAATGGCCTACTGGACTTCATCAGGTCCTGGGCAGGTGGTTTCTGTGTGGGTCAGGGCCTGGCTTAATCCAGGTACCTGACTCCTGCATGGGGCCAGCCTGGCAAGGGCCAATCTATGCGAGGCTTGGAAATTTGGTAGCTGGTGGCTAAATTTATGGACCTGCAGGGAGACACATGTGCTGGGTTATATAGTTCCATGGACTGAATCTGGCTCACAGGCGGGGATTGACCCTGTTCTAGATAGCCTGCCACTACTTGCCTTTCATCTCCCTGTCACACTTTTGGTGCTTCTTCCAAGGTTCAAAATGCCTGTCCAAATTTTACTGCCCAAAGTCACTCTGCATTTCTTGTTGTAGGTTGTCCCTGAAACTTTTTGTCTCTCCCCCTACTGGTATAGGGTCTTTTCATCAAGAAGCATGAGTGTCTATCTTGATCCAGCAACTGGGAGCTTCTTCCAGGGCAATGGAAGAGCCTTTTCTATTTTAGTCTAGAAAAACAGTTGTTCTGCCTTTATAGGAAGGCTGATTCAATTATTTTTATCTATGGGATGTGCCTATGTTTCATTTCTCAGGGGTGTTGGTTATAGCTGTGTTGGTCTAAGATCATAGGCAGACAAGGTTCTCTGGGTAAATGTGACATCTTTTATTAGACCAACTGAATAGTTGGGAAAATTGCTCTTTGCAAGTTATGCCTTAAGAAGAGTGTTTGTGGCCAAAAGCTTGCAAAGAATATTTTTTTTTCCAACTATTTAGTTGAACTATGTCCCAGGGGTATGGAAGGAAAGAGGTGGGAGACCCTTTTACCTGCATGGGTCATGGTGGGGACAACTTGTCACAGCAACAAAAAGAAAAGCCCTGAGGACAAGGCATACTCATCCTCTACAGGCTTGGCCAGGACGGATGAGCCGCAAAGAGACGGAGCACCCGTGCACTTTGTCAGTCACCTTTCTTTGCAGCTGGGGCTGGCGTACGCCGATGACATCACACGAGGACACCGGCCGGAATAAAGGCCATGGAGGGGGGATGTAGCAGGGAGGCAGCTGTGGGATCACCCCCTGAGCTGAGCGCAGACGGCGGGCCCTTACAAGGAGGGACCCGGGTGGGATTCTGCAGGAGAGAACAAGGCCTGAATTTAAAGGGTCACTCCCCCAGGGGATGAGGGAATTGGCCAGGAGGAAGATGCCGAGAGGTGGCAATTCAACAGACACAGGACACATAGGTGGGGGGTGGGCCTAGGGCCCTCCACTGTAATTTTGGTTCCTTTTAGGGCTTCTGTTGGCTTCTTTGAAGCCCTGGGGCCCGAGAGGGGCCATTGGGTAGACGTTGAGGGCTGAGCGGGCCAGGGCTGCTTAGAGGGATCCCAACGCAGAGAAACTAGGCCCATCCATAAGGCCATCACCCCTTCCTAGGCAAACCACAGTGATGGGAGTGAAGACCATCATCAACAAGGGACCCGAGTGGCAGGGGGAGAGGGGGACACCGTATCAAGGCGGAGCTGAATCATACACCATTCAGTGGTCCTGATAGACTGGCGCATAGCTGGGATGTAGGGGAGGCGGAGCCCCAGGAACACCCGCTAGTAACGACACCCGGTGTGTCCCCACGGCAGAAGGGAACCCTCCTACTAAACATAACATCCAAGATGTGACAGATGAGTACTGGGGTATTCCCTGTGGAGAATGTGACCCCGCATTGAGACAACAGGAGCCACCCTTGCAGCAGACTCAGAGTGCATGCTCCAGGGCTGCTAGGGAGAGGCTACACATAGTTAGGCTGGCAAATTCTAATAAAAGATATCACATTTACCCAGAGAAGCTTGTCTGCCTATGTCCTTAGACCAACATGGCTACAACCTACACCCCGAACCATGGTCAATTTAATGTTTATTTAAGAGAGAGAAGAGGTTTGGGGAGGAAGGGGAGAGGCAGGGCCTATTACCAGGTACAACCTTAATGCTGTTTCAAGTGGCAGTAGTGTTGTAAGATGTTAGTCTGTTGTAGATTCCAGTTTGGAAGAAGGACTGTCTTTTTTAGGCCTTTGAAAGAATGCCAAGTATCCACAATATAAAGATTGCTTGGTGTTTGATAAGCAAATCAATAATCAGAGAGGGCTAGTAAGCTACACGAGAAGTTTACTCTGCTCAGGAAATCTCTCTCACCCCCTGGAGGCACAAGAATCATTGACCAGGAGTGGGGTGAATGTGAACAGTGTGCTGTATGAAGAGGCAGTAGAGTGCTAACAACAGATCAGCCTGCTTTCTCATTGTTGCCAGCACAGACAACCCATCCTCTCCACCACTGCAAGCATACAGGATGCTTTAAATAGTGAGCACCCAGAGGCCAAGCACCACTAGTACCAAGGGATGTAATACAGCCCCTGGGACTTAAATAAACTTCTGGGACATTGTTTTAAGGCTATTACGCTCTGCCCTTTTTTCACTGATATAAAAAGTTTGTTGATGGAGGAGTTGGTGACTGTGGTGAAAAATGTGTGTTCAGCAATAACATGCATATTTTCTATGCAAGTTAAATATTGGAAAGGGTCCAGAGAACAGCAGTGAAAATGATTAGAAGTCTAGAAAATGTGACTTACGAGAACATAGTTTTCTTGTTCCTGCACACTGTCACCAGTTTTTCCAATAGCATAACCACCAAATTTTCTGTAAAGTATGATGCTGTTCTTGGGGTAGTGCTGGGCTCTATATCACACTTGACTGAACTACTGATAGAAGGACAGGTAGATAAATGGTTTTAAAATCCGCTGTTAGTGTGCTACACCTTATGGTATGTTTTTAACTCTCTTCAGACCTGTTGTCTGATTAGTCTTTCTCCTTTGCCAGTTTCCGTAAGATGCTGTCACAGAATGCTGATTTTGGGTATGCATTGGAACAAGAGTTTTAAATATGGACCAGCTGTATAAAAGTTAATAGATTACTAGCACACACAAATCAAAAAGGATGATAGATAGAAGGACTAGAAAATATGGCAGTAGGGCACTATTATAAAGCAGGCTCTGTAACCTTGGCTTCAACTATGTTCACATTATACAATAGGTGAGTTAGAGACCTACCTTAAAGCAGAGTCCAGACTCAAGCGTGGCTGGCCACAAAGCACATTAAAAATTGGTAAATCAAGTTCTTATGTATGATAGCATAGGATGCTGGTTTAATATTCAAATTTTAAGGAGTTTTAAGCAATGGACTTGCCCTTAGAAAAAGGGAAAGAACATTCATGGAGCTTGTGTTTGTTTGTTAGTTTGTATTTATATGTTCAAAGTACTGTACAAGAGGAGATACTTACTATAATTATGTATCTGACTTAACTCCCTCATTACTGACCTTAATGACTTTGAAGATGACATGAGGTGCTTTTATCTTTCCCAGTGGAGCATAATGTGGCTGGTGGAGAGAGCAGAAAGCTGTGACTCAGGAGACCTGGCTTCTATTCCTGGGTCAGCTTAGTGACCGTAGGCAAGTCACTTAATTGTTCCGTGCCTCAGTTTCCCCCACCTGTAAAATCGGAATAATGATACCAACCTCTTGCAAAAGTGCTTTGAATTTCTATACAAGCCAGGTATTACTTTAATTTCTTTACTCCTTAGAAAATGTGTATTTTTACCTTTAGCATATGTTTTAGGATGTGACTAAGTGGGATATACATGAGCTTAACTGTGACTACTACAAACAGGCATGCTTGCACAAAACTCATTTGTGTATGTGAAATATTTGTACTGGCCTTGTACAGCCAAAATTTCATACCTTGGTCAAAACAAAACAAATTTTTCACAGAATTCTTGCTCTTCTTCGCAGAGGGCTGCCTACTTATCAACTTCAGTCTTTTACTCTGTAGGTATTTTATTTATAGTTTGCTTGTGTAGAAGTTGCAGTACTCTGAAAGCATTAAAAAAAATAACTTTGGCTATCTTCCTCTTTGGGTGCCCAACTGTAAGTTCCATGAACAGGGTACAGTATTCTGAGACACTCAACACACCACTTTAAGATATTTCAGCTTGGACACCCAAAATTACTTTTTTTTTTAAATACCCCCCCCATATTCATATTTATATAATGTAAATAATTATATAATCTACCCACCCACACTGTCAAAAAGCACTGTGCTCCTTTTTGCTCAGACTTTCCAAAATGTCTTCACTTTGAGCAGAGTCCAAGATTGGAAAGTTATTTTTGTCCAAAAATGTTTTAAGCAACTGTGTGGATGGAGTAGATGGAAACAGTTATGTCATCTACTATTATATCTTGTCAATCTTTTCAACTTCTGTGTCAGTCTAATTTGTTTTTTGTATGTAGTTTTTAATTTTTATTGGTGAATTTGCTTTCCACTTGCTCTCCACCCCATGCCATGTAAATAAATAAAACTTTCTTGGTAACAACTCAGTATTACAAAACGTTTTGGTTTTGGTTTGTGGATATATCTGGAGCCAATATTTTTGTTTGTGTACTTATACACCTACTGTGCTATGGAAGATTGTAAGGATTTTGGGTGTGTTTTGGCTGCTGAATTTGTGTGTTAACTGTTGGTTGAAGGGAGTTGCAGTAGCGTGTTTTTCATAATTGTATTGAGGAGCACCCAAAGCAGGAGCCAGGTGCTGCTGTTTGCTTAATGAGCATACACATCACTGTTACAATCCTGTGTGGCACTGGGGCCCAAGAGAAATTAGACATTTAAATTAAAAATTCTTTTAACTTGGGATTCCAGGTTATGGGCATCTGCAGTTTACATGATGCATCTATTTTGTAACTGACTTTCAGTAATAACTAATCTTTATTTCTAGACTAGTTAGGATTTTTGTTTTTAAAGTGAACCATGTGATGATGAGCATCATACTCTGAAAGGTGTTTTTGTGGTGGTTGCTGTAGATTTCAAGGATGGGAGGGGATAGAAGAGCAACAACAATAAAACTCCCACAAAATGTTTGATGGCAGAGATCTCTGCCCAGTGAATCCATGTTTTACAGAACCTCCCCCTTCTCCTGTTTCTTAGTAAATCCCCCTTGTCTCTGCACTCCCCCCTTCCTGTTCAGCCCATGAAACGTAATTACATCTGGAGAGCCAAGCAGTAGGGAACTCTGTGTTCTAGCTGCTTGCCTGTTTGTACATTGTCAGGGCTTTGGCACAGGACCATTTATAAGCATGCAGGCGGATCTCTGGCACAGAAGTACTGTGTTTTTCCACTGTGATAGGCTAGTGCTGGGGTTTGTTCTTTTCTTATCCAATCCTCCAGTTTTCTTGTCTTGACAGAATAACATGTCCATTTAAGGAGGTGGATTGTACCATGAAAACTTTTCAGAAAAAAGGGGTAGATCTGGATTGTTCAGGCACCTGGGACTGGAGTTGGAAAAACAGCTGTTTTTTTGAGACATTGCAACACCTGATAACTGGCTTCTTGCACTATGCTGAGGAGCCTTTTGTGCAGCTTGTAGACCTTTAAGCTGGAAGTGCCTGATCTGGGGAGCTGATAAGTCAGGAACTAGCTAACCTCCCTGCAGGTTTGTAATGCATCGAGCCAGAGGAGGCCCCTGGTGCCCGGATGTCTATCAAATTTGTGTAATCTAATGCTGAACTAGAGAGACTTAGCTCAGGGAACTGTCTTTGGGAGCAGGGAATTCTGTGACATTTTAGAGGTTGCAAATACACAGAAACTAGGAAGCGACCAGAAAGCATCAGCGAATGGGAAAAAAAGATTTTGGCTTGGGGGTAGGGCAGCCAGTTTGGGGATAGGGGGCTCATGGACAGAAGATATTTGCCATTATAAACTTCACTATGGCTGCCCAGTCAAGGTAAGGAATTAATTTAACTTTTTACTATGGTGTAGGTTTTATTGAGAACTGGTACCTAGCCTTACTTTACAGTGTCTTCCTTCCTCTGCTACTACAGTTTGCTGTTCTCTGTGAGTAAATTTTGTTTAAATGTCTCTGGATTAAAATCCTGCATGGACTTTTCTTCTCTTTTTGAATAAAATGCAGTCTCTTTTTACAGTACACACATGGGAATGAAATAAAAATGAATAACTCCCTGTAAGCACTCTCTTTATCAAAACAAGAAGTTTTAATAGATCCTTCCTTATAAAACTGATCATCTCCTTCGTGAATTCCTATCTTTTTTTCTTCCGGAACTCCATTTTAGCACCTATAAACAAGACTTTTATGGTAGTTTATGTCAGTCTTATAAAAGGCAAGGGATGTGTGTATATATCAGACTCGCACCTTTTAGAAAATTAGCTGTATAAAATGGTAGCAGGTTTGTTTGCATGTAAATCTGCTGAGTAGGCAAAGGCTGGGAATGTATTCTGAGGGTGTGAAGAGGAGAGTGTAGAAAAGAATGATTAACATTAGTTGTTGTCAGTGAAAGGAACAGGCCATTCTACCAAACTTTTTTTTAAATCACCTTTTTGCATTTCAAACCAAACAGAAGTTCCTGAAGTATTCATTTTATGGGTTGTGGTTAGGGGGAGAATGAGTCCCTTTTACAAAAAATTCACAGTGCTTGTTTCTTATTAACAGGTTGAAATGCTTCCCTGCTGAACTATCTCTGCTCACGTAACTTTTGTCTGCTTTTAGGTATTTAATGTTGTAGTTATGGGTACTTGAGAAATGAGAGAGAGAGAGAGAAACTTCTAGTAGTGTAGTCTTACAACAATCAACTCTTCCTCCCCTTCAAAGGGAAAGGAAAAATGATGGCATCTCCCAAACTGAAGCTTGGTACTATCAATATTTTTATGGTTGTTCTTGCTTCCTTCTTTTTGAGGCCAGAAATGGATAAAGCTGTGGGCTGCACAGCAGTGTAAAACACTGGCTGTAGGAAGTGACAATGGACAAATACTGACTTACGAAGAGCTGAACTAGTTTTCTGGAATTTTTTTAAAAAGCTAACTATGATTTCCATTGTGCAGTGATAAGCTTCTGCTTTGCTAGTGGATAGAGACTTTCCTTTCTACTCTCTTTTCCTCTGTATGCTCACATCCATTTGATTTACAGGTCTGCGTTATCCGTGCATTGCTTTAATATGCCAGTGTGCTGGGAGTATCTAGCATAAATCTTAGTGCCTTTGACTGGCTTTGACACTTGGCTTAATCCCAAATACAAGGACATGCTTCAAGTCCCAGAGGTTACACTGTCATTTTCTTGGGTGGCAGGAGGTCATCTGGGAAATAGATCTGAGCATAACCCCCTCTGTCAGCAAACTGACCAAACAAGGACAAGATTGCTGTTGGGACCAATGACGGGCACCTTTTACTGTCCAAGAAAGGCACTGGATTATTGGAGCTTATGTTGGGGGTGCTGAGAATGGGGTTATACTCAGAGTCCAACTGACCTCCATGGAAGCATGGCAGTGCCATGGGGCTAGGTTGATGGGACAAGTTAAATGGGCATTTCCCCTTGTCTGCTAACTTGGAAATGGAGCATATTTGGGACACATGCATATTTTATCAGTCTTTTATTCCTGTTCTTGCCATCCCTAATCCCATTTGTTCCTTTCCACCTTTTATATGTCAAGACGCTGTGAGGTTCTTGGTGATAAAACTGTACCAAACCATTTTAACACACTGTATAAGGATGGAAGGAAGCACAACGTGCCCTAAATAAGTGTTTGATTATCTGCACTTTGGCTTGGGTTGGAGGGGTTAGAATATGATTTGTGGTATAAAAGTTATGCCCATATATCATGGCTGCAGGAGGTGGTGTTTAAGCAAGAGAGACATTTTATGTTATCCGAGTTCACTGTATTTTGGTAGGATGTTTCAGAACATTCTTGGCTCTTTGCCTAGTTGAGGTGGTGGACAAGTACTGTTGATACATCTGGCCTTCTCTTGGACTGTGTTTTGGTCTTTGTGGCCTCAGTGAACTATTGCCCACCCTTCTGACCTAAAGCAATAAAAACATCACGTGGCAATTGTGCGAGTGCAGTGGGGCAGACGAGCCCTGAGACCCACGGGGCGGAAAGCTCCGCAGCTACAACCCACCCGTGGTCCCTGGGGGTGGGGCAGACAAGCCCCGAGACCTGTGGGGCGGAAGGCTCCGCAGCTACAACCCACCCGTGGTCCCTGTGGGCGGGGCACTTACTCACCTGTTGCAGGTGTGCGGTGAAACCGGCTGGCTTAAAAGCCAAGCCGGAACGAAGGAGTGGGAAACCGGAAGTGCCGGTTCGGGAGCAGATCGCCGGCGGAAGCCCAGCGCAGCAGAGGCACGCCAACACGCGACCGGCACGTACATTCTGGGACAAGGGTAAGGCCCTGGAGGGGCGAGACAACGGGGGCGACAGGCTCCAAAGTTGGTCGTGGGAGTCGTGGCAGCCAGAGGCGCCTAACCCCGGCTGGGAATGCACGGCGGGCAGCTCGGGTTATAGGGCTGCTAATCCCAGCCACAGTGCACCCCACCCCAAGCAAGAGACGGGATCACCCTAGGAGGGGGAGGACTCTGAGGGGGCAGACAGCCATTCTCGGGAAGGGGACAGAAAGGAGCTCTCTGATAAAGGACTTTTGAACTTTATTAAAGCCAACTAACATAGAAACCCGGGGCCGAACGCCCGGGAGTGGAACTGTTTGTTTGGCTCATAGTTGTTGATTTCTGGACTCTTATATTTGAGGCGTTGGCCTTCACTCTCCCTAGAGGGGGAGACTAGAAGGACAACTGTGATTTGATACGGAGGCCCGAGTGAGGGTGGAGGGGAGGAAGGAGCCCCCAAGTACCCCACACCTGGAATAACCGGAAGTCTTATTTTTGGAGCTGCGCGCTTCAGAAGGAAAACACTGAACTAAGGAACCATCAAAGTCATGGCAGGCGGATTTTGACGTACGCAGCTCCAGAGACGGTGCACTTCCGGCCGGAAATTATTGTCTGGACGGGTACAGGCCGTTGGATAACTGGACTCGTTCACAGCAATATTTTGAGCAATTAAAAGATTTAAGTTTGGGGCGGGGGGGTTTGGAATGAGCTTGGTACTTGGAAGTTCTTAAATTCTCATCTTAGCACAGTCACTAGCTTGCTATGCATCCTTAGGCACCTGACTTAACATTGGGCTATTTCTTCACTTGAGGGAAGGGCTGTTGTAGCTCAGAACAGAGTTGAGGATTACAGCAGTGATCATCTCTAAGAAGTCAGCTTGTTCCAAGAGATGGCTTACTTGCTTCCTGTTTTAGTTCTTGAGAAGGAAATGTGGTATCCACCCTTGTTATAACTGTTGGAGAATGCTGGGGGGGTTTTAATGATGACCGCTGTCTGGTTAATACATATATGTACCAAAGGGGAAAATTGCCCCCCAGTCATTTTCCCTGGGGAATGGGAATGAGCTAAATTTTACTTTCTGCCTAATCTAAGCATAGCCACATATATAGGTAACCTCCTAAATGTGAAACCAATTCATTGTGGATTTCTGGCTTCCATAATAACTGTTGCATACTTTTCCCAATTAGCAGAAAAATTGAACTGACAAGATGGGTCAGTTGTATGGTACAGGAAGAACAGATAGAATTGCGTTAGGTATACTGCTGTTTACCCTAGCTGTGATGCACCTTCCAGTCTATAGTCTGTTGGGGGACATACGTGAAGACTTGCATTATGGATAGTATCCTGGCACCAACATTACAGTAAGTCTTCATCTGCCACTTACAGCTGAATTTAGTGGGGTTTGGGCTTGATACCTGGCTCCTACCCCTTAAACATAATGGTTGAGCCCATTACCCTTTGTGTGGCTGGTGGCTGGTAGATTTAGGTCCAGGTATTCAAAATGGACCTGGATCACTCAAAATAAGAACACCCCAAGTTTTGAGGCCCATAGGGCATGTGTGCGTGTGTTCGCGCAGGCGCACTTGAGTTGAAGACCCAAAAGTTGAGGGCCTTGAAATGGAAAGCTGCTTTTGAAAATGTAATTCCTCTTTCTTTAGCTAGAGGGATTTACAAGCCCTGTTTAGTATAGGATGTTGAAACTGTAAACTGAAGAACTCCACTCATTCTTTCCTTTTTTTTTATATCTATATATAAAAACATGTATATGGAGGGGTAAAATAAATTGTATGTGATTTAAGAGAAAAGAAAATTGTGGTGGTATGGGAGATTAGTACTGCATAATTCCTAAGTGGTAACGTGGAGCTGAACTGCAGGCAAGGTCATTATTTGCATGTTGATAGCTGACGTTTGAAAACTGGAAAAAACTGTTTCTTAATCTTTGTAAATATGCCATGCTGTGTGGCACAGCCATAGGAAAGGGGAATTGCTAAATATGAAATCTAAGTATTGCACACCTGTCTCTTCTGTGCATCTTCAAATGTTGTTTCTCCTGAGTCAGCCCTGCAGGGAATGTTAAGGGAAAATACAACAACAGTCTGGGAATCCTTTTTGCTCTTCTATCCCTGAAAGACAAATTGTGCCAACTGCAGCCTTTGAGAGATTAAACATTACTTCCAATAATTTCAGTTGGTGGGTGGGAAGTATGAATAAGAGATAGTTGTTGGGCTTAATTCTTTTTAAAAATCCTTAGTTTATGATAATGTTGCTTAACCAGCTTCTGTCATGGAAAACCTGCTAGCATGAATTGTGCTGCTTGATTTTGTTCCTGTGCATTCTCAGAGTCCCGTGAAGACAAGATCTGAAACATTTCCCTGTCTTTCTTGATGCACTGGTTCTGTTCATACAGGTGGGAATGAGCAGTGTTGAGATTAATATCCCAGTGCTTCTACCAAGGGATGCTGCTGCTGAGAAACAAGCCTAGTTTATGGGTTTCATGTACAAATGGTTTATAACTTTTAAGCCTCTTAAGCCTCCATCTGTTTGGATCTTCAGTTAACAGTTGATGGACCAGGTGAGTTTTGTCAACCATTGCTTCTATTGCCAGTAATGAAGTTAGGGTCTGTCATGTATCACTTGGTCTAATGCCCAAGAGTACAGGGAGTATGTTTGTGCGTGTGTCTATCTAAGTTGTGCAACCTGTTATGAGTCTCAGTGCACTAAGTACAGTGTTGAGTTTTTTAACGTAAGAACTCCTGGGCCATACAGGAACACGATATCTGCTGGGGCTATACCATTGCATGTGTGGTGTTTTTGAGCACTTTGAATTTGGCACCCCATGTTGTGCTGGCTAAACATCTTAAGGTAGAGTCTAAAAACTGATTGTAATGTAATAATGCCAGAGCCTCAGAACATTTTTGTTTCCTGTCTGCTAGGAGATTCCCTTACTTTGGGGGCAATCTGCCTTTGATAAGGGTGCCTATAAGGGAGGTGATGTGCAAGTGTGAATCTGGACTTGCAGTGCATCACTGGAGAACAGAGAAAAAGAGGGTTAATATTAAGAGGGCACACTTCATGCCTGCTTGTTTTCCTTCCCTTCTCTACATCCCCATGATGTGTCCTACCTTTCACAGTTGTGTTCACTTGAGTTCTGGGATTTCCTCTTTCCACTAGAGCAGGGGTTGTCAACCTGGGGTACTTGGGAAGGCCGTAGGGGGTACATGTAGGTGGGCAGGGATGGAGCGCCGCCACGTAGCACCCCACACCGCCTCCTCCCAGGAGCAGGGCTTGGGGGAGGGGGAGAGACGGGGTGCGAAGGCAGCGGCATCCCTCTGTGGGCTGCACAGACACCAGCCAGATGCAGGGAGGGGGTGAAGCTCGCATATGGCAGCCTCTGCCCACCACCTCGTGTTGCCGTTGCTCCGCATCCGGCTATGCATTACCCCCCCTCACCTGCTCTGTGTCTGGCCGCTGGTGGTACACATTAAAAAAAGTTGAAAACCCCATGAGGTTTTGCCAAATGGAACTCTTATGTAAGGAGCTGAAGGATTATCTTATATCCTTTTTAAATGTTGTTGTTTAAACAACATGCATGTAAAATCATGCACAAAATATGTCTACACTGTTGTGTAAATGCAACTTTTCTTTAAAAAAAAAAAACAGGGACTTTTTAAACTTGTTATAATCGTGCTTCTCTGCCCATGTAAAAGAGAGAAGGAACTTTATTTTGTTCCAGTTTTTATACATTAAAAAAAATACAGGTTTTTTTTCTCCAGTCACATCCATAGTACCAAACAAAGCAAGAACATAACCCCCCCACCCCTTGATTTCTTATAGAGCAATTTGGACAAACACAGTTGGTTTGTGTTTCAGTTTCATGGGGAGTTTAGGATAGAATCATTAACTGAGTGAGGGCAGATGTCTTTCTTGAGGTAAGGCATCAAAGTGCATATGAAAGGCAGAGGTAAATTGTGAACTTTTCACTGCTAGGGCAATGTGTTCAAACTCTTGACAAGATATCTGCAAATGCAGAAATGGATCTTGTGAAACTTGGTGGATCTACTCACCTGCACAAAGCTAAACATGTTTGGAAACCCTGGTAGGACCAAGGCCTTAAAATTTCTCTTTGCTCTTCCAGTCCTCATTTTTGCGCATAACTAATATTTCTTCTCCAAAGTTTTCCTTCTGTAGAAGGTGTTTAATGTTCAAGGTACTTGTTAGGCAATGCAAATATTTAAAAAAGGTTTTGTTTTCCTGCTTTGCTATATCTTACCTGCACTTCTTAACTGTGGTAAGGAGAGAGTAAAGAGTTTTGGGGCAGAGTTGGGAGTTTGAGGAAGAACTTTGCTGGTGAGGAAGGCAGCATTTTAATGATAGCTAAAGTACTTTTTCAGTTCTGCATTATCATGTGAGTATATTTCATTGAACCACTTGTGTTCAAACTGATACCACTATCAGTGTTCAAATAGGCAGGCATTTATCATAGGTACCATATGGCTTTTACAGGCATATTTGCCTTCTGGACTAGGCTAAGTTTAGGTGTTGCTTAAATACAGTGGCTCGAGTTTGGCCTTTTTATTTGTTCTAAGAAAATAAAATAACTTGCTAAAATACTGACTTAACCAATTGATGTTGTTTTGTTGTTTCTGCAGTGTTGCACATCACATTATGAAGAAATTAGGTCTCTCTCAATTTTTCTATACTCCAGCCAAAATATTAACGTTTAACTTGACTGAGAACAGGAGAGTCTATTCTCAGAACTTTAAAAATCTATTTCTGCATTCTGGTGGCATTTTGCTTTCTTAAAAAAGACAGGGAGGTAGAATTCGTAGTAAAGCAGGAGCTGTCATTTAAAAAGAGCCATATGGTAGTGTGTATAACGTCAGGTTTTTTGCTTAGAATATTGTACGTGCTAAAGCTGTAAACAGCAGATGATGTATTCATTTTCCCAGTGTGAGCAACTGTTTTGTTGCAGGGGTGCACGTGTGTGTGTGTTACATATGTAATTAGGAAGTACTCCTTTCCTTCTCTAACTAAGGTGCTCAGGCCAGTGCAGTTACAAATATTGATTTGTTTGAAACCTGAAAAGGTGGGGATTTTCCATATACTTAGTGGTATAAGGATATTGATGTTGCACTTGATTTCTGTTCAGAAATCACTTTGGGTATCACTGCTTTTAAAATACTCTTAAGACTGAGAAAGGTAAGTATTTCACAACTTGTTTTTTGATGCAATAGCAAGTGCTTTCTTGTAAGCAAACTGAGGTGCCTCTAGTCTAGGAGTGACTACTTGCTACAAATACTTGGCCAACTTGTACTTCGTTGCAGCATAATGTAGCCTGAAGCATAATGCAGCCACACACCCCTCGTTCCCTCCAGAGCAAATCAGAGATTCTGTTAGTAAAAGTGTGGTTTTGCTTGTATAACTGCATCTACATGAAGACTTTCGACCCCATTAAAATCATGCTTTGTCATATCACTCACTGATGTAAAGATGATTGGGGTGGGACTTTATCTTTTATTACAGAGGCTTTGCCTGTTGGGGGCAGGGGTACAATTCTCCCTCTCTGGCCCCCCCATTCTTCCCGATAGAGCAAGTCTTGGTCATTTATAGTGATGTCCACCGCTGGCCTCAAAGTTTTGCTGGTATCTGTTTTTAGAAGTGTGAAAATATTACATCCCCGACTGACATAGCTGTGTCAGCAAAACTCTAGTATAGACATAAAGATACTGGCAAAAGTCCATTTGTTGTTATAGCTCACTTGAGGAACTGGTGAAAGCAATCACGGGCAAAGATGACTGGCTGATGTAAGCTGTCATTTGGTGGAAGACGTTATAGTGTGGCCTGAGTATATTATTTCTTTTGATGAACGGGTCCTTCTTTCTGCATAATCTTTGGAATCTTTTTTTAAACTGGGCTCCTCTGCCTGCCCAAACAGGTTACCCATTAAAAGGGAAGTCCTTGTTCATTATCTGTTCCCCTTGCCTCCAAAGCTCGGGCTCCTCCAGCCTGATAGGAGCCACAACAAACAGATGTTTTCCAGTGGTCTTGTTTGGAATTACACATTCTTTTTTAACTTAGTCATTGACCAAAGCACTCAGTTTAATGCTGTTTTAAACCTACTTTGAGGATCTTTTCCCTGCATGGTTTCTGCACTGGTGCAGTGCTGGTGTGGCACATTTGTGCTTGCAGGACACATCTGGGGCATGGCAAGTCTGTGCAGCAGGGACCTGTGCAGTGCAGTGCAGTGGGGGGGGGTTTGCATAGTGTGTTGGTGACTTGCAGGACCTGTGCAGTGCAGTGCAGTGGGGGTGGGGTTTGCATAGTGTGTTGGTGACTTGCATATTGGGTGGGGGGAGGCATGTAGTAGTTGAGGACTCGTCCAGTGCAGTGCAGGGGGGGCTCACTTGACACATTGGGTGGTGGTGTGATGTTGTGATGGTGGCTTATGTGACACAGGCGTGTGGCCTCTCTGATCAGTGACTGGGGCCTCCTGTGGCTCATGAGCATTCAGAAATTGGACAGGCCTATTCTAACTAAACAACTAAACTGCAAATGTTTTATGATCCTGTGAAGATAAAACAATGCAGCTGCATGGTGAAGTTCTAGTTTATAACAGGAGATAATTTTATCTGTGTTGATATTATACTAATTTTATAGTGAAACTTGTTTTTCTATTAGTCTGCAACCAAGGTGCACTGACATTATGGGAAAAGTTCCCTCTCTATTACTGTCTGAGTCTATTCTGGTATAAACAACTGTGTATAGCATTGTTCTGTATTTTAAAATGTCCTTCTGGTGTATGCTCAGAGTGTATGTGGCTTTTGTGCTTGTTTTTTGGGGGAAGTGGTGGGGGAAGGAAAAATTGAATTATGACTAATGTGTAAAATAGAGGCCATATGGTCTACTTCTGACTTTGCAGCATATAAAAGGACTTGGTGCAAATCATGCAACATCAGTGCCCTTTTTTCTTTATCACTAAAACTGGAATTAATAACAATAGTTGCATGGGATTTGGTGAGGCTTTAGGCATTAGCATTTGACAAGCATTTTGGTGATCTTCTGATGGCAGATGGTGTAGAAAACTGGAGGCATGCAGGGAGGTAGGGCAGCACTTGGCCACCATGGCGAGGTTCAGGAAGCCTTGCAGTATGGGTAAGGCAGTCTGGCGCTCTCTGCTGTGCTAGGTAAACTAGACAGTGCAGGCAGCTGGATCAGGCCAGGTAAGCACGAAGGGGCCCAATAAACATCAGGGCAGTGGGGTACCAAGGGCACACATTGGTGGGCTTAAATGTCTCTACACAAATGCTAGAAGCATGAGGAACAAACAGGAGGAACTTGTACTCCTGCTTGCAAGCAGCAACTTCGACCCTGGGCTAACTGAAACCTGGTGGGACCCTACTCACAATTGGGTGGTAGGCATTGAAGGTTATAGGTTGCACAGATGGGATAGAGTAGGGAAAAAAGGGGGTTGGGTGTTGCTGACTCTGTTAAGGAACAATATACATCCTCTATAATCAAGATGGGATCAGAGGAGGGCCGAACTGAGGTACTGTGGGTTAGGATACAAGGGAGTTGGTGGGGAAAGGGACTTGGTAGCGGGGGTCTACTATAGACCGCCACACCAGGAGGATGAGCTAGACCTGGAATTCTCCAGACAGCTCTTGGAGGCTGCACAGTCAAGAGATATGGTTGTCATGGGTGACCTAAACTACCTTGACATCTGCTGGGAGGAGCAGTCAGCCAGAACTAATGGCTCACATAAGTTCTTAATCTGCCTACAGGACCTCCACCTAATGCAGGAAGTATACGATCCCACTAGGGGAATGACTTGCTGGACTTGGTGCTGGCTACAGGGGATGACCTGGTGGGGGAATATGCAGATACAAGGCAACCTAGGGGATAGTTACCATCGATTGATTAAATTCACTATCTGGCAAAGGGAGGGAAAAGTAACCAGCAGGGCAGAAGTGCTAGACTTCAGAAAGGCTGACTTCAGTGTGCTTAGGAGATTAGTTAGTGGGGCATTAAAGCTGAAGAGCATTGACAAAAGGGGGGGTCCAGGAAGGGTGGTTTTTACTCAAGAAGCGATCCTGTGGGTGCAGAAGGAGGCAATACCACTGTGTAGAAAGGGAACAAAAATGCCAAAAGCTCTCCTGGCTAAACAGGGAAATCCAGGAAAACTTAAGGGCAAAAAATGGGCATACAGGCTGTGGAAGCAGGGCGTAACTACCAAGGAGGAGTATACCTCCAAATATTAAGGACAACAGAAAGTCCAAGTATATAGGGAGCAAAAAGAAGGCACAGGGCAGCATAGGACCCCTACAGGATAGACAAGGGCAGTTGGTGACAGATAGGAGGGACTGAGCAAAGCTCTTCAATGAGCTTTTTGCCTCTGTATTCTTGAACTTGGATCTAGACAGATCTCCCAAATGTATTATTGACAGAAGCAGGAGAAACACCAGCCCACCAACTGTCAGCGCTGACCTAGTAATGAGACACTTGGAGGGGCTGGTTGTGTTTAAGTCAGCGGGACCAGATGAGCTCCATTCAAGGGTGCTGAAAGAATTAGCCAGTGTCATAGCAGAGCCACTGGCACGACTGTTTGAGCACTTGTGGTGCTTAGGTGAGGTTCCAGTGGACTGGAATAGGACCACTGTGGTCCCTATTTTCAAGATGGGGAGGAAGGAGGATCCAGGTAACTATAGACCGGTTAGTCTCACCTCTATCCTTGGGAAAACCCTTGAAAAAATTATCAAGGATCACCTGTGTAGGAGTCCAGCAGGTAATATTATACTGAAGGGCAACCAGCATGGGTTCATAGTAGGTAGATTCTGCCTGACTAACCTTGTTTCTTTCTATGACCAGGTCCCTAAATGCTTAGATGCAGGAGTCGAGGTAGATGTAATCTACTTGGACTTTAAGAAGGCCTTCAGTATGGTGTCCCATCCTATTCTTATTACAAATTGAATGGCTGTGCCATAGACTATTACACAGTCATGTGGGTAGCAAATTTGCTTAGAGTCAGTATCAACCTGGAAGGATGTGGGCAGTGGGGTCCCCCAAGGCTTGGTCCTTGGGCCAGTACTGTTCAATATCTTCATCAGCGACCTGGATGAGGGCATGGAAAGCACTCTGTCCAAATTCACAGATGACTCCAAACTACGGGGCAAAGCAAACACTCTGGGAAGAAACTGAATTCAGACACACATGGACAGGTTAGGGAAGTGGGCAGAGAACAACAGGATGCAGTTCAACAAGGACAAGTGCAAGGTGTTGCAACCTAGGGAGAGGGAATCACCAGCACATCTATAGACTGGGGGATGACTTTCTCAGCAGCATAATGGCAGAAAGATCTTGAAGTCATTGTTGACACCAAGATGAATATGAGTCATCAATGTGACAAAGTAATTAGCAGAGCTAACCGTACTTTTTCATGCATTAGTAGGTCCATCACGAACAAGTCCAGGGAGGTGATGCTCCTGCTCTGTGGCACCGGTCGGCCACAGTAGAGTATTGCGTCCAATTCTGGACGCCGCAGTTCAAGAAGGATGTGGACAACCTTGAGAGGATCCAGAGGAGGGCCACTTGTATGGTTAAGGGCCTGCAGGGAAGGTCCTATGAGGAAAGACTGAGGGACCTGAACCTTTTCAGCCTCCACAAGAGAAGGCTGAGGGGGGATCTTGTGGCAGTATACAAATTCACTGGGGGTGCAGCAGGGAATAGGAGCTGCTCTGTTTACCAGAACACCCCTTGGAATAACCAGAAACAACAACCACAAGCTGATAGAGAGTAGATTTAGGTTGGACATCAGAAAGAACTTCTTTACAGTTAGGGTTGCCAAAATATGGAATGGGCTTCCCAGGGAGGTGGTGCTCTCCCCTACCTCGAGGGTCTTCAAGAAGAGACTGGACAATAGGGTTGTGCAAGACTTTGGACCATGCTTCAGATCTGGAGAAGCTTCAGGTGCTTCAGCATCTGAAGCAGCATGTTAGGATCGAAGCACTGTCGTCTTTAGGCTTTCCGAACTGCTTCGGAAAAGCTTCAGAGCCGCCTCGGAGATCCGGCCATGGGGTATAATGGGGAATCGATCAAATATCTATACATTTGTTGTTTTTTGTGTGATTTGGATGAAACTTGCAGGAGTGGTAGCCTTTGCTGAGAGCATGAAGTCTGCTAAGTTTCAAGAAGATTGGTGCAGAAGTTTGGGGGGAACTGCACCCCAAATTCTTGAAAGCAAAACTCATGTCACGTGTATGTGTTACACCACAGGGGGATGAAAACTGCAGACATGGTAGCCCCTTCTGGGGCCATGAAGCCTGCCAAGTTTCAAGAAGCTAGATGCAGGAGTTTGGGGGGAACTGCACCTCAAGCTGCTGACAAGCAAAACTTGTGACACAGATGACCCTGCATGTGTTCAGGCTCTGTGCGTTGCAGGGGTGGTGACCACCACTGAGGCCACAAAGCCTGCCATGTTTCAAGGAGATGGGTGCAGGGGTTTGGGGGGAACTGCACCTCCAAGCTGCAGACAAGCAGAACTCGTGACATGGGTGACATTGTGTGTGTTACGGCGCAGCAGGGTGAAAGCTGCAGGGATGGTAGCCGCTGCTGTGGCCACAAAGCCTGCCAGCTGTCAAGGAGAGAGGTGCAGGGGCCCTGCACCTCTGGCTGCTGACAGGCAAAATTCGTGACATGGGTGCTTGTGCAGTTGACTGTCTCTGTCTTGGGACAGTTGATTTGTCTATATGGATTATTTCCTCTCCTTAGTCTGTGGTTTTGTAGTTGTTAATCGTTGCTAATTAACTAATTATCTAGTAGCTACTAGTAGCCAGCTACTGTATATTGAGCTGGTTCCTGAGTGAATCATGAGTGATTGGTAACACAGTAGCTTAGAAGCCAGGCCTGCAGTAGTGTCTCCCCCCTGTGCCCTAAGGCAGACACAGTTGCACAAGCACCCATGTCATGAGTTTTGCCTGTCAGCAGCTAACAACAAAGTTATAGATATTTCATTGATTCCCCATTATACTCTATGGCCGGATCTCAGCTCCAAAGCTTCGGAGCCACTTTGGCTGGATTGAAGCGGGAACCTGGTCTGGAGCTCTGGACTGGATCTCTGGCACCCAAAGCGGCCGGATCCAAAGCCAGATCAAATAGTGGCCTACTCGCACAGGCCTACGTGACAAGCACCTGGCTGGGGTCACATGACCCCAGTGCCTTTTCTTGCCACTGGCAGGGGGGTCAGATTCGATCATACATTGAGGTCCCTCCTGACCCTAGCATCTGTGAATCTATGAAGCCGGAGGGGCTGGGGGTGCAGAGGCTTTCCCCATAGCAGATTCGTGGCCCCTCGGGCTTTTAAATTGCTTGCCCACTGTCTAGTTGAATGGTAGAGGGAGGCCAGGGGAAGCTGGCAGGGACAGCAGTTAGAAAGCCAAGATACAGGGAACACAGCAGATACCCCTGAGGAGGGGCCCTTGATGTCCAAAAGCTTCTCCCGCAGTTCTCTCAGTTACACAGCTAGCGTAATAAAAGATTCCACAGAAGTCCTCCTCTCTTAAAAGTTAAGATTGAAAACAAAATTTCTTATCTATATTTCAGTGTGCTCAGGGTGGATTTGATTTAAATTGAATTGATTAAATCACAAATTTAAATAACTGGTCAAGAAGCCTCAATGTAATGTAATCATTGTTTTCTCTAAAAAGTACATTCTTGTTCTTTGATATAAACTTCATTAAAATCTTCCCAAGCAGGGTCTCTTTTACAGCCTGGCAAGCCTGCTGCCATGATAGGTTTGACTCCTCCTTACCCAGTTCTACTCCACCCCCAACAGTCCTCTGTTTATTTAATTTCTTGAAACTTTGCACTTTTAGAGAGAGGTAAAGGCTTGACTCTGTATACGCAAACTTTCAGAGAGACAATAGGGTGGGTGGGTAGGTAATCAGGTTTGTTCATCTCTCATTTCCATATACTGCTGTCAACAAGGATGTCATCTCTGGAGACACAAATCCACAGAGATGCTTAATAGGATCATCTAGACTGAGCACTGAGTCCCATTGCATATAGTGGTTTTCTTTAATCTTTACTAATCTGTGAAGGAGCCCCTGGGAACCCCATAAGATTGGGCCTGTAATATAGTCCATGGCCTGTTGTAATGTATTTATAACACTTTTTTCCAAAAAGGTTACATGAATATATGGTCTCAAATAGTATACAATTAGAAGTTATAATCCCTATTCAGTGATGATATCTTTGAGCTCAAACATGTCTTAAAATAAAACTAGATAGCTTTATTTTTTAATAGCATCTTAACAAAAAATATGATTAAGTAAAAAAAAAATCTGATTTAAAAAAAAACAACTTTTTTTTATCACTGATTTTTATCCACCCTGAATGTGCTTACTTTGTGTTATGTGATGGGGTGGTGTACAGTTAATTTCACTCTTTCTTGCGGAGTTCTCTCCGGACTCTGGAAGATCTCTCACAACACTAGAGAAGAAGAAAAACAAACCAAGCAGCCCCAAGAAAATGGAATTTAAAATCACAAAAACTAACAGGAAGCTTATGGGCTGGTGTAATACTTGATGCTGTTCTTTCTCTCTCTTTGTCATCTGGATTTTAAAACTGAATAGCTTTTGAGAATGTCAAAAAGGAAGTAGGTATCTGTTCCCCTTACCATCTCCAGTGTGCTATTACACTGCTGAAACCACCAAATAACACCACCACTTAAGTTTTTCCGTTTGTTGTAGAATATCTATTTTGTTTGTTTTCAGTTACTTTTTTATTTCAGTAGTTTGTGCAGGACGAGTTTGTGAAAACCCATTGTTTCTTTCCCCCCGGACAGTAGAAACCTTTACTTTGAGTCACTCTTTCACTATTTAAATCTTTATATTTAAAGAGGTAAAAAATAATATGAAAGATTTTTGAACTGTGTTGTAATGTCACTCTGTAAATACAGATCACTAGAGTACTCTTAGAAGTAGGTGATAAGAAACTTTTGAGGTAGTTATGTCTAGAACCTTTAAGACAGCTTTTATATAGAGTGTCTGGAAGCTTAGAGGGAATGAATGTGCGGAGTCTCATTTTGTTTGACAAATTCTTATTAGAGAGTGATTACTAATCAGTAACAGACATGATGGTCAAAGAAACACTTTTATTTTACATTCTTCTCAAACTTCAGTTAGTGCATGGAATAAGGCTTTAAAAAGAATAAAATGAAAAGCTTCCTAAAACTAACTGACACAGGAAAAGCGTAGTAATTTCATGTTTTACCACTCTGCAAGAATCTTGGTCAGAGTAACAAGGTTAATGCGAAAAGCTTCCCTTAGTAATTGCTATTGTTTTCTACTTACTTGTAAATGAAAATGGCACCAGTTCATCCAACTTGTGTGCGCTAAGCATGCCAATTACAGGAATAGCTCTTCACAGTTGTTTTCCTTGCACGTCAAAATGGGGAATTGATATTCTTAACTTAAAGAGGGGTCTCCTTTAATTGATGAAATCCCACTTGATTTTTGTGCTGTTTTAAGCTGGACTGTACAGAACCCAAGGATCATATTGAAATATGGGATGTTCCTAAACCAGCCCCTAACAGATGAATAAATATACCTACTGGATATTCCCATCTCTAATTTCTGTAATTTTTTTCTCACTTTTATCATTCCTGAGGTTTATGTTCTCTCTCCTATTCATCTTGTGATTCAATGATCTGTTATGACCCATCTTTCTCCATTATTTCTTTATCCCTTCTTTTTCTGTTTTTTGAATTCCTGTCCTCTCTTCCCAAAATACAATCAGCCTGTGGAAAAAGTCAGCAGCTTTGCACTGTGTACATGACTTGCATATGCATTGTGTGTGTGTGTATTTTATTCCACATGAAAAACTAAGCCTGCCTAATGGTAGAGGCTATATGATTATTCAGCAGTCAAGAAGAATAATACAAGAAAGAAGAAGGGTTTTTTTTGGTTTAGAAAACACTTTCTGATAGTTGTCTGTCACCAGAATTCAAGAGCTGACAAATCTACACGACTGCTGATTTTATGGGTTTTTTTTTACTTTTTACCTCTTCTGGAAACAGGATTACTTTTTGTTATTTCACTTGTTTTGAAAAGTGAGCTACAGTTGTTCAGATAGAGAAGAAATGGGTGATGAGCTTAAACATAACTTCCATCTATCTTACTAATTATAATTTAAATGTCTTATAAGACTTCGTCTTCTCAATACGCTTGACTGATGAAGAATGGGTAGATGGTATGTATTACATTGTATTACAAGTATGGCACAGAAATGATTTAAAACTGTTTAGAGAAGCCTTTTTCTAACATGCTAGATTCCTTCTAAAGATGCCCATTTTACTCTACTGACAATTATGAATGATTTCAGTTTTCTTGAGGTTTCATACAGTTCTTTATGAAAAGGACATGCAGGAGAACTTTTGATAAACCCCACCATATTTTGGGGTGTTCGTGAGGTGTCCTGAAGATTTTCTTATCTGTTTTAGTGATGTAGCATGTGTGGTCTTGTTGAAAAGCTAGTGTTCTGCTACCTTAATTTATCACTTCTTTTCTCTGTATAGATTTTGTTGTGCTGTCTGTGTTATGATTTTGAAATTGGTTTAGTCATAGGAACTGTGGGATGCATACTTATGGAAAAGAGACTAGATTAAACTATTAAGTATCCCTTGCCATTGTGTTTTGTTTCTCTGTGTGTGGTACTAGGGCAAGAATAGGGGCTACTGTTGGATTGAGCACCCAAGGTATTGTCTGCCTGTAATAGGAAAATAAACCCCTCAATAGAAAAGGCATCTCAGAAATGGGACATTAACTAGAGGACTGGGGAAGCATGAGCAATGGGAGAATGGGGGTAGGATGGGACTGGCTTGGTGGTAGTTTAGGAGCTATCCATGAGATGATCTGGGTCTTTGGATTATCCCAGGTTTAGGGAGAGACCAGTTCCTTAATCTTAACTGTATGTAAGGAAAGCTCAATAAATACATTGTTTATCATTAAACTGCTGCCAGAAGCTGCATGGGTTCAGCAATGGAAACCAACTATGAAGCTGATTAAATGTAGCCAGCACTGAGCAGGACTGTAAAATGCATGGCCCGCATTGGGCAAATACGTTGATGGGAACCTATCACAAGGATAAGGCATCCTACATGCAAGCACCAAGCCTGGAGGCCCCCAGTCTCACTTGCTCCTAGCTGAAAGGCTAAGGAGCAAGCCATAGAGAAAGTGTGAACGGAGTCCCCCATTGCCACAAAATTGTGCAGTCAAGTTTCCTGTATTCAGGAAAACTCATAGAAGTCAGCCTGCCCAGAGTGCAATGGAGAGGTCCCACCCTAGGAGAACCACCTTGAGGGAATTTCAGTGGTCAGCCTGCCCAGAATGCAAGAGATAAGTCTCACTCTGGGAAAACCACTTTCTTGATTATGGTATCTTCCTTGTGCAGGCTAGCTGAATAAGGCATATGAGTGCTGTCCTCCTCAGCGCTGGCACTTTTTCAAGTCATGGTGAGCCACAACATTGCATACATATTGAGCTGTGCCTTTCTTTCCCATGTCCAGTTACTCCTGTTTCTTCATCAACCTTAAGTGTATGGTAAACATCACAAAATGGGGCTCTAAACAGTTCACCCAGAATCCCTCTGTTTCCCCTCTCAGCCTGGCACATGTGGTCCCACCCTTTATGAAGGTGGACCAGGGTGCTTTGCACCTCATCTGCATATAGATTTTTGGAGCATCCCAGGATTCAGGGCAAGATGACTTGTTTCCAGTCATGAGTGGGTGCTAATTAGCACATGGATCTTTTGTGATGGGTTTCTGACCAGTGCTGTGCTGTGGGATCACTGTAGCTTGAAACTCCAACTCTGAAGCGCAGCCCAATGAACTAAGTTATAAGTCATGGACCTTTGGCTTTGGACTAATATCATGCATAGTTTGCACTACATAGAAGTAGGTGCCACAGTGCTGCAACTTTCAGCACTTCCAAAAGAAGGTAGCATGCATCGATTCTAGATAAATGAAATCTCTAGGTACTATATGCAAATTGCCACAGCCATGTTTAATTTCAGGGCTATTTTTTTCAAATTTGTTCATCCCTTCTATATATGCTCAAGGAGTGCAGGGTCTGATAGTAAGAAGGGAAAGGGCTGCCAGGGGAAAAAGTTGGGGGGGAAGCAAAGAGCAAAGGGTCTACCTGACCCCCAAGATTTAATTTTCCGTGCTGTAGCAGTGGGAGGGGGTCAAATTCTAGCCACACCATGAATTATTAGATTCTATACACTGAAATTTATAACCCTTTTTTTAAATTTCCATATATAGAATCTAATTATTGAAGGCGGCCTTCTTCTAGTTGAGTAAATACAGTATATGGTGAGTTTTTCTTGGATAATTCTTTTTCTTCTATGTAAAAAATCCTCTTTGTCTGTCTTACTGAATTCCTGTGGTAGAGTGTTCTCAGGGTAAATGATATTTGAGGTTAGCCCATTCTACAGAAAGGAGGTATCCTGTGGATGTATTTGCGATAACTTCCACGAAATAAAATACAAAAATAAAAAGGAATTCTTTGACAAAGACTCAACAAAATTTAGTCTTTATTTCAAAGGCATTAGCATATTAACCTCGCTACATGTCTTTGTGCCCTAAGATTTGTACAGCAAAGTACTTTTTGTTCACTTTGCACTGGAAGGCCGGTTGGGGTAATGGACTGAGAAAAGTGAGAGTTCAGTGCACTATGCCATCTTGACATTTACACTCTGTAGAGTTGCCTGGACACCTAGATGAGGTACTATACATTTCTGCCCTCATTGCCTTATATGGGGATACTGGCTGCCAGTTGACTGTTCTTCATTTGCTGTGGCAGAGACTTGGGAATTACTTTTTGTTCCATCTAATTTTGTATCTATAAATGGATCTCTCAGAACATGTCTATATACTAGCTAGATTGGGACCTCTGTTGTTATTGTTGTTGTTTTAAAAAGACAAGGTTGTAGATTAATTAGGAGAAATTATTAAACTATAATTTGGCTTCTATGCCACATCTTGTTACGTAAGTATATAAATCAATTTTACTTCTTCTTAATGAAGTAGAAAGTGTGATTTATTTTTAAATGAATTAAGCCGAATGAATAACCTATGATAGTAAGTTTCTGCACTTACAGATCCCTTTTAAAGTTGTTTGGTTGACAGACACCTACGAAGTATATTGTGTTATGTGGTCCTTGTGTATTTCACATTCAGAACCTTTTTTCTCTATTTTTTAATAACTTTGACAGCAATTTATAATTGTAATATAATCTCATAATTGGAAGGAACTTTCTCTGGCTTGGTTTGGCAGTCTTTCTGGGTATGCTTTTATGTTATTTGCCTTTTCTAATAGCTTTCTAGAGAATTTATCATACTGGCTGCTTAGCCATTTAAAGTGCCTTACTAAAGTTATGTTTAAAAATCCTCTGTCCTTTGTTTATAATGCTTTATATGAGGATCTGGATTTCTTTGAATAATTCTGGTGAATATTTAGCTTGTATGCAGCCCAGTCTCTGCGATGTATCTGACACTCTTGTGGATTTTCCTCTGGGTTTAATGCAGGCATGTAAGGATCTATTTTTAGAAACAGCCCCAGAATCATATAGTGTCCAACTAACTTTGAACAGGATATATGGGAGTGAATGTACAGGGTTCACCAATGTAGAGTCCCTTGGAAAGTCAGGACACTTAATACCTTTAACAACTTCCCTTGTCAACTGCTGTCTTCTCGAGCTTGTACAATCTGACAGTGAACTTTGGTGCAAGGTATAAGTGGAAGAGGACTGCAAAGATTCTTGCATATTCCCAGTTCTTTGGTATCCTTATGGTAGCCCTTTGTATTGAGTTTTTTTTTTATCTCCCCCTCAGTCAGTTTCTAAGCTACCTGGATCTTTAATACTCCAGGAAGATGAGTGTTTGTCAACCTTTTAGATTGAAGGCATCCCTCAGAAAAATGCTAGCTCTTAGCTTTCAAACATTTTTGACTATGGGACTCTAATAGAGCAATTCTTCTGTTGCAAAGAACTCAGAGTGGGGGGGGGCTGGCCAAGTAGGGGCCTGGGCGAGGGCTTGACCCGGCCCAGCTCCACGCAGCCGCCTCCTCCCAGGGAGTGAGGAGTTAACCCCTTCCCACCATGAGCCCGCTTACCTCCGGCTGTGCTGGGGGTTGGCAGGGGGCTCTGCGGCTGCTGAGGGGGTGTCTGGGGGGCTTCGGGGGAGCGGGGGCGCAGTGGGCTTTCACGCGCGCGTCTCTCACCACTCCAGTGCAAATATATACACTTACTTCCTTATACAAGGGCTGGGCAGTAGTGGCAAGGGTTGTCCAGGCAGGGATTAGTCTGAGCCTGGCCTATCTGCTCATCTCCTCACACATTGTTGCACCCTTCAAAGTATCTGGCAGCATATTCCCTGGCACCCTGCTTGAAACTTGTTGGCCTAGACAACAGCCCTGCTTGTCAATGACTGCTACCGCCAATTTGGCAAGATAACAACCATTAGAAAGTTAAAGTGGTAAAATAAATTATATTAATAGTACTGCAGTAAAAAAAACTTTAAAAAGCATAATAGAGCAAACCAGGTGCAGGCTGCTTAGCTAGTACCAATTGCCTGCCAGTTTTTGTTAAAGTCAATGTGACATGATCATCTCTACATTATTCATGTAGTTAAAAAACAAATATGTCTTTCTACAGTTTCTGACTATCAAAGTTGCAGTGAAGTTCTTTGTTCACCTCCCCCAGTTTCCTGACGAGGTTCATAGAAAGCATCTTCTTTTTGGCTCAATGTGCCCTTTTTTCCCCTTGTGCTAGGACATCAGTTGTAGTTAGTTTTCAGCTCAACATGTTTAAAATGTAGATAGATGGGGTGTGACCCTCCTTAAATATGAGGCAAAGGTGGCATTGTTGTCACGTGGGGAGGGAGGATGGATGAGAATGCTGAAGGTGGATTTTGGAGAAGAAAGAGAAGGTGAAGAATGCTGCTTGGGAAAGGAAACTGGAGCCAAGCAAAAGGAGAAAAGAAATCTGACGGTTGGGATGTTTGGCTTTGAGAAGCAAATAAGGCAGATAAATTGGCCCAGGTTTCCTGCTCTAAATAGGTTGAAGTAATTAATTGGAAGAGAACTTTTTTCAAGGAAAAAGAGAATTTCAGAAGATAAAACAATGACTCAGACCTCTTACAAATAAGTGGTGTTGTTGCACTCACCACTCTTATGGTGGCAAAACAGAGGGAGGGAGGGATCAAAAACATTAGTGTAACAAAAGTTTTCTTTTAAAATGTGAGGGATTTTTGGAGTGTGTTTTTTGAAGATTTAGTTCTTGAAGACTTAAGAACCTCCCACCAAGGATGCATCCATAGTATAGCAGCTTTGCTTGAGTAGCTAATCACTCCAGCAAGCACCTTCTGTATGTACTCCTATCTGCCCGGTTCATACTTTGTTCTACCAGTCTCCTTTATTCACTTGCCCAAACCTAGGAGGCCAGCATAGTAACTAAACCAGAGGGGTTTTACTACCTTCTTCACTGCCTGAGCTTGCTTTCATTTGACTACTAATATGAAAGAGTTTTGCACTTGTAAAATGGTGTGGTTGTGGTACATTCATGGATTAGCTACAGAACATCTTTGTCTGCTAGTCATTTGACTCTGTTTTAATGGAAGTGTAGAACCCAGTTGAAATGCAGGATGTTATTGAATAATCTCTTTAATATCAGTGCTACAAATGAATATCTAGCCCACGGGTTGGCAACATTTCTGGGCAGAGTGCCAAAAAAACTCCCACAGCCTCAATTTGTAAGATGTTGGTGTGCCAGGAGTGGCTCTGGAGACCCCAACGCAGCTGCTTGCAGCCTCTGATCGCCTGCCACAGCTGGCCCAGGGAGGCTCCAAGCAGTTGCACCAGGGTCTGGAGAGCCCTGGCCAGGCTCATTTCCAGTGGCAGATGCATGCATGCCTCCAGATGGATGGTTTGGAAGGGGCCAGGGCCGCACTGCCACAAGGACCAGGCCCCTTGTGACTACCACCATCCACCCTGAGTGCGCATGCCAAGCAGAATGTCTCGTGTGTCACTGGCACATGTGCCGAGAGTTGACTACCCTTGATCTAGCCCTTGGATGTTGCACATTTGAAACTGGAGCATGCTGATACTTTTCAGTGTTAGGAGCTACTGTTACAGGTCTGAATTCCAGAACATGTAGATGGACCACAACAGACTTAGTAATTTTCAACTAGGATGTCATAAGATCCTTTCAGGAGTCCCATACAATACTAGCACTATTAAGTATGCAAACACCTACACGATTCCCAAGATAAATCCAGATGTTTCAAAGAGGAATCCATAGTGTCAGAAACATTCTAATTTGTGATCTGTGTGTTTTGCAGCAAAAGACTTGCTTGCTCTGGTTTTTTTTGCAGTGAAAAAATGAGTGAAACCTAAGAGCTGCCATTCCTGAGGGGTGCCTTGAATCCAACAAAGTTGAGAACCACTGCTCTAGAAGTTTGTTGAGTCTCTAATATTTATGAGGCAGGAGATGCCCTTTCTGAGTGTTCAACACAGTGGGGTTCCAGTCTCATAAGGAGCCTCAAACACTACCATGGTACAAACATAAGTAATAAGTACTGTATTAGTAGAAAAATAATTGATACACTCACATGCTTCCCTTCTGCCATGTTGGTACAGTATCAGCCGTGGGGCAATTTGATTTAAAAAAAAATGCTCTTGTGTAAGTTATTGGCAGGAGTGGTACATGTGTGTCATTCGCTAGCATCAAGCTGGAAAATGCACTGTCCCTTAATACTTTCCTTTTCTACTTCCCGTGGAAATCTCCACCCTTGCTTTCACGTAGGTTGTACAAAATACAGCCTGTAAATAACTGACATTGATGTCTTGATTTCTCCCTTGCCTTAAGCCTTCCAAATGCATGTTAATTCTTGATGTGATTGTTGAAGATACGTCCGTCATTGTAGAATATTTTACTGTTGATTTACAAAATCCAGAGGAGTAGGGAGTATACAGGGTTGTCTAGGATTAGATTTGGAAGAAACCGTATTGGTGGTAGGCAAAGTGTGCCATTTTTCTCTTCCCTTGAGCCCAGGTTTATTTAAAAATAAATAAATAAATAAATAAATCTCTGCCTCCTGCATGCCTCCCAGTCAGGCAAGGTAATCTGAATTGATAGTTTTCTGGGGTGTGTCCTGCAATGGTGTAATACCTGTCACACCGCACTGGTGCTATTGTTAGCAAAGAAGCATGTTCCAAATTTGGAGAAGCCCCGGTGTTGCTCAACCCCTTCTTTTTATTCTTTGAACGTTTCATACATTTGAGACATGCATGTCAGAGTCCTGTAAAGTCATGGAAGAGCCTATGCCAAACAGGTCAGTCAGGTTTTCAGTGTTTATTGTCAGTCCCAGAAAAGTATCTCTTCAGGTTTCTGCAGAAACTGAAACTTGGCTGTTACTGTAAAACAGAGTAAGAAGCAACTCTCCTGAGTGACACCACTCTTTATTTTTTATTCTCCAGCAAGCTAAACTGTTCGCTACCTTTAATTTAGTTTCTAGAAGTCAGTTGAAATTGGCTTTTGATTCACAGACAATTGATAGCTGGGCTTCCAGCTTAAATAAACCTGAGGGTCTGCAATTGGAAAAAATGATTGATTTAATTTTTCTAGCCACCTGACACACTTATTAGAGAACATATTCAATTTTCTATTTTTATATATATATTTTTAATAATTGTTTTCAACAAGAAGCTGCTTTCCAGCATGCCTGATGTGATATAATATATTTATATGAACTGCCCCCAAACTATGGGGTGGTATTTTTATTTTGCTTATTTTCTTGCTTTCTTTTGATTTTTTTTAAGGTAACAAACCATGTGTTAATAAAAATATTAATAAACCACTTAATGGTTTACATAAGTGCACCTTGTACTTCACAGTGCCCCTCAAGCATGCCCCAGTACTTGTCTAATGCACCCTATCATGGATTATTGGTCTAGAATAATCTGGATGCTATGAAAGCACTCAAGTGAAGACTGCTTGGCTGTGAGAGGTTTCATTATACAGACATCAGACAAATGAGCCAACTTTAGAATAAAACTACAGCTCAGAAAGAGATGCTCCAAAGTGCCTGTTATACAATATATATTATATATTATAATTACATTATATAAACTATTTGTGTGTGTGTGTGTGTGTATACACACCCACATATATATATGCACCGTAAAATCTGTTATCCAGCATCCTTGGGGAAAGGGGATTGCCAGTTATGTAAAAAATCTGGTTATCTGAAATAACCCAGCAGGGTTTTCAGAACGCGGGTGGGGAGGGTGGCATCTCCATGCGGTGCAGTGGTGGGTGGTGGTGGTGGTACCTGCTGTATGCAAGTTCTCCCCTCCCCATGCCTGGCTGACCAGCCAGAAACTCCGGTTAATGGAGTATTCCAGTTGGTTAAGTATCAGATAGCAGAGATTTTACTGTATTGCACTGATGATTATATATGATGCATTGATGATATGTTGCATTGATGATGTATACACAGACTTGCACATACATGCATACACGCATGCATGCATGTATGTATATGTATGTGTATATTAGTTTTCATATGGTGCATGCATATATATGTATAATAGAATAGAAGTGAGAACTTTAGAACAGAATTATAGCCCAGAAGGGCATGTTCCAAAGTGGCTGTAACACTATAAGTATAGATATAACATTACAGCCACTTTGGAGTATGTCTTTCTGGGCTGTAGTTCTATTCTAAAATTGTCTTACTTCTATTCTATTATACATATGTATGCATGCACCATAAGAAAATTAATAGGCAGTTTTACAACATTCATGGACAATTCCAACCTGGCAAAGATCTGTTTACTATGTCCATGTTATTAATTGGATAAAGATATTTACATTTTATTTTCAGCATGTAAGCAGGTTTCTGCAAACATAATTAATCTTTCTTCTTCCTTCTGTCTTCAGAGAAAGAACTAGTTAAACCTTTGTCCAATCTATTGAGGCAGCATGGTATGTTATATAAATAGAAAATTTGGGAAAAGAAGTTGTCATTCATTATGTGGCATTTCTCCAACCAGTTTTTCAAAAAGTATATACGTTAGGCTCTTAGTTTACAATGACACTTTCCTTTAATCTGAAATTATTGGATTGATATTTAAAAACTATTTATTTCTGTAACTTTTAGGAGTCATGACTCATTAGTATAACTTTGCCATACAGTTATGGACTCAATATTAAGGATTAAATGTGCTTGTGACAGTCTTCAAGCAAAGCATACCTTTAGACCTGTTATCATATTACTTATGTGTGGGCAAGTCTGCAGTGCTAATACTGTTGTATGTAGTTGGGCTTATTTGTATATAGCCAAAGACAATCCTTCTGTGTGTCAAAAGTTTGTATTTCAAAAACTTGTTTTTGTGTTGCTTCACAGCAGCTTAAAGCAATGAAGGTGTTAAATTCATTATTTTTATTTCAATAGGAGCTATACAATCCAGAAATGAGGTAACCTCTCCTTTTTAATTTACCCTATGTCTGGAGCTAAAAGCAAAATAATACCTAGCCTGTAATTTATGTAGTAGTACAAAGATCATAGCTGGACTAGCAATAGTTTTTCACTAAAGCAGGGCAGACCAGGGCCGTCCCTAGTGGGGGGGAAGGGGGTGAATTGAGGCGACAGCCTTGGGCCCTGTGCTTTGGGGTCCCTGCAGAGCCAGGCAGAGTGGCCACAGCAACTCTGCACTACCGCCAGTTCACATCTGGCTGCTTGGCATCCCCTCCACTGCTGACTTCCTTGCATCCGGGGGCAGGGCCCTGTGCAAGCTGATTTGCCCCCCTCCCTGCTCGGGTCGTCTCTGGGGCAGAGGTAGCACAAGGGGGCCAGCATGGGGTGCATGCTGTATGTGGAGCCCTCCCCTGCCCCTGCCCCCCCCCCCCCCCCCCCAAAGCTGGCACTAGTATTGCCAACTCTGACTGGAGCTATTCTGGGAGATTTTTTTTCCCCTCAACATGACATAATGTCATTAATTATACTGTTCAACCCATTCACAATATCAGTCTCCCAGAATTCTTTCAATAGTCACTGGGAGATTGATGCCAGTTCCAGTAGACTCCTGGCCAATCCAGGAGGGTTGGCAATCCTGTCTGGCACACATGATTGGCCTTAGGCCTAATCCAGACCGGCCCCACAACCAGCACTCAAGGTCAGTCCAGCATGGGCACTGCATGCAGCATGTCCTGAAGCCCAAGGTCCAGTCAATGTGCTGCATGCAGTGCAAGTCCTAGAAGTGGGGCTGGAACATGCTGTGTGCAGTGCATGGCACAGGGCATCAGTCCTGACCTGGCTTGTAAACTAGTTGAATGACCCACATCCAGCTGCATGGCACCAATTGAGTTTGATACCTCTGCACTAAAGTACAGGAAAACCTCGCTATTTGCAGGTTCGGCATTTGTGGTTTCAAATATTTGTGAATGCTGAACCCGTAAAAGTGATTGGAAACCATTTTATACCTGTAACAGAACGTAAGTTCAGCACACAGACTGGTTTAAAAATGGCAGAACCCAGCCTAAAATTTGCGCCCCCTCCCCCCACCACCAAAGGGCAAATGTGTATTCCATTTACTGCCAAACTAAATTATGCTGCTTACAGAAAACCATGTAATTTAGATCAATTCTGCCTTGGGCTTTTTGAATGTCTGTACCTAGCCCCAGTCACTTTTCATGAACAATAAATTCACCCACAAGAAATTGAGGAGAAGGAAGGATAGAGGTGCATTGTATAGACTAACTGAATCAGAGATTCATATCCTGCCTGATTGCAGAATAGCACAGCTAACTACTTCACACACAGTCAAAATAATCAGTGGATAATACTGCACAAGATGTGGCTCAACTTGTAACCTTTAGGAACAGAAGTATTGTTCCTGTACTGAAAGCGGTGGGACTGTTTGAGTAAGTAAAGACTATTACTGAGATTAAAGGTGTTTCCTGTGTGCTTCCCAACATTTGTAAGACATATTTACTTTAGAAGGTCTAAGGGGATGCTAATTACACAGTTAGAAATACTACTGAGGTAGGAGGAAGATATTTTTAATGGCTATGCACAAAACAGCTGCTGAAGAAATGTTTTCACTTTTCATTTAATTATCTATATGTCCTTTGCTAGAATTCTTCTTTGATACAACAGAGAACAATAGTATAATATTTGCTTTAATAATATCTGGAGGCATTTGCAAAATTAATAAAGAAAAAGTAAGCCTGCTTAAATAATGTTAATGTGTTCTTAAGGTAGAAAATTAATAGCTTCCCTAAAGCTGGGGGTAAGCATTTATGTACAGTAGCAGAAGTGGTGGGGGGTGGGGGGGAGGCAAGGAGGACAAATAGATTTACCCTGTGAAGTAATTTGAAATGGATAATTAAACATTGTTTCCTTTTAAAAACAAGTAGGAGCTTGTAAAGCTACTTGTATATTTACTTCTGTTATCTTATTGTATTATGTATTCTGTGTAAAGTATGGCTCACCAGTGTACCCTTTTGAGGGAGGTTTGTCCGTGTGTGGACTCTAAAGAGGCAGTTGTCTTTTTATGGAGCATTTTGGTGCTGTGCAGGTGCTTGCTTTGAAGGAGCAGACATGATTTTATTTTCTACAAGGAACAAAATCAAGAACTAGGCTTTCAAAAAAAAATTGGGCATCCAGAATGCACATTTAACTTGTGAAAGCAAATAAGCTAATTACACTTGGGTAGGACAGGGGAATCTGAATTAAGCACATATGCTTTCTTTAGAATCTCTTTCCTTTTCTTTTCTTTTTTGAGACGAGCTCCAGAAGTTAGTTGCTGTGAATGTTTTTTCACATACCTATTTAAAAAGAAAAGAACCCAACATTTTGGGGCTTAGCTTGGAGCAGACTGTAGTGGAACCAATAATAATCTTTTTGTAGCCCTTTGTACTTAAAACTGCAAAAGCGAGAAGTAGCTTTTCAGAAGAGATTTGTAGCTCTGGTGAATGGGATCAGACGGTGCTCGTGTGGAAAAAGGACCACAGCAAAGGAAACATAACGTGCTGTGTGGGAAAAGACTGTAAGGTCAGTTGTCAGGTGAGTTGTCAGTTGTCAGTGTTAAGAGGTGAAGTGAAGGAAGAAGAGTTGGAGAGTCTACTGTTTGTATTCTGTGAAATCTCTGCACTTTCTAGTACTGTAGTTAGACTTCTCCCTTAAGTTGGGACTACACCTATGGTGGTTTTTGGTTGTACCAAGGTTTTGTGTTTACTTTCCATATCCTTTGTTCCCTTTAGCGAGGTAAGTATCTTAGAAGGGCCTTTGGGTGGTCAGTTTCTTTTAGATCTTTGTGTGGACAAGTCTTGTGGGGATGGGTGCTAACTCACCAGCCCTTCACTTTTAGAGTCGAGTCAACTGGACAGGGACTTCCACGTCTGAAAGATGGAGCAAGTTTGCACTTCACCAGAAGAGAGAGCTTGACTAACGCTTCACGAAATATCAAGAGCGTCGGACCAGATTTTTTTATGCAGTGTGTGTGTGCATGTGTGTATTGCTGTGTCAGACAAGGTTCTTTGGGTGAATCTGATATCTTTTATTAGACCAACTTAAATAGTTGGACAGATATTTTTTTAGTAAGCTTTTGGGTTTAAAAAACCCTTTGTCAGGCTGAGGAAGGCATCGGCATCTCAAAATTTCAATTAACTGGTGTAAGTGTAAGAAAGGAGTATAATGCTGTAAGTGTCTGTACAATAGCAGAGCTCTTCATAGATTTCATAGACATTAGGGCTGGAAGGGACCTCAGAAGATCATCAAGTCCAGTCTCTCACCCGAAGGGCAGGAAGTCAGCTGGGGTCATAGGATCCCAGCAAGATAATCATCTAACTTACTCTTGAAGGTGTTCAGTGTAGATGATTGAACCACCTCTGACGGCAGGCTATTCCAGACCTTTGGGACTCAGACAATAAAGAAATTCTTCCTTATGTCCAGCCTGAAACTGACTTGCAGTAGTTTATAACTGTTTGACTTCGTCATCCCTTGGGGCGCTCTAGTGAACAAATGTTCCCCCAGATACTGGTGGTCACCCTCGATAAACTTATAGGTGGCCATCTGATCACCCCTGAGCCTGCACTTTCCCAGGTTAAAGAGCCCCATGGCTCTCAGCCTGTCATCGTAAAGTCTGTTTTCCTGACCTCTGATCATGCGCATGGCTCTTCTCTGGACTCTCAAGCTTCTCCACATCCTTTTTCAATAGTGGGGCCCAAAACTGGATGCGGTACTTCAGCTGTGGACTCACTAAGGCTGAGTACAGTGGGAGAATGACATCCTGGGATTTGTTTGAGAAGCATCTATGGATGCAAGCAAGCGTTTTGATTGCTTTACTAGCTGCAGCATTGCACTGAAGGCTCATGTTCATCTTGTGGTCAATCATGACTCCCAAGTCTCTTTCTGACATAGTGCTAGCCAGCATAGCACTGCTGAACCTATAAGGATGCTGCAGGTTTTTCCTCCCAGGTGGAGAACTTTGCATTTTTCAGTGTTAAACATCATTGTCCGCCCATTTGTTGAGCCTGTCCAGGTCAGCCTGGATCGCCCTCCTGTCTTCCGGTGTGGATGCTTTGCCCCAAAGTTTGGTGTCATCAGCGAACTTGGCCAGTCCGCTTCTGACACCAATGTCCACATCATTAATGAAGATGTTGAATAATGTTGGCCCAAGGACAAAGCCTTGAGGGACAACACTGGTCACAGAGCGCCATGACGATTGACTTCCATCAACCACCACCCTCTGGGTCTGACCACAGAGCCAATTCCCCAGCCAGCAAATCGTGGCGAAGCCAAGGCCGCAGTTGGCCAGTTTTCCCGGAGGTAATCATGGGATATCAGATCAAAGGCTTTTGAAAAAAGTCAAGATATATGACATCAATCTCCTCTCCCTTGTCCAGATGATAGGTCACCTGGTTGTAAAAGGAAATGCGATTGGTCAAGCAAGACCTACCCACAACAAACCTGTGCTGGCTATCCCTCAGGATGTTGGCGTCGGCCAGTCCATTAAGGATGGTCTCTTTAATAAACTTTTCTAAGACCTTCACCGGGATAGAGGTCAGGCTGATGGGCCTATAGTTAGCCAGATCCACTTTCCTCCCTTTCTTGATGATAGGCACCACATTGGCCTTCTTCCAGTCTCTGAGCACTTCACCAGAGCACCAGGAGTTCTCAAAGATCCGTGCCAGAGGCTGGGCTATGATGCTTGCCAGCTCCTTGATTTTTCAGTGTTAAACACCATCAGTTCTCATCTGCCCAAAACTACCCTGGGGTGTAGATTTTCTAGACTTTCCATAGAATCTGATAAATTCATCTGTTGCCTACATATGCCTCTCTGAATGAGTTACTCTGAGGGTGCTTATACATGCGTTCAGGGGGGGAGGGGCGACGCTCCGAGATCTGCTGTAATTATCAGCATCTCCATGCTCAAAATGGCAATGCACAAGCTTTAGTTAAAGTGCCTCCACTGCCATTTTTCAGCATGGGAACGCTGATGAACATGACACTGGAGTGTGTTGGAGCATGGTAATTACTACACTCCAGCACACTTGATTAATCAAGTCAGAGACATCAAACTCAGGGGTAAAGCATCCACACCTGATGACAGGGGAACAATCCAGGCTGACCTTGACAGGCTCAGGAAATGGGTGGATGAGAACCTGATGGTATTTAATACGAAAAAATGCAAGGTTCTCCACCTTGGGAAGAAAAACCCACAGCATGCTTATAGGCTTGGCAGTGCTACACTGGCTAGCACTATGAACGAAAAGGACTTGAGGGTCATGATTGACCACAGGATGAACATGAGCCTTCAGTGTGATGCTGTGGCTAGTAAAGTGAGGAAAACTCTGGCTTGCATCCATAGATGCTTCTCAAACAGATCCCAGGACGTCATTCTCCCCTTGTACTCGGCCTTGGTGAGGGTGCAGCTGGAGTACTGCATCCAGTTCTGGGTTCTGCAATTCAAAAAAGATGTGGAGAAGCTTGAGAGAGTCCAGAGGAGATCCAAGTGCATGATCAGAGATCAAGAAAACAGATCTTATGATGAGAAGCTGAGAGCTATGGGACTCTTCAACATAGAAAAGTGCAGGCTCAGGGGTGATCTGGTGGCCACCTACAAATTTATCAGGGGTGCTCACCAGGATCTGGGGGAACGTCTATTCACCAGAGCACCCCAGGGGATGACAAGGTCAAATGGTAACAAACTCCTTCAGGACTGTTTCAGGCTGGACATAAGGAAGAACTTCTTTATTGTCCGAGCCCTCAAGGTCTGGAATAGACTGCTGCCAGAGGTGGTTCAAGCACCTACTTTGAACACCTTCAAGAGAAATTTGGATGTCTATCTTGCTGGGATCCTATGACCCCAGCTGACTTCCTGCCCCTGGGGCAGGGGGCTGGACTCGATGATCTTCCGAGGTCCCTTCTATGAAATCTATGAAGTCTATGAATTTGTAGGTGGCCACAAGGATCACCTCTCAGCCTCCTCTTGCAGTGACTGAAGAGATCCAGGTCCTTTAGTTTCTCCTCATAGGGCTTGGCGTGGAAACCCTTAACCATACAAGTGGCCATCCTCTGGACCCTCTTGAGTCTATCAACATCCTTCTTGAAGTACGGCATCCAAAACTGGATGCAGTACTCCAACTGCAGTCTGACCAATGCTGCATAGAGGGGAAGTATCACCTCCTTGGCTCTATCTGTCATGCATCTGCTAATGCATGATAAAGTGCAGTTAGCTTTGCTGATTATTTTGTCACGTTGATGACTTAGGTTCATCTTGGAGTCCACTATGACTCCGAGATCCCTTTCTGCTTCTGTGCTGCTGAGGGTCATTCCCTGGCCAGTAGGCATGCTGGATATTTTTATGCCCTAGGTGCAGCACTCTGCATTTCTCCTTGTTGAACTGCATCCTATTGTGTTCTGCCCACTTTTCCAACCTGTCCAGGTCTGCCTGCAATCATTCCCTACCCTCTGGTGTGTTCACTTCATCCCACAATTTACTATCATCCACAAACTTGGACAGAGTACACTTCATGCACACATCCAAGTTACTGATGAAGACATTGAAGAGTACAGGTCCAAGGACCAAGCTGGGCGGGACCCCACTTCCCACATCCTTCCAGGTGATCCCCAAGCCAATTTGCCACCCACTGGTCATTTAAGTCACAGTCTCTTAATTTATTTATGAGAATTGGATGAGATACCATATCGAAGGCCTTTCTGAAATCCAAGTAAATGACATTCACCCGTACTCCTTCATGTAAGAGTTTTGTGACCTGGTCATGAAAAGAAACCAGATTAGTCAGGCACGATCTACCTGCTATGAATCCATGCTGGTTGCCCTACTGCATTATTTTTCCCACTGGACTCGCACAAATATGATCCTTCATAATTTTTTCAAAGACTTTTCCAAAGGTAGAGGTGAGACTAACTGGCCTATAATCACTCAGATCCTCCTTCCTCCCCTTCTTGAAAATAGGGACCACATTGGTCCTTTTCCAGTCCTCTGGGACCTGACCCAAGCACTCAAACAACCGTGCCAGTGGTTCTGCTATGACACTGGCCAGTTCCTTCAGTACCCTTGGATGCAGCTTATCCGGCCGGGCCTGCTGTCTTAAACACATCCGGTCTATTCAAGTGACTCTACACCAAGTCACCATCAACATTTGGTAGGCTGGTGTCCCTCTGATACTCATTAGGAGAACTGCCTTGACCCTTGTTCAAGAACACTGAGGCAGGAAACTCATGGAAGAGTTCAGCCCTGTCCTCCCAATTTGTCACTCATTGCTCCTGCTTGTTCAGTAGGGGTCCTATGCTGCCCTGCACCTTCCTTTTACTTCCTACATACTTAAAAAAAGACTTTTTGTTCTCTTTAATTTGTGTTGCCAGCTTCAGCTCTGTAGTTGCTTTGACCTTTCTAACTGCCTCCCTGCAACTATACCCCTCTTTGATAGCTTCCCTCTGCTTCCACTGCCTATATGCCTCTTTTTGTGTGTTTTAGACTTCCCTGGATTTCTCTGTTTATCCAAGGAAGTTTTTTGGCCCCTTTCCTCCCTTTCACTTACCATGGGAGAGTCTCCCTCTGCACCTGAAGAATCGCTTCCTTTAGAATCGACCACCCATCCTGGATTCCCATCTTGCCAATACTCCTATCCTGCAGTGCGTCATTGACTAGACTCCTAAGCACACTGAAGTTAGCCTTCCTAAAGACAAGCACTGCCACCCTACTAGTTATCTTTCCCACCCTACATCATATGGTGAAATTTGATTGATTGATGGTCACTGTCCCCAAGGTTACCATGAATCTGCATCTCTCCTACTAGGCCATCCCCTGTAGCCAACATCAAGTCCAGTAGGGCATTCCCCCTAGGGGGACTGTATACTTCCTGTATTAGGTGAAGGTCCTGCATGCAGGTTAAGAACCTACGTGAATGGTTGGGTTTGGCTGACTGCTCCTCCCAGCAGATGTCAGGGTAGTTTAGGTCCCCCATGACAACCACGTCCCTAGACCATATGGCCCTTGAGAGCTGCCTCAAGAATTCCAAGTCTAGCTCTTCCTCCTGAAGTGGGGGTCTGTAGCATACCCTCACCACCAAGTCCCTTTCCCCCCCAACCTCCATGTATCCTAACCCACAATACCTCAACTTTCTCCTCCTCTGATCCCATTTTGATTAGGGCAGATATATAACATAGAGAGCAGCCCCCCCGCCCTTCCTCCCTACTCTTGTCCCTTCTGTACGACCTATAGCTGTAATTGTGTACTGCCCAGTCATGGGTAGGGAAACAGATTTGGCCGAAACAAAACAGGACAGTGATCTGAAACACTAAAATGAATCGCTGTCTTCCAAAATGGCCGAGTCCCAAACCAAATTGAAACACAGCAGTTTTGCACAGCCCTATAACCCCCTGTGTGCCCTGTGTTTTATTTCTCATTCTAGCCTAAGGAGTTTCATATTTGAAAAAAATATTTCTCCTTCATTAGTTTTTGCTCTTTGAGAGTCAGAAAAATTTTGCAGCCATATTGGATGTCACGCGAACATTGATTTAATCTAGAAATATCTGTCAGGGCTTTTTCATGCACTATTGCTATAAGGCCAGGCTTTGGGGCTTGGTCCTTCATTGGCTTTTTCCTAGGTACTGCTGTCATACAAGTAATAGAGATAGTTTGAAAATGAAAAAAATAATGCAATAACTTTTGCATGATGTTTATCTTTTTAAATCAAAACAGTACAATTCGGGAAAATATCTACCAACTCTTATTGATGACAATGCAGAAAGTGGCTTGCTAAAAGATACAAATTGTTGCATTTCTGCAGCCTGTGTTGATTTTGCTGCTGTTCCAAATAAAACATTCTGTATTACAGTGCCCAAGGGTTTGAAACAGAAGTGACATCTGGCAGGCCCATACTTGATTGTGTGACTCAAAACAAGAAGACTGGGTGAGTGGGGAGGGAAGGTTTTGTGGAATCAGCTCAGTACCCTGCTTTTTTTGCAATCACTCCATAATGCAGACAGCTTAGTTAATGCAGTATGAGAGTCATACCATGCCTGTATGATACACTGTTAAGTGGTAGCTTCCTTTGACGCAAGTAACCATGCTTTTTTTTTCCTTTTAAACCAGGCTGGTGGATTGAAAAAATAGATTTAAAAAAACCCTTTCTATTTAGTCTTTGGATCTCATCCTGTCTCTGTAGAAATCAATGAGATTCTTTTTTTTTGGGTGTCAGGATTTCTGTAGGAGCAGAATTGGAGCTGTGTGAGACTAATGAGGCTATTTCATTGCATCCTGTGTACTTTGTTTTGTCCCTCTTTTTGAAGCCTGTCTTGACTTCACATTAAAGGAGACTGGGGTGGGGAAACGTGTTGATCTTAAGAAATGTTGGTCATCAGCTTCTCTTGTGGGGGGAAAAAAGTCTGCTTTAATGAGAAAATAGCTGTAATAAGCTTGCGATTTCCTGCAGTTGTACTAAAAGGAAATGTTCGTAATCTTTTGGAGGAAGAGGTTCTATATGTTCTTAAGGGAAACTAGCTACATGTTTGTATTTTTTCTTTTAACCTTTCTTCACCCCTTTCTCTGCTACTGGAATAATTTTTTTGGTAAACTGCAGCCAATTTTGTTACAACTGAAGGTGGGACAGAGTTTATTTCTTGTATTTTGTACGTATTCAGAATACCTGGGAAAGGGGGAGGGACAGAATTTTTCTTCATCTTGTCTTTCTATTAAAATGGCCCAGATGCTGCTATGATATCAGCTGTTACTCTTGCGGGTTGAGAAGTCACTTATGAATCTGTGAAGAATTTTCTGAGATTTGTATTACATATGCCCCCCACACCCCCCCAATATACAAAACTAAGAATTTATTTTTAAGTTATTTTGCAATCCCCTCTACATACACTGCGCAAACACAAATCATGGCAAAAATATTTTTTGTAATAAAATGAAAATGATATATAATATAATCTTATAAATCCAGCATGCTCAGAACCAAGCACCTGCTGGAAATTTGCAAATTCCAGTTTTTTGAAACTGGGGAGGGGCGGGGGTAGCAACAGCTGGTCCCAGAGCAGCAGCCGTATGCAGAGAAGCAGCATAGGGTGGTGGATGGCAGTGGCAGCCGCTGCATGCAAGTTTCCCCCCCACTGCTCTGGGACCAGCTTGCCGCTACTCCCCAATGCAGTGTATTTTTAAAAAGTGTGGGATTTTCAAGAATTCTGGATTATAGAAATCCAGAGTTATGAGGTTTTTGACTTTCGGTGTTTGACTTTTTTAGCATATGATTTGGGGATTTTCTGGTTCTAAGATTGTAACCACCCTCCCAGAAGGAATATTTCTGGGGGGCAAGAGGAAGGACTTCCAGTGGCAAAGGTCAGGGGTTGGGGGGGGGGGGGACGACTTCCAGTCCCGAGATGACAATGAGAGGGTGGGGCTACTGTCAAGGGACAGGGCTACCCATGCAGCCCTTGACAGCTCATCTCAACTAGTTAAGGAGCCTTCTACCCAAAATAATTGTCCGCCCCTGGCTTAGTGGGTTGGTAGGTTTGTTTTTTTTCCTTGTTGATTTGGAGCTCAGTTAGCCCAATGTTTTTAGTGTGTTGTTGGAAATAAATAAGTTTACTTAAAATATTAAGTGGGAATCAGAGCTCCCTGAACACAGCAAGTTAGTTTGCTATATATGAAGCATTTGGATTTGGAAGCATGTGTCTTGTTATTTCAGTATGGTGGCATAAAGCTTCTCAGATTTTTTCTACTTTTCTTTCTCTATTGGAAAATGCTGACTTTTTTATTTTTGTCAAAATTTAAAACTTACATAGGGCTGTTGATTTTTATTGTTGTTGTTTTGTTTGTTTGGTTGGTTTTTTGACAAGCTTCCATTTGAATTAATACAGGCTTCCTGCAAGTTTTCCCTGCTGGCTCCCCAGTACCACCCTTGACAGGTTACTGGAAATGTGTCTGAAGTGCTGTGAAAATTGGGCACTTTTTAAAATGTGTTTTTAAAGTTGGATACCTGAAATCACTAGTAAATTAAAAGTTTGGCCTAAATGCTTGTCTACCCCCCATACTCAAACCAAAAATGACTGTTTTAATTCACACTTTTAGTTACTTTGGTGTAAAGCTATGTGGATGCTCTTATTTTGAGAGTGTTTTGTAGTGAAACACCTTCGCAATACGGTGTTCTTAATGTGTAGTAAGAATCTAAGCACAGGCTTGCATCCAGATCAGTAAAGGTTCAAATAAATACAAGTTCCAGTGTTTAGGTCTAGTTGATGTATGGACAGGTCCTAGTGCTAGGTTTTACCCCCCCCCCCTCCCTGTTAAAAGCACATCTTTTTTACTACTTTACTATTCATTCCACCCAGGAAAAGCACAGACCAACTGCAGATGCTTCCTCAGCCGAATGAAGGGTATTTATACCCAAAAGCTTGCAAAGAAGCATTTTACAACTGTTTGAGTTGGTCTAATAAAAGATACCAGATTTTGCCAAAGAACTTTGTCTGCCTATGTCCTTAGACCAGGGGTGGGCAAAATGTGGCCCACGGGCCGGATGCCGGCCTGCCAGGCCATTCTGTCCGGCCCATGGAGCCCCTAAAAAGTTTAGAAAATACATATTTATCTGCCTTTGGCTGCCTGTCATGGAGCCCTCGATGGCTTCCCAAAACTCAGTAAGCAGCCCTCCACCCAAAATAATTGCCCGCCCCTGCCTTAGACCAACAGGGCTACAACTTATACTCATCTCTTTTTTTGCATTTCTGTATGAGGAAAATACCCCTAAGATAACCATGAATGAGGATTAGTGGACAGATTTTAAAAAGTGAGCAAAGGGATAAATCAGGCTCATTAAAAGGAAAAACTGAGTGAAATGACCTTCCTTGTGATAAATGAGTAGTCAGCTGTGCCTAGTAAACAGTCTGGGCCACTAGTTACCATGGCAGCATTAAGTGGCATTTAGTAATAATGCATGACTAACCTCATTTAGCACTGCCTGGTAGGCTGGTACTGTGAGAATACTCCATCAGCCAGACTATTCCAGAGCAGGCATGTTTTTGTTCTTTTAAAGCTGCAGGAATTGGTGTCACTGCAAAAACAAAGTTTGGCATTCCTTTTTTCCCCTGCCCCCCTCCCCCTTTTTTCTTTTCACTCTTTTTACTTTATGGATTGGAGGGAGTTGAGGGTCAAGGAAGGTTCAACGGGCCGGGGAAAGGTTATTAGCCATGTTACAGCTGCTGTTTTTGCAACAAGCAGAATTTAAGATGCTGTTTTCCATGCATCTATCTGCATGAGTATACAGATGGGAAGCAACAGGCACTCTTGCAATAAGCAGTGTGAAGGGAGGTATAAATTAGATGCACTTTCTTCATTTAAATAATTCTGAACTTTTGAGGAAAGCTGCTTTGAATTTGGATTTCTGTCTGCCATCACAGGAATGACGCAAACAACACTCTTGCCACCCACTTGAGCATGATACTGTATCTTAATAGAAAGCACATTGCATGCCCAGTTTAGTTAATTTATTATTCTTTACGCTTTATTTGTAAATGTTTATTTTTAGGCATATTGTTTTCCATTTTAAAGCGAAATAAAAATGTCAGAGCACTGACCAGTCAATACTGACTGGGTTGGACTCTGGGAATGTAAATGAAAATAAGCTATTAAAATCTTTCCTTCCCCCCAGTTTCAAAATGACATTCTTATGATCTTTCAGCAATCTTTCTTTGTAACTTTTTTTCTTGGCTGTGGTGAGGTTTGTGAGGAGGTTATTTGTTTTTAAATGTTTGTGACATTTGTTAAAAGGAATGTAATCAAGTTTAAATCATGTAATTTATAAAATGACTTTTGTCACTATTTCATTGTATTTGAGATGCTTTCGGAGCGTGCGTTCAGTGTCCAGGTATCATCAGCACATTGACTTTTTGAACTGCTGTATGGTGTCTTCTGTTGGGAGTCTCCTACATTTTGCAGGAAGTTCACCTGGATTATACCCAAGGTTTATACCAAATGCAGTATTGCCCATGTTAAGACCTTGTCCAAAGCGCACTGAAGTAGAAAAGAATCATTCCAGCCATTTCAGACTCTCTGTCACAAAGAACTGAATTAATGTTTTGATATAAATACACATAATGTAGCAGAAGGCTAAATGCTCCATTGTTTTATATAATTTTGTTTCATTTTTTTTGGTTCAAAATCTGCAGTAGTTTCTCCAACAGAATTATGATTGCTGATCTTTCAGAGAAGAAAAGAACCTGTGTTTTTCTGGGAGTCCATTTCTGCATACCAACTTCTCAGTTTAAAATCCCCAATTTCTAATATTGTATTATTTCTATCACAGCAGAGTTGAGTAGGAAGAGATAGATCCATGATGCTTTTTATGTTAATAAAAATCCATCATTATTTTAAATGCTTAGAGGTTACGTATTTTTCAGTGTTATCTTATTATTGAAGCTGTTGTGTGTTACATATGTCCTCTTTTGTAGCAAAATGTTAATTTGAACAACCCACTGGTGCTCTATCTAATTGACTCTTGCCACATAAAAGACTAACACGATGCCCAAGATTGCCCTTAGAACAGTCCACTTACATCCGTTAGACATCCGTGCAGTCATTGAATATTGTCCCACCACGTTTCCCATTGCAGGAAAACCCAAGCCATTTGTCACATGGGAATCATTCTGAAGATGTTAACTGGAAACCCAAACCATTGCAGACATGCTAAAGAAAATTCATTGATCACCTGTTCTTAATAACATAGCCTAGTCTGTCTGTCTTGGTTAAGAGAGAAATTTAAGGTCCTTCTTGCAGTGTTTGCCTATATGGATATCCTTATGGGTGCATTTGTACCTCAGGTGCTCAAATGGAGACTAGTGCCCATTTAATCAGAGCCCAGGCTATTTCCACAGCATCTCTTTACAGTATATCCATAACTGATACCTTCAAAGCAGCAACCTGGAGCTTGATGTACATCTTTACCAAGCACTATTCCATTTCAAAAGTGTCCTGGGCAAATTCTGCAATTAGTAGGTCCTTCAGTTGCTTTTTTTCTAAATGACTCTGAGACCTCTTTCAGTGGAAATACAATCCCCTCTTTATCCCTTCTGTGATGCACAAGAGGGGCAGAACCATGACATACCCTGTGGGTACTGCTAAGGCAAAAAATCTCTGCTTGAGCACATGGAAAAAGGGCACTGCCTGTCCTGTACAATGAGGGTGCACATATGAACATCTTCATTCTACTCGCTGGTAAGTAACTTTTTTTAACCTCTAAAGCTTGGCAAGTGGGATGGTAGAAGAACCATGAAAAACTGTTTCTTTTTTGTATCGCTGCTTATGTTTGACTTCTGTAATTGTATGTAGAGATGGTTAGCCCTGGTTTTCAATAAATTACAAATTACTGCAGAAAGTGAGAGAGAAGGCTCTGATTATTTCATGCCAATTTAATACAAACCACATCACTTAAATTGTGCACATTGTGCACCTTGTGCACTATTAGACACATCTTCCTCCATTAAAATATAGATTACCAAGTGATTTGTCTTTATAATTGCTGACATGGTCTAGTCAATACACTGAGGATCCCAGAAACATTAACTAGAATTATTACATAGCACTTCCCTCCCATGACAGTTCATGTCTATTCTGTTGTGTTGATGAAAGGCAACATCTATTTGTTTTAAACTTTAATTTATTGATACCAATTATTAAAAAATCAAATAAAGCTCAGCAAACCTTTCAAATGCACACACATTAAACGCCATTTAAAATGGAGCGAGTTTATATCTCTCCCTGAATAATCAAACATAACACCTAATTATCAAATGTTTTTTAAAAACTCAGAGATTATCTGAAGAGGTTATAAATGTTGGGGATAGGTATATGCAAGAAAAGGATGTATTCTTTTGGGTTTGATAATTTTGATGACATTCTGTAAGTGGTTTGAAATTTGCCTTGTATTTTTGTTCTACTTTATCCTCTCTGAAACAAACAAATCTATTATCTTTAATATAAAACAAGATCTAACAGATTTTTTTTTAAACACAGAGTTACTGTTTTAACATAGAGTTGTGCCAGTCTAGTGGCTTGGCTGAGGAGAGACTTAAGTCTGGAGTAGGAAAGATATCACAATCTCTCATGTGCATTAGCAAACTTTCTGGGGATGAGGAAAGCTTGTGTAACATCTCTATGTGCTATGCTCTGACTAATGGGAACCTCTAACTGCTTTCCTCAGGGGAGCGGGTGACCTACCTAGTGCATCCGTAATTGTAAATTTTGAAGACAAAAATCAGTTGGTTGTATTTAGTAAAATATTAATGTGCTGGTGTTTAGCATGCATATGAAGGTATAAGAATTTTCTGGGTGTTCAGGAGAATGTCCCAGGGATTAACCTTGCATGCAGATTATAACAAAAGAGAGAATTTGGCTTTTTTGAAGCCTCATCCTTCCTTATCTAAGCCTGAGAGCTGCTGATTTTTACTCCATATTTATTTCCCCACCTGCCCAATGAATGGTGAAAAATCTGATCTAAGAACCAATGGGGAAGGTTCTGAGTGGGAGAGAAGGATGGTACTGATGGGAATAGCGAGGAAAATACATTGAGAATCTGGTACTGGAGTGAGATGAGAAGAGTCTCCTAAGGTAACTATTAAGCTTCACCTCATTCTTCTTTTCATGATAAAACATAGGTAAACAACACTTTAGGACAGGGTTATCCAAATTTTATGCAACTGGGGGCACCCAGTCCTCAGACAGTACCAGCAGGGAGCACACACCATGCAAGCCATACTAGGGTGAGAGCCACAGGGCGCCCAGGCCACATGCCATGTGCATGCCCCCTTACTATACCATGCACCTGCCCTGGTACTCTTCTCCCTTCCCCATCCTGTTGTAGTGGGCAACTATGTAGCTCTGGCCTTACTCTCTGCTTCCTGTACCATACCAGGCTGCACCACCCTGCACCCTGGGGCAGGGAGAAGAAGCCTGGAAATTCTACCTGCTGTTGCACCCAGAGCAGAGCGGGGACAAGTGACTGAACAGTTCAGGCACTGCAGCTCAACCCCTTGGAGGCCGTGTGCAACTTGTAGACTGCCAGTTGGACAGCCCTGACTTCAGGATGTGACTGCAGCTTATACATCTGTGTGTTCTAAAGTTGTTTTTGGTTTTGTTTTTAAAATTTAATTTCAAGGGCCAAATTAGTTCTGAATTCTGTTGGGCAAAGCCCAATACTTAAGTTCCAAATGTTGACAAGAGTAGAGCTTAGTTGTTCAAGCCTGTGTGTGTATAGCTTTACCACCAGGAAACTATCCTCCCTCTCAGACCCAGTCTTGGGTCTTAGTTTTGGGCTTCAGAGGCTCTCTAAATCCATGGAAGGCTTCCTGCATTCAAGTGCCAAGCCTGGAGGCTTTGGGATGTGGATGTCCCCTAGTCTTACTTGTGAGCCGGGGGGGGGGGGGGGAAGATGGGCGAGTGCAGCTCATCTGAGTAAAGTATATACCAATTGCACTCAGTCCCCACTCTTTTTTAGGTCATGGTGAGCCATGACACTTGCATAATTTTGAGTTCCTCTTCACTTCTACAGCTGAACTGTGTCCTTTTTTCTCTTTTCTAAAGATTCCTGTTTCTTCAGTAGCCTTAAATGTTTGGCAGACATCACCAAGTTGAGACCCCAATTCACCCATAATCCCTCTGTGACCCCTTCTCTTAGCCCATTGCATATGATTAGTGTGGCCTCACACTCCATGAGGTGGAGCCAGACCAGGTTGCCGTGCACCTTATCTGCATATCGATTTTTGGAGGATCCCAGGACTCATGACAAGAACATCCTGTTCCAATCATGAGTGTGGATCTGTTTGTGGTGAGAGGGGGGGATTTGGAGTACATGCAGATACTGATTAGTGCTGAGATGTGGGGTCACCATGGCTTGAAACGCTGTTGACTCTGCTGGGGCTCAGACCAGTGAACTGTACAGCAAATCATAAGCCTTTTTGCTTTGGGTTAATATCAAGCATAGTTTGTATCACTTCTCGCTTTGTTTATCACAAGGGATACTACCTGGCAGGGGAAGTAGCGTGACCACGTAGGCGAGCTCCCCAGGGTAATTGTCTCTGATATGTCCTCCATAGGAGGTCTACATTGAGCAGATTCTTTTTGGTATTGGGTGGTGGAACCGGAGCGCGCTCCATCCACTCCATGCATTGACCTGGTATTGCAGTGCTTCCAGGACCGGTGCAAAAAAAGCAGGAAAAAAAAAAAAATTGTATCACTTCTCATCCTCTTGAAGGTTCCTCCTTGCCTCGCAAGGGAAACACTGTGATCATGGAGGTGGTTTTCTTAGTCATACCAAGGAAGACTGCTCTCATGGCCTGGGGATAGTACCTGCCAAGGTGATTTATAGTAAATCCCCCCACTTAGCTGCTGGATTGCTTTAAACCCACTTTATGGAAATGGAAGACTTTTCTTTAGCTTACCTTGGGGCCTTATGGCTAAGGGCAAGCAAAACTTGGGGGCATCTGAACCCCAAGCCTCTGGGCTTGGGCTTGGGCCTGGGCCTGCAAGTAGGATGCCTGCCAGAGGTTATGGGAACATCTGAAGTCTAGGATGGGGGTGGAGGATTTTTGCTGGTAGTAGAGCCACTTATGGTTCTGGACACTTGGATTTGGAATTAGTCTTGACTAATTTGGCCTGGGATGCATAATTTTTGTTTTAAAAACTTTGTACTATATATAAGTAAGTACATAAGTAAGTTGCTTAAAAGTGTTTGTGGAATACCCTTGCTAAAACTTGTAGCAGTTTCAAAAAACAAACAAGCATCAATTTTGGTTGAACTAAGTCATTGGGTACCCATAATAATTTGCCTTTATGCAACTGACTACCAGAATGTTAATTTCAAAGTGAGTGTGTTCAGGGAGAGAAGGGTCTGACAGTAAGGAGTGGGGGAAGCCACCTGATGGTTGTTTCCCCCCCTCCCCATCCCCATCTATTTTCCTTGCTGTAGCAGTGGGAGGAGGACAAATTCAAGGTAGATGTTCAGTAATTAGATTCTATACCCGGAAAACTTATAACAAATTTATAATTTTCCATATAGAGTCTAATTACTGGTGAGTCATTTTGTAGTCAGGCCTGCCTTATATTTGAATAAATACAGCAAATTACTGGCTGGAAATCACTTATGCCTGTTTCATTTCTTAAAATAGGGGCATGGGGGGAGAAAATGAGGAATGACAGGTTCTCAAATTGTCGAACTCATACCTATGTGCCTGGGTGAAAAGTTTTTCAGCTTCCCGTTCTATATAGCCACGTATAGGGCTTGTTACCGGAATCTCAGTGGTCAGTGAAGAACTAGAGGAGTTAATTTTTGTCGGAGCGTGTCCCTACCCCCTTCCTACCTTAGAAGTATAAGCATGATCCTCTTTATTTTTTATTGATTTTTTTTTTTTAAATGCAACGCAAAAATTAAAAATACATACTATACATGTCGACCTAAACTATGTACATGTGTCCCAAACAGTAAGTAATAAAGGGGAAAAGAAGGAAAAAAATAAACAGGAGGAAGGAAGATGGAGGGGTAGAAAAAGAAAAGAGACGTGTATAAGGAGTAATAATTTAGTTACTGAAATTTCTAAAACCTCTTTCCAAATTGCACCAAACATTTCAAAGCAGTTAAGCTTGCTAAACATGACTCTTTTTGTAGATGCCAGCTATTCCAAAGAGGATGGAGCTTACAGTGGAGTTTACAGTGATGGCTGATGACAGAACAAGGAGTAACAGTCTCAAGTTACAGCAAGGGAAGTTTAGGTTAGATATTAGGAATAATTTGCTTGCTAGGAGGCTAGTAAAACACTGGAACAGGTTACGCAGAGAGGTGGTGTAACCTCCATCCTTGGAGGCTTTTAAGACCTGGCTAGACAAAGCTTTGGCTGGGATGATCTAGTTGGGGATGGTCCTGCTTTGAGCAGGGGATTGGACTAGATGACCTCCTGAGGTCCCTTCCAGCCCTAATTTCCTGTGATTCTATGGCATCTCATTGTACCTGATTTTAATCTTTCCAGATGTTCCACTTTTCTTACGTAGTAATATAATTTTCCATGTCACTTTATAAGGTCCATTCTAAGCCAGCAATCTGGGAAGGATTTGGTTTATGTTCTTTAGGAATATATCCAGGAGCACACACATTTGCCAAAGTTATCAGTTCAAAACTGTGTTAACTATTCTCATAATTTCTTTCCAAAAAGAACTGATAATGGGACACGACTAAAACATGGCCAGTTACATCTCCAACCAGCAATATATTAATTTTTTTTTAGTTTACTGGGAGCCCAGTACAGAGAAAAGGTACTTTTTGTCATAGAAGATGAAGTCTAAGACCAATGCTTGAATACTGTGAATTCCTGATTTCTGCCCCCCCCCCCCAAGATTCTGTCATCTGAATACCTAGGTCTTCATTCCACTTCAGTCTTAAATAGTCTGTATCAGGTCTATCATTTAACATTATATACTCAGAGTGATGATGGCACACATAGATGGAAGCTGATTTCAAGCCAAAAAATAATAATCTGAAATATTCGCTTGACCTAAAGCGTCAGGTCTAACCTGATTTTCTAATACTTGATACAACTGCATAGATTGCCTTTCAGCTGTTTTCAAAAGATCAAATTCATCACAATTCAGAAAAGGATTTAATATGATTTCCTACTAGAAGCTGGACTGCATGTAAAATACCCCTATCCGTCTGCTTTCTCCACATCAGTTTGTGGGAACTTCACATAATCCTTTCAAAAAGACATCATCAAAAATAGAACCCTTACAGTGTAACAAAGGATGAAACTTCAGTAAGTTTGCCAACAACCTTAGAAAAAATGTGTACGGTTTTGAGAGTTAAACTGTGATAAGTAAAGCTCTTGATGGTGGATAATGAAAGGGGAAACATAAGTGCCTGTTTAGTTTCCACCCATACAGGAGAGTTATCAGTTATATCCATCATCCAGCACACAGCCAGATTTACAAAGAAAGCATTGTGGTATAGTTAAAGGTTTGAAAGATGAAATCCACCCATTTTATATTGGAAGTTGCCTCTTTTTTTAAATTCAAGTAGAGCCCTTTTATCCTCTCTCCATAGAAACCTGTTGTCCTCTTCAACCAATTTAAATATATTTCAAATTTGGCACATGTAATATATGTTGGGAACTTGTGCTTTGCTAAATTTGGAATAAGTTGAGTATTAACTGTGATGGAAACTTTTTCAAATCGGCATTTGGTTGACAATCAGCACATTAGTTTTCTTTAATGACACAAATATGTATTTGCTGCAATCATGTGCATAGAAATTTGCCATCAGAAACACTGTATTTCAAATGTCACAGCAATAGCTGGATTGTTGGGGGAGCCATTGTTTCAAAGGGTATGACGTCAAAAGCCAAATGCTCTTGTGTCTTTGCGTTCATCCAGTAAAATGTATCGTGGAATAAAGCAGGCTTGGGAAATTATTGAATCCTTCACAAAATGAACTGTTATGACTATCATTATAAGACACGTCTCTGCCTTTCTTCTGGAAATGCATTAAACTTTAATGCCAGGTATGAGAGCAATAGGGAAAACATTTACTGCTGCTTTACTTGCATTTCCCTGTAAACATTGTTTACTCTTTTGTGTATGGTGTCAGGAAATTCATTAGCAACATCTCCACACTGAGGCATGCTGGCTGCCTTATGCAGCTGATCTATCATGTTGATTGTCCAATGAAGTTTCTGATTTTAAACTTTACTGACTTGATGGATATATAATGTCATTTGAGAGAACCATTTCTGTACTATGTGAATCCTTAGGTTGAGCATACAAAATAAAATGCTAACTAATCTTGTTGTTCTCTTTTCCAAAGCTTGTACAACGAGGATAGAAATTTACTTCGTATCAGGGAGAGAGAGAGACGGAATCAGGAGGCTCTTCAGGAAAGAGACACCTTCCCCGAAAATATTCCCCTCTTTGCAGAACCATACAAGGTAATAGTAATGTAGCACGTGGCTGAGAGGAGGTGAGGTGGTGGGGGGTTGTAACCTCTGTGTACAGTGTAATATGGTAGAGTACAATGTGATACGTGTACAGCAGGACCGCATTTGCACTGCAGCTCCCAAAATATGCATTTAAGACTCTGGTTTCATTTTGAAGGTTATTAAAGTATTGAACTTGGAGATTGCTGCCTGTCTTATTGGGCACATCTGCCTTTTTTCCAGAAAGTGGGTGAACATTTATGACCCACTTGGCCTGCCCATCCATCAGTAGCCTGCAGCTTGAAATCATGCTACTGCTAAGGCCCACCTGAAACCTTTACTCATGTTGGTTAGCACTCATGTGAAAGCAGTCCCTTTCACAATAGTGAGATACATACATGAGTGAGTAAGGGTTGCCTAAATCTACCATAAAATGGTGTTAAGATGGTGGTTTATTGAAAATTAAGACTTTTTCTCTTCCCCTTGAACCTGGATTTGATTTTTTTTTTTTTTTTTTTTTTTGGGCACTTGCATTTTCTCTTGTCATCACTTCTGTTTCAGACAAATAAGGAAGATGAATTGTCCAGTCGAATTCAGAGCATGCTGGGCAATTATGAAGAGGTGAAGGAGCTCATTAACAACAGATCCCATCAGAATCTCATAGGGATACCCGAAAGTGTTGTTTCTTTGATCCCCCAAGGAAAGCCTGATCGCCCATCCTTTCTTGAAAAGACCAGCAATACATTACCACCTTCATTCCAGCATCGCACCCGCCACCAACCTATGGGACCCCTGGTCTGGGCTCCTTCTCCAGCTAGCAATCCCATCCACTACCGAAAGACACAGTTAAGAACAGAGCCAGCCTCCAGTTTGCACACCAAGAGCCACAGCTTATCCAGCAGTCGGAGCCAAGGTCAAGAATACAGTCGCAGTGGACAGGAATGTCACAATGGCACTCGCCACAAGAAAAATGAAAGGTGTGTTGATGAAGGTACCACTAATGAACTGCAAGCTTCCCTTTTGGAACTTTCTCCCTTGCTGTCCTCTTTGTCTTCTCCGGTGGCACCCCTGTCACCTCTACATTCCAGCCAGCATGAAAATTCCAGGTCACAGAATAGCAAAAAAAGTCATGGGCAGCCCTGCAGTCAAATGCAATCTACTCAGGATCTAATGGTAGGATCACATGATAGTGAAAATTGGGATGGTTCAGCCATTAACTTGGCTGGTGCCACCCAACCATCCTCTCAGACATTTCCCCCTTCCTTGCCATCAAAAACTAGTGTAACGCAACAGAAACCTACTGCATACGTCAGACCAATGGATGGCCAAGATCAGGCACCATATGAGTCACCAGAGCTCAAGGCACTTCCAGAGGAGTACCACGGAGAGCCCTACGAGAAAATATCAGATCTAAAAGCAAATGCCAAGGCCAAGCTATCCAAATTGAAAATCCCGTCTGAACCCACTGAGGTTAGTGAAATTTACTCTTCTCCTGCTGCCAATAGAGTAACTTAAACTGAAGGGCAGAATGTTGAGGGAAAGTGGTTGAAGGGCCCATTGGCGTGCACTTTTTATTATCTTGTGGGAGACCTCGAATCTGGTTGTTGCTGTCTCGGGAGGTGACTGTTGGTTGCTAGAGAGAAGATGGTGTACATTGGTTTGTCAGTGCTTTGGAGCAGATTTTGGGGAAGGTAAATATATTCCTGCTTCAGTTGCAAATGCTCCCTTTCTCCCCTAGCCAGTTTTTGTTAAGTAAAAGATTTTATTAGGCTCCAGATAAACTTGCCTTTAAAAATGTCTCTCGTCGTTCATGGTGCCCTCTTACTCTGTTTAATCAGCAATTATTTTCCAGGATACGACTGAACCACATAAACTACAGCCGCATTTAGGGTTGGGTAAAAAGCCCACGAAGTTAAGGCTCGTGAAGTCCCCTGCTTTACTAAGTTCTTCTGTGCCCCAGGCCACAGAGCTCATGAGGAGGTATTTTGCATCTTCCCATGTCCAAAGTAAGAATGCACAGAAGCTGACTACCAGAAAACTGAAGAAAGCATGTTGAACCTATGTAGGCAGTCTGTAATAGTGTTCATGAAATGCTGAGTAGAAGTAAATGGCCAGCTCTTATCTCCTTTCTTTTTGAAAGAGAATTGGAAACTGAGTGAATAGAAAGGTTTCTCTAAAAGTTCCAAAAGCCAGTGTCACAGCAGGGCTGCATTTTGGGATTATATGAGCTATTGGAGCACATGTTTTAGATCAGGGATGTCAGACACCCTGCAAGGCCAGGAGTTGTGGCAGCAGGGCAAAAACCAGCTGTGAAGGGGCCAGTGATCGATGTGGCAGTATGACAGGCAACCGCTTGCAATGGTGGTAAGGCAAGAAGTCATAGAATCATAGAAAATGAGGGCTGGAAGGAAGGTCATCTAGTCTAGCCCCTTGCTTGAAGCAGGAACATCTCCAACCAGATCATTCCTGCCAATGCTTTGTCTAGCCATATTTTAAAAACCTCCAAGAATGGGGAGTCCACAGACTTTCTAGGTAACCTGTTTCAGTGCTTTACTACCCTCCTGGTGAGTTTTTCCTAATATCTAACCTAAACTTCCCTTGCTGCGACTTGAGACCATTGTTCCTTCTTCTGTCATCTGCCACCACCTGAGAACACTTTTGGAACCACCTTCAGGTAGTTGAAAGCTGCTATTAAATCCCTCCTCAGTCTTTTCTTCTCCAGACTAAATAAGACCATTTCCCTCAGTGTCTCCTCATAGATCATATACTTTAGCCCCATAACCATTGCTGCTGTCCCATTGCTAATGACAGCCCATGGCTAAGGCAGGTCTGGATTTGTTGCATGCCCTCCCCCTCAAAGTCCTTGTCACACCAGGACCCCCAAGGACAAGATGTAATGGCTTTACAGACCATATGTTTGACACCTCTTAAACTGTTAGGAAGCTTGTCGTTCTGTGATATTTGCAAAGAAAGGTAGTGTTTCTTTTTGCAGCAGAAGGTGTAAAGCAGGGGCAGAATAAAACTTGATTTTATTTTCCTTTCAAAATGCTGTCTTGTGAAATAGAGGTCTAACTCCTGGGGGTGTTTGTATTGGCTGTCAAGAAAGTTGTTTTTTTCCCTACTTAATCTCTGTGTTAAATTTCATGCGTGTGCTGCAGATGAAGTTGTAATTAAAGCAAGCCTCTAAACAAGAAGAAATCTGGTTGTATTAGTGTCCTGTACAACATATATATTTTAAATGATGCCTTTATAAAATTCTCTTTCCATAGCAGTTGTGCTCTGTTGGGAAGCACTACAGATATATTCCATGAGATGACACAAGATAAGTCAGATCTAGTGCTTTGGTGGGTGTTTGCTGTAATGAACCCTCAGGTTTATGGATGCCTGCATACCTCCGGAGAACTGGGCTTTTACTTTGAATGACATGTTTCTATTGTTTTTTAAAAAAAGATAGATGTGGCTAGGCTTTCATGGAAAGGCCTATTGTAAGACATTTTGGTCTCAACCCATTTCTTGTGGAGAACTGTAAGAAATTGGCATGTGCTGAGCAATGGTGAGCTCATTTGAATATGAGGATTTCTTTGATTTGAAGAATATTCTTTGTTGTGCATCTCATGAGCAGATAGGCAAAGTCATCTGGGTATCATTTTTTCCCCTAGTCAGATGGCTTTACATTAGCGAACCTGTGCCCTATTTCCAAGCCAGCTTCTTCCCAAACCAGTTTTGGAGATGAAGCCGTTGTTTGCACTCCCTATTGCTGTAATTTTTGGAAGGGCTTCTTTTTCCTGTGGTTCTCAGAAACTGGGGCTTCTTTGTTCTCCTTCAGCTCTACTGTACTGTTTCACTATTGTTCTGTTCTTCTTTTCTCCTCATCTTCCTTCACTTTTCCTTACGTAGCCTGTTTTTGTCTCCTTTTTTCCTTTATTGTCTGGACTCTAACTTCTGAGAGGGCAGGCCAGCTGGGATTTAATATTATATATTTAATGAAAATCTACCTCCTTGTGGGCTTCAGCTGGAAACCTGGAAAGCATGTGGAGAGGTTCCTAAGGCTACCCCATATGTGCAATGAGAGAGTACTCCCAACAGGGTATAGCAGCATTATATTTACTAGTGCCATTCTGCCATTGGAGTCATTTAGCACTGGGGAGATGCAGTGAAAAGGGACTTGAACGAGTCCAGGAGGTGAGTCTATAAGAATCAAAGTCTCATCTATAGTTGCATTTCTGGACATGTAATAACCTGATGTGCAAGATCTTTGCTTTTGAATGCCTATGTGCATCAAATAGCGTAGTTGTCTTGTACTTGAAATGTTTTGGATGCATATCTTTAGAGAAAATAACTGTTCAGTTTAGTTGAGAAGACCCTATTATTTCAGCCTACTTATTTCTACATCATTTTACAGTGTTTTTGGCTTTGAAAAGAAGTAAAGTCGTTTCACTCACTAGGGCTGGAAACTGAGCAATAGGAAGATAAAGTGTCATTATATACCTTAAAAGTTCTCTGGATAGATTGTTGAAGCTCTTGTGCATGTTATTTTTAACAAAGCTGTTCATCTGAAATGTGGTAGTGAGTAGCTGGAAGCTATTTTGCAGTGGGTAATATGCAATTTTACCCAAGGAGAGCAGTCAAGCTCGCCCTTTTTGGGAAAGGGCCAGTCTATTTCCTTGTTTTTAGTGAAACACAGGAAGGGAGACATCAAATGAAACCACAGTATCCGAGTCCCTGCCTCTGCTCTTTGACCCAGTGCTGAAGGAGTGATTTGATGTGACCTGCTGGAATTTGACTGCCTTCTCCCTGCCTGTTTGTGGCATGTTTTTATATTTTTTTTATACTGTTCAGCCCCAGTTACACCTGATAGTTACAAACCATATTCAGTTTTTCCCAGGGGTCTCCCTTGGTATTATTTAGGGGATATTTTTTCTACCAAATGGCTCTTGTCTAATTGAATTTCCAAGGCCTGTGTGTCACCTGTAGCTGTGAATTCATTGTTGACAGCTTTTGCTGATGGCAACACTGACAAGTTAAGCCTTCCAGTTTGAATAGACAAGCAGCTTCACTGTAGAGTGAATAAATCCACAGTGGATAACTGTTCAGGGACTCATTTTGTATTCAGATATACAACCTGCACAACTCTTCTCCTTTCTCCCCCAATAATTCTCCCACTTCAAGATTCCTCCTATCTATTTTAAATAGATATTTCCATGTTGTACTTGGGGACAGCTTTGGAAACAGGACAAACACGCAAATATTCACCACAAATATATTCACCATGTATGTACAAATGCATTCACCACATACAAGTTTTTTAGTTTATTGACCTCTTTTTTTTGTTTAGCATTTTGGTTTAAAGAAGCTTGTTCTTCCTCATAGCTCATCTTCCCATCCTCTTTCTCACAGGGAAATCTCAGTGCCTAGCTTGACCCATAATAGTTTCCCAAGTAGCACGCCGTATGATGTCTTAAATGAAATTGACTTTCTGACAGGCCAAAGCAGGAGTGAAACTAGGTTGTGAGAGAGAATATAAATCTTGTACAACTGTAAAGGCCAAAGTGACTGGCAAGGCCATATAGCTTTTTCTTTTCACTACTTGACAGAGGGTTCTGTGTGTGTTGTAATGGGATCTTATCAGGGGTCTCGTATTGTGCCATACTTCCAAAAAATTGTTGGAACTCTTGTGCATGTTATTTTTAACAAAGCTGTTCACCTGAAATGTGGTAGTGAGTATCTGGAAGGTATTTTACAGTGGGTAATATGCAATTTTACCCAAGGAGAGCAGTCAAGCTCACCCTTTTTGGGAAAGGGCCAGTCTATTTCCTTGTTTTTAGTGAAACACAGGAAGGGAGACATCAAATGAAACCACAGTATCTGAGTCCCTGCCTCCACTCTTTGACCCAGTGATGTTGTGCCCAGTGCCCATTGTTGTTTATTACTCACCCCCCATAACCCTGTTCCAACCCCAGGCACAAAGTGAACAAAATGGCTTCTGATTTTCCTGTACAATTTTAATTCAGATATTCAACAAATATCCCAGTTCACTAGTTGCATTCACCTCAGCCAAATTTCTAGCTGGTACTTAATTGAGACTTACTTGTTTCCTTCTAGTAGCAGAGTCAAAATGCATAGGAAAAAGGTTGTGGTTTTTTTAAAAAAAAAAACAACAAATAATAATCCTCAAGTAAGATACTCAAAAGTAAGTACTGAAAAAATGCTAATGCTGCCTTATAGCTTGTGGCGTGATTAGCTTCGCTGCCTGGCACATTGTATAGACATTAGGGCTGCGCGAAGCTTCAATCCCTGATTCGATTCGGCAGAGATTCAGCCCAGTTCAGCGGCGGAATCTCTGAATCAAATCAGGAGACCCTTTAATCTCCCCAAATCAATTTGGACAGATTTGATGATTTGGACATAGACATGGCTTTAAATGTTTTTCTGCATACCAGGTGGCTCACGAATGCTGAGATGCTGGAGCAGATGGAGAGTCCCAAGGGAGTGTGGGAGGCTCCCCAGCATGCTCAGTGGTGGACCCGGAAGCGGACCAGAAGCACTTCCAGGTCTGGTGCAGAGCATGGGGGGACCCCCACTCCCACCCCCTCAGCTCGGCAACTCGTGCCTCCTGGGTCTGGAGGGGCACCCAGGGTCCGATTGTCAAGTCGGGGGGGGGGGGGGAAGGGGGCTGAGGGGGACCCTTGCTTGTTTGGCAGTGGACCCAAATGTGGGTCCACCACCAAACATTCAGGGGGGAACCGCCACGCTCCTGTGGGACGCTCCATCTGCCCCACCATCTCAGTGTTCACAACCCGCACCTGGTACCTCAAGTTATGTAGAAAAAACATTTATAGCTGTGTCTATGGCCAAATTGCTGATTCTCCACATCAGCATCGACTCTTCAGATTTGGATTCAGCCAAATCGAATTGGGGCAGTGGTCCGAATCAACTAATTGAATCACTATCCCTGATTCGAGCCAAATCTGAATTGAATATGGCCCGTTTCGCACACCCCTATTGCATATGAGCAAACCAAAATGTGTTTGGCGTTGGTACACAAGATTGCATATAAGGCAATGGTAGAACAAGACCTCAGCTGTGCAAATTAACAGTAAATAAAGTGAGATTCCAAAATCAAAAATCTTTTAAGACAAGACCAGTGAAGGTTGCAGATGGTGTAGAAATCTACCACAATCACCATCCTCTAATGTTTAATGTGCACAGGCAAAATTGGAACCCTTCTGATCCAGTGCCAGAAACACGGAGAGTCCTTCTGTTTATTCTTAGAATCAGTCAAGCATTAGATGCAAGACGCTCACTAGACAGATAAAACCAGTTCCTATTCTACTTGAGGCACGTAAGTACAATCCTGTTCCACCCTGCTCAAGTCCCTGAAAAACTGTTGATAAAAAAGGTGGGTGGGTCCTCCTCCTCTTTGCTGCTTTTTTATGACTTAACGCTAAGATAATAACATGTTACAGCAGTGGATGCATTAATGGATCCAAACAGGGTGAAGTACTAGGTCCATGTAATGCCTAATAAGTGGAATAAGATTTGGCTGCTTGCACTCATCACTGTTTCCACTGATGTCACTGGAGAAGGGCCCACTCATATCCATGTTAGCGGCCTAAAAACTGCACACAGTAAAAATCCTTACCAACTCTTTTTACTTATAGCCAATATACCTCCCTCTTCCCTGCCAAACTGAATTCAGCTATATGGAAAGTTTGCAGGAATTTTTGAGCTAGGAGGAGGTGGAAATACTTATGCACAAGTCAAATGCAGGTAAAGCTTTTTTTTAAATGACCTTTAATATAAAAGACAAGTTTGAATTCCTTCCACCTGAGTGCAGCCTTAACTGAGGCAGAAACATTAATGAGACCCAATACTATAATGAGGTATTAATAAAACTGCTGTTGCAGAAATGTATGGAGAGAGACTTTGTGATGTGGACTTTGTATTCCTCTACTAAGGCACTGTGTCTGTGCAAGGATTTCAGCTGTGTTTAACATAGGGTCTTGGAGAGGGGTGGGAGCTTCTTTCCAGTAGTGCTGATTCTTTTGCTGGTGCTGGGTCAATTGTGATTTATTAAAACAATTGAAGTCCTCTAACTGTACCCTTGCTGGTGGCATGATTTCCATACCTCTAGGGAAAGAAAAGGAGCTACTTGGATACACTCTTGAAATTCCAGCTTGAATCCTACTTCTTATTTATGGGCCTTCTCAACCAGAAAGCTGCTGACAAATGCTTACAGAGCTGATTAATAGTTTAAAGATTAAAAGAAGTAAATAGAGGTAGCTTGTCTAAGGATTGGGATTAGGACATAAGTCAGGAAATACTTGAAGGATATAAATACTGAGAAAGGGAGGTGACTGAATATTTAGTATGATTAAAGGGATATAACAAGGTGTACACAGAAAAAAATACTTGGAAGGTAATTTAAGCTAAAAATAGATAAACACTATTTTTATTTGGTTTAATATTGTTTTACCTTGCCTTCCCAAACAGTAAAGTGCAGCTATATACATTTTAATATTTAAAAACATATAGCTACATAGAATATCTACAGAATTTATAGATGCCTTAATTTATGAGACTTGTAACTATAATAGATTTGGGATTCTGTCTGTCTTCTGGTTTTCTGAGCCTTCAGGGTATCATGACTTTAAATTGTTCTCTATATCTATGAGAGCTGAAAACTTTTTATTTTAAAATGAACACTGCGGTTTGGGGGTAATGATATATCTCTGGAAGCTGAAGCTTTAAGAAAAACACCAAGTAATGTCAGAATTGGTAATACTGCAGTTTTATAGGTCTCGTTGTGGCCTAGGTCTAAGTAGACTAAAAGAGCAATACAGGGAATGAGCATCCATTGACTATTAGAAGTGAGACTTGTTTTTGCCACTTATGTTTAAGCCTATTTTGAGGCTAAGCATAAGTCTAGTTTTGACCAGATGTGTTTTTGCTTTGGTGCTAGCTGTATCTATAACACATACATGGTGTATGCATGCCCATTAGTATCAGCTTGTCATGGTAAAATAAGCCCAACCACCTTTTTCTAGCTTTGCTGTATTCTGTTGTATTTATTAGGAAATTGTTACAAATGCAACAACATACATTAAAATAAGGAGGGGGACCATGCGTATGGTGATACCTCCTTCATCAGTTGCCCCAGGTCTTGCACATATGCCTCAAACAGCATGTGCTAGCCCTGCTCCAGGGCTTGCACTGCACATGTGTGGGCTCCTGGTGCTGCATGTAGCACAGGGCGCAGGCTGCATGAAGCACCCCAGACCAGGCTGGTCCTGCATGCTGACCCTAGGCAGGTCTGGATGAGGCCCCAGAGCCAGTCATATGTGCCCCAGACCATGTTATGTGCAGTGTACAGAGTTCTGGGGCTAGTGCATGCTCCATGTGGTATGTGGGGTCAGTCCAGAAACCTACGGGCCAGATCCAGTTGTATGTTTGAGACCCCTGCTGTACGTGGTTTGAGAGCTTGTTTGACAATTTTTACCACAAGGTATATATAAATTGTTTTTGATATTGGTGGATTATTTCAAAACAGGCTGCTCCAGCCTTCATTATGGCCGCTGCTATTGACCGTTTGTTTAAAGCCTCAGGAACAACATTGTAGGTTTTGGTTCCAAGGAGAATTGTGGGATAGATGGGGATCTATTTTAAGAGGTGTTGAAGGGTTGTCTTTCCTATATTTATAATATCACTAACCCTCAGTGTTTGAAGCACATGCATCAGGTTCCCCCAAAAACATGAAATTGGCTTGAACATCCTATGTGTGCATACAGGCAGCCCTTGACCCTAGGACTCTTTGAGTTATGACAAACAGCATTTACAACATATGTAAATTGACACCCTGTTTCAATGTTCTGATGTGGGTTTCGCCTTTATGACACTCGACACAGCTACGTCCAGCTGGTAAGTCTGTTGCAGTGGGGGAGAGGGAAGGGGCATGGGGGGGAAGATCAGTGCCCCCACAGCAAGGGAAGAATTGCAGCCAGGGCTGGGAGCGCGGCTGGGGGGAAGCTGCCCAGCTGGAGTGAGGTGTGCAGGGAGGAGGTGTGGTGGCTCCCGCCACTATGCATTACTGCTCCCGGGGGAAGGGGGAGGATGTGTCCCTGGATCTGCGAGGGGTGGGGCTGCATTGCACTGTGCCCCAGGTGGGTGCAGCAGCACTGGGAGCAGGGGCTATGCCCTGCTGCCACTTGCCCACCAGGGCAGGGTTGAGCAAAGCTGTGGCTTGTCTGGAAGGCTGGGGCAGCTCCCACCGCTGTTCACTGCTTGTCTGAGGCAGCTCAACATCTCTGCCCCGCACACCCCCACCCTGGCTGGGCAAGCAGTGGCAGGGCACAGCCCCTGCTCCCAGCACTGCTGAACCCGCCTGAGGCACAGTACAATGCAGCCCTGACCCTGCCTGCCCCCCCGCAGATCTGGGAACACATGCCCCCCGCCCTCCAGGACTGGCAGCACATAGTGGTGGGAGCTGCCCCATCCCCTCCCCAAGTCCCACCCCCTTCCACCCTAGCGGGGTATCCCCTGTCCCAGCCCCAGCCTCAATCCCTCCCTTGCTATCCCAATGCCCCTTCCCTCCCCAACAGACTTACCAGCTAGGCGCAACTGTTAGGCATGGTAAAGGAACCAATCCCCCATTTATAACGTTCTTATGGGAAAATTGGTTCTGAGTTATGACGTTTTGACTTACGATATGGTTTTCAGGAACCAGTTGTGTCGTAAGTCTGTGGACTGCTTGTACCTGTTATCCCCCTACTGTTTTCTGACACTGAGGAGATAAACTCATGCTTTCAGGCTTTTTATTCTCAACCATAAGGACTAGAAATATATTTATTTAATGAAATCAGAGATTCTTATGTAATAATGTAGCTGCAAGAGCTTGGTTTCATAGCTAAGCAAAATACAAAGTATGGTAAGACTCTTGATCATGTTGCAATATTGTATTTATCTGTCTGCTCCATCAGTATTTTATGTTCTTGCTGTTTTGGGAGGTTAACTAGAATAGCAGTTGAGTCTGGCTCATTTGAATACTCCATGTAAATTTCTGGCTCTTTCCAGAGTATTTTGGGGGCAGTATTTTTCTGGCCAATAAGGCATTCAGCATGATGCAGCACAGGTAAATGGTATCTGTATGTGTTAGTGGCAGAATCCAATCATGGTCCTCAATTAAGCTAAATTTAATATTTAGCTGGTTTTACCAAATAAATGGTTTTCTTTAGACTTTGTTGGTTTGGTTTTTTTGTTGTTGTTTTGGGTTTGTTTGATTTTTTTTGAGCTCTGGAACAGGAAACCCTTATAACTTTTATGTCAAACTCCTAACTTGAAAGAATGGGAAGAGGTAGGGAAGGGCAGTCAGAGGAGGAGCTATGAAGTTGCAAAAGGCAACAACATGGCCTGAAAGATAATTTTGGAAGTTCCCTTACATTGTGTTAAATCTAAGTAGGAGACTCCTCAAAATAAAAAATAGTGGATATACTGGCCCAAAAATGGATGCATAAATTTGGGCTTCTGAATCTTAATTAAGTGTCTGAAATAAACTGCCTGACTTAAAAAAAAACAAACCCTCACACTGGGATCAGCTGTAACATATAAGCCTAACTTAAGGCACTATCTTTTTAATATATGTTGGCCATTTTCTCTGTCTTGGGTAATCTGACAGCCCTAACGGAGTTTTTAAATTTGCAGAGTTGAGAGCCAAAAAACCAATTCTAAAAGAACAGTTTTAAAATAACGGTATATCATTAAAACGATAGTATTGTTGAATGAAAAGCATGTAAATATTTTTTTTTTATGAAACAGATGGTATGCATTTAGCTTTAACAGCTTTACGTTAAATAGTAAGAATTTTTTTGCTAGAATTGTGTTATGACATCCTAGCCTCAGTACTTCATCTGTGCAATGGGGGTAAGTACCACCCTTGGTCTCACATGGGTGTTTTGAAGATTAATGTGTGTGAAGCACTGGGATGCTATAATTATGAGGATCACAGACAAGTCCCATGAGGAAGCTGATTGTTCTGTTTTCAGAGCGTGGTTTGAATAATGTGCAGTAAATAAGGCAAGAGGCCACACACTGAACAATGAGGAGACAACAGATGACTGAATAGTTGCTGACAGTTCCGTCCCTTCTGTGCACTGAATGAGGCAGGGATCCTCTTGTGTGGGGGAAGTGAGGGGACCAACAATTTGAAGGCCTGAAATTAAAGATGCATTATAATACTTACACCCAAGAAGGCTAAAATAATGCCATATGGGCAACCTCAGTTTTGATATTTTCTGACTTTTGAGCATATGATGCAGGAAGGGATATGCATGCATGTGTGCAAGATGTGTGGGTTGTGTGTTTGATGTAAAAATATCATATCATGTTCAGTAGTCTGCAGATCAGTAGCCTGTAGCATTTTGCTGAAAATAGGTTTGTTTGAATCCTCGCTGCTAATGTCCTGAGTTCAGTGTGTTTAGGGATTTTTAGCAATGCTGTTTAACACTGTGTATGAGGGTTAGGGGGTCGCAAGAGTGGATTTTATTAAGAACTATCCAATTACCTGTTGAGAATGATGGGGGGGGCTGGAATGGAGTGCCGCCACCTAACGTCCCACGCTGCCACTGCTCTGTCTCTTGCAGGGAGTGGGGTGGGGGAGCTGAGGCCAGTGGTGCTGGCCTTGGCTCCCCCATCCTCTGTCCACTCCTTGGTGCAGCTTTGGGATCATGGCAGTGCTCCCCCACGCATGGAGCACTCTGATTGGCTGTTTCCAATCAGAATAAAGCGTTATGGACAGACTTAGGCTCTTATAATATTAAAATATTTGGTGAAGATTTTGTCTACAGTTGTTTTTGCAGTAACCTAACAGAGCTGACAAGCTTTTTTGCTGAAACTTGTAACCTTTGATGAGGTCTGCTGAAAAGCCCACTTTCTGTGGGCCTAATTCTGCACTACCTTACAAACCTTTTATGTAAGGGTGACTCCAACTGACTGATGTTTCTCAAAGTCCTTGGGAAGGACTTTGTGTTGGATGCTTTCAATTTTTTGGCTATTCCAACAGATTTCCCTGCAGTGATGGCAGGCAAAGGTTTACAGTAGTTAACCTCCATTGGCATGACATTAGAAGTGTAAACTTTGGAGTTTTTGCCCACTGTTTTAGAGAAGGTTATAATCTCAGTAGGGGGACCTGATGGAGCAGGTTCCGCTATGAATAGTGTCACCTTGCATAATCTTTTAATTGAAAACTAAACTTTTGTCAAACTGATTCTATCACAGCTGTGAGACCAGGTTCAGTCCTCTTTTTATCTTTTAGAAAAATCCATGTATTTTTAATTGAATGAAAAATGTTAATGCTTTTTCTCAGAACTGGAAGAACCCACACACAGTATTTAAGTGCAATAACTCAAAAACTGTTTTGTCAGCTAATTTTGAAGTTTATCCCGACAGATTTTCTTCCCTAAGAGCAGCCTATACGGCAAACTACTTTGTTTTTCACACTTGAAAAAAGACAAAAGATAGCCTAGGAGTCTCCAAAATTGTATACATATAGTGTTGCAAATCATAATAGAATGGAACTAGCTTAAATAGTTTTACCCTTAAATGTTGATTCAGTACTGCAGTTTAAATATTGTTTTGAAAACAAATGGACATAGTGTAGTAAATATCAGGAATGGGTTAACTTAATTTTATTTTCATTTTTCATAAACTGCAGTGGCTTATAAACTGCTTATTTTCATTTTTCATAAACTGCACAAAATTAAGTGCTGTTACTTAGAGCCTGTAATAATTGCCTAAAAATCCCCTTAATAAATTGTTTGGCATTTCAGAGTTTGCCCCCAAAATCATTACAATTTCTAATGAGACACATTTCATACTGATTTCATTACTATTAATGCACACCGTGACTAATATGAAAAAATATGTAAACTGAAAATCAGCATGAAAGCCTGAAAAAGGCCAGGCGCAGATGACAGTCAAATATTCCAACGAGGCAACTTCAAAACAAACACTGAAGGCAGCAAGATGTGGCAGACAATATGCATGTTAATGAGCTCAAAACAAAACCCAGCAATGGGACAGCCTCTTGCTGCCTGCATGGGTGACTGCTGCCTTAGTTGGGGGGCCACGTGCCCCCCTAGTGACCAGTCAGTGACCGGGGGGGAGGGTGCCTCCCCAGAGCTGAGCCCACCAACCAGGGTGGGGGTCCCCCTGCAGCTGATTGTGAGAAGGGTGATTGCTGCGGCTGCTCCTGGAAGTGGTTGTGGCCACTTCTGGGAGCACCACAGTGCTCCACTCCTTGGGCGGTGCTAGCAGTAGGGACATCTGCACTCCCACCTGTCCCCCCTGCCCAAGCACAGCTGGTCAGGGAGTGTACCGGCATGCTCGGGGTGCATGTGCACCCCCTACACATTGCCACTGGCTGCCTGATTCAGAAGTTAAAGCAGACATCTCTCTTGGAGGAGGAGGTGGCAGTGGCCCCAAATGTCCATGTTTTGTTCACTGCCAGGCTTTGTCTTTCTGGAGTTTTAAAGCTTTTTAATAGCAAAAAGGATAAAGGCCCTCTTAAAAAAACTGAAAGCAGAGTTCTTGGACCAAAATTTACCAGACCCAGGAGGTCTGTAATGCAATGAGTAATGGACAGGCCACTGTCAGACTTTTTAGACAGAGAAGCTATAGGTTTTTTATGTAAAGTTAGTATTACAAAATGTGGCTGCTTTCTCACTAAATAAATAGTTTAAAAAAATAGCGTGGGTCTTACTAAGTACTACCAAATTTGCCCATCAGGAATGATGGGGGTTGGACAGGGACACAGCACTGCCACCCACCGCCCCGTGCTGCTGGACAACCAATCAGATAATCAGAGTGCTTCAAGAGCATTATGGACAGACAGACAGACTAAGCCCTTTATTATATTATGTATAATTTACATTGAGTGTTTTAGTCCTTCAAGGTTGGAAGGTAAGAAGAAAACCTGCTGCCTTTGTGTCACTGACATAACTTAACATTTTCTTTTCTCCAAATCAAAACTGCTGTGGTTAGAGCACACAAGGTTCTTTGGGGAAATCTGATATTTTTTTATTATACCAACTCAAATACCTTAAAAGCTGTGCTATCTGGCACTTTACTAACAGGCATGCTCTATTAACTGGCATGTTGATCGATGCAGAAAAAGTGAAACTGGAAGTCCCACTGTGGCACTTCCAGTTTCACCGAATCCCACTGCCTGGGTAAAGCACCCTGCACAGGGCCCCCCTCTCTGTCCCCTGGCACACATTGATACGGGAATAGTAAACTTTTAATTAAAATTCCCTCCTTGCTACTCATCATTTCTGTTCAGGCCCCCCTCCCTGTCCCCTAGCACACTGACGCACCGGACATGGTGGGAGGGGTGGCAGCCCAAATGGGCACCTCTCGGATAACCAGCAATTTTGATTAACTGGTGCTCCACATTCCCCATGGATGCCAGATAACACAGCTTGCTGTAGTCAGAAAAATTCTTCTTTGCAAGTTTTTGGGTATCAACACCCTTGGTTAGAGCAGGGTTTCAAAAGATCTTGCAGGATTCCTGCCTCTCTTACCTCTTGACACCTGTGGTATCTGACAGAGGAAGAAAGCCTAAACATGCTCAGTGGAAATTACAAATCGGGGGCGGGGTTTTGGTTTTTGTTTAAATATATAACTGATGTTGGTTGTTAAACAAGCCTAAAAGGGACAGTTGAACATATCTGCTTTGCAAGGTGGACTGTGTCACTTGGTGCCAGCCATCTGGCAGTGAAAAGGCAAGCTCAAAATTTTGAGTATTAGTCAGTTGAGAAGAAAGTTGTTAATTCCTAACTAACAGGAAATACTATTCCTTCCCAAAGTAATTTTTCCCTATAGATGTCAGCTTCTTGCAACATAATATTCGCTAAGCATGCATCAGCACTTCCTCTGTAAACATCCATTAACAACCAAGATGGCATTTTTATCACAGGGTTTTATAATGTGGCATAAAATGTCTAAAGCTGGAACAGTTGTTTATTTTTTGTAGGTATTAAGTTTTGAGTTTAAAGTCATATAAATAAAGAACTCATTTTTAATGCAAAATTTTGGCCCATATTTTTAATATAGACTGTTTGTCTAATTTTGGCAGAATTCAGCCTTTCTTTTTAACAATGCTTTACTACCATTAATAATTCTTCTACCATCATAGGGACTTATTCACCAAAGCCTTTGTGATAGCTTGTTTTTTCTTTCTTTCTTTTTTAATCTGTTTGTTAACCACTTTGCAGGAAAAAAAGAAAAGAAAAAAGAAATCCATCAAAACCAAAGAAAAAGGAAAACATGCATTTTTAATAGCTTCTTAGAAACTGCATATGCTGCTGGTGTTTAACATACATTCCTCCTGCTAGCATTTTGCTAATTACATTTTAATAATCTGGTTCCAGCTTGTAACAATGCTACATCTCAATCTGGGAACCCAAAATTCTCTCATCCCCCTACTCCCACCCCCAACCTACTAAATTTCCCAATGCAATTACACAAATGCAACCCAAAACCTTTATTGCAATGCAATAAATCTATGACTAGGGTAGGAGAAGGGTGAATTTAAATTGGATTTAATTAAGAGTGCAGGTTTTGATGGTGACACAAAGGCACAAAAAATATCATTTTTAATGTGCGTCTTTCCAGACATGTTGATTCTAGGAAATGAAGGGCCATGATGCTATTTCCACTCTGAGAAAGAATTTCAGTCTCCTTTTGCTTTGGTCAGGATTCACTATTGATTGTGCAGTTGTGCTTGAGGCTGCAATAAGGTTAGTGGTCAATTGCACTATATACTTTACCAATGTATTTGATGTCAGAGCTTATTTTCTGTGGATTTTGGAGGGTCAGGAATAGAAAAAAAATCATAGCAGCTGCTGCTTATAAACTCATCAACCCATATTTTTACTACCTTGTTTTCCTCCTGTTTCATACACATGTACACAATATCTTGTGAGAAATAGATGCCAGTCCCAGTGGAAGTGGTGAATTAAAGGGCCTTTTGGAGAAAAAAAATGAAGCCAAAGCATACAGGTGTAAATATGTAAATAGAAAAAGCTACTTATTATACGTGGTTTAATAGGCATTTCCCACTGGGCACGAAGGTTTCTTTTCCACACACTTCTGCCCTCGTACCTTCCCTTTGGGAAGAGCCAGAGCTTTTGTACAGATTGGAAGTAAATTAGTAATGAAACACTGAAGCAAACACACAAGCTTGTAGGAAACATCTTCTACCAGCTTGTTTTTGTAGGATTTAAAACTCTCCACACAGTCCTTTGCACAAGTCAAAACTGCCAAAGGGACAGATGTTGCCGATTTCAAATGTACAGGGGGAAGGCAGATATTGCTAAGCAACCATGTACTTGAGAGAGCGTTTTTAGGAGAGGAGCCAAGGGAGTTATGCCTGGGAGCACTCACGGCTTCTCATGGCTCAGTGCAAGGGAAGAGATTAAAAGTTCTTTCCTGTCAGGGCTACTACTTCAGCCGCCAGCACAAAAGACACTAACCCATTGACACTGATTAGGGTTGACAAGGGAATGTATGAAAACAGGAAATCTCTCTTGCCATGTAGGAAGACAATAAGACATGTTCACAGAGGTAAGTGTACCACACGTACATGATTCGGTATTAACCTGCTTCTTGGGTAATTTAAGGTGTTTACTTGGAGGGAGGAGGGAAGCAGGGCAGATTGCTGCAAGCAATACAGTGTGGGAGGCCTTAACTGGAATTGGTTGTCTCATTTGCTTTAGGTAAATAGATAAGAGAAGGACTTGTGGTTTTATTTTTAACAGAAGGCTTTCATTTAAAGGCTCCCTCACTGCAAAAAAGAAGAAAAAAAAAGAAATCAAGTCAGCTCTTGGAGCTGCCAAAGAACAAAAGAACTTGTAAACAAGACAAGCCTTAATGTCAGATATAGCTTTGTCCCCTTCCCCCTTCCCACCCTAGGACACTTCTTGGATAATTAACAGGGTTGTGTCCTATTTCTGTACTTGTCTTGGATGCCAGTGGAGATGCTTCTGAAAAGATTGAAGCTGAGTTTTTTGAAGGTCCTCCCCTCACACACACACACACTTTTTTTGGTGAGAAAGTACTTCTGCAAAATATGAGAACACTCTTTTCTCATGCACATCAAAATGGTATCTTTCTATGGTAGTGTTTTATTAAATCTGATCTCAGCTTCTGGAGCTTGTTTTTTCCTCTTGGTCTTCATTCTTGTAATTTGATGCATTAAAGAACGTGGGTAGGAGGATTTATATTTTGTTTTCCTGCTTAATAGGATGCTTAGTGGTTGTCACTTAGCCACATCTTAAGTGAAATGTTACAGATTAAAGATGCTCTATAAATATATGCACTGTCAAGACAGTGCTGCAGGTGATAACTGTTGTGTGCCTTTTTTTAATGTTTGCTGTTATGCTACTTCTAACACTGTTTCCCTGCCCTATGCCATCTGCTACAATAGTACATCACTACAATGACCCCCTGTTACCCTGGTGAAAGGGATCTGGATGTTAAGGTGGTGAAGAGGGGAAGACAGGATGTATACTTTTGTTTTGAATTTGGGGACCTTCTGAGAGCAAACTAGTCCAATGCCACTGAGCTGATCTGGGTAGTTTGCCTATAAGTTGAAGACTGCTGAAGGTCACCATAGTTGCAGCGAAATAAACACTGTGTATTTAAGACAATAATATTTGTAGTTTATATGTGCTAAAATGTACCATTTCATTTCTTTTATTTCAAGATGGAACTTTACCACTGCTAAGGGTTGGGGAGGAATTATTCCTTCCATGGGTAGCATTATAAAGTTGGCCAGCTGCACCATGGAGACTTGTCACCTTCTGCAGTGTCAGAGGTTGTCTGCTTCCAGGGTTGATGATCCAGGTTAGATAATCTTACAGCCACTCCTGTGTTTCCCACTGTGCTGACTGAGGCTGCCCTATAGTCCTGAAATTTAAATATGCAGATATATTCCTTTCTGAAATAATACCCAGATGGGTATTCCTAACGGCATTCATATTAGGAGAGCTCTTTGCCCTGGAGTCACCTCACTTTGTATGGCTTGTTTGTTTTTCCCTTAGTTATGCCTCTCATTTTTGCTAGACAAACTAAATGGCCTGTTTTATTATGTAATCATTCCCTACCTTTAGGTTGCACAACCTTAGTACTTGATTTTCACTGATGATTAATTATAATGCTGTGTAAATTCCCTTCTGAAGCCCTTCCACCCTAAGCTTTTCTTCTCAAGAAAAGGGGCTTGGCTTATCCATTTTATAATAATACTAATTAACGTTTATGAGCAAGAGCCAGACTGCTGGTGTTTGATCTTTTTAGTAACTAGGGATTCTGATTCTGGAGTTGAAAGCCAAAGAGGCTTTTCTTGCCTCTTGGAACTTTTGCCCTTGACTTCTAGCGCACTGATTTTCTTCCATTAGCTGCATTATAAAAATGCTTCATATTATTGTGAAACTTGTAAGATTCCCCATTAACCTTCACTAGGGACTCAGGTGCTCTTTTACCTGCACTCAGGTGTAACAAATGCTGCTGGATGTGGTCTTGGCAGCACATCATGACATGAGACTGGTTTCTTGGAACATACTGCACCCTGTGCAAAATGCACCAGTGAATTTTCTAGTGATTTGTGCTGTTCCAAGAGGCTGTGAAAGGAGACTTTGCAGTTGGCCTTAGCTGTTCTACATTTACTGAAGCACACAAAACAAACTAAATACAACAGTGGTTGGGTGTTACCCTTAATCATACATTTTTCCCTTTATTTTTTACTCTTACAAGACCTTTCCTAAATCTTTCAAAGGAAAAATAAACAAACCTCTCAGTGTTTTTCTAGGCTGGTAAGAGCAAGTAGATCAATACTTGCAGCTTACAAGATGATTTTTAACTGATTTTTCAGCTGTAACAATAATAAATAATGAGGCTTCTCCCAGGCATGGATGGTCTTTCTGCATTACCAATATAAATTGTAGTTTGAGAGGTTTAAAATAAAATTATCCAAATGTGCATTTTGCTTAATAAGCAGATAAGCATAACTCTCATTACTATCGACTCAGCGTTGAAGAACCTGTTTTTAAAGTTTTAAATATTGTTTCTTTTATCACTTTAAGTTAGTCTATAACAGGGGTGCTTAACCTCAGGCCAGGAAGCCAAATCCAGTCTGCAGAGCCATGGCATCCAGCCAGTGGGGCTCCCCAGAGAGCAGGGGAGCAGTGGCAATTAATACCACCAAACTGCCAAGCTCTGTGGTGGGTCAGGGCCAGACCATGCCCCCACCCCTTCCCCCACAGCCAGATTGGACCTGGGTTATGCCCTCTTTCCCCTGCTCCATGCTGCTGGGTTGGGACCAGGCCATGCCCCCTTCCTCCTGCATTGGCCAGATTGGGGCTGGGCCATACTCCCTCTCCCCTGTGGGCCAGATTGGGACCAAGCCAAACCCCCTTCTCCTACGCAGCTGGATCAGAGCCAGGCTGCCCGCCACCTTGCTCTGCCTGGCTGGGCAGGGCTTTGCCATGCCTGCTCCCGACATTGGATCAGAGCCATGGGCTGTATGCAGCCCTTGAGCAGATCGGGCACCATACATCCAGCCTGCCAGGCAAAAAAGGTTGACCACCAGCCATCTAAGGTGCAAATCTACCCTGCCTTCTACTTGATTTTAAACTATCATAGCAGACTGTTTTTCTGCTATCACCTCCCATTTCCCTTTATTTATAACCATGGCACAGTGTAGGATGTTGTTGAGTTGCTGTGTCATTTGCCACACGGTAATTTTGTCACATACTCATGAGCCCCCAAATAAGATGCATGTTTTTATTTTTGGAAGGCAGAGTGTAGCAAAAAGATATTTCCATGGTCATGATGGAGAAAATTGCTTGCATGCAGCAGCTCACTTATTCCCCAGCTAGCTCAATGGCTCTTCAGGCAGAAGCCACTGCCTCTACTGCTTGCTGCCACAGAGAGAAACAGCAGTCATTTTGGCAGTCAATACAGCACAATGTTTCCCTGCTTCTTCTCTTCCTACATCAGTCTTGTTCAACATACAGCCTGCAGGCTACCATGCGGCCTGCCAAGCCATTTTCTTGGGCCCAGGGTCCCTTGCTCTGGACAGACGAGGAGTCCTGGCACCTGTTCTGCGCTCTATGGTGGCAGCGAAGCAGCGGCGAGGTGGGCAGGGCTGGCCCATAGACCCCAGCTGGCAGCGAGGGGAGGGGAGCTGCTTACCCCTGTGGGGCCGGGCTCATCACGTGAGCAGAGTCCCGCCGCCGCTACCCTGAGGACTGTGTGGCGCAGGGCTGCCTCAGCTGCACCTGACGGGATGAGCTGGGGACAGTGCCTACTACTTCTCTGGTTCCGCCTCTTGCCTCCGGTGTCCAGCTCGCCTCCTGGGACCCGCGTGCCGCTGAAGCTGGATTCCTACATGCTGCTTGGGACGGGAGGAGCCCAGCCAGGTCGGCACTGGCCAGCAGAGGTGAAGTCGTGTGCCGCTCAGGACTCACCAGTGCAGTCAGAGGGAAAATGCAGCTAAGCCCTTGTTGCTTCGGCCAGGCTCATCCCGTCCCGAGCGGCGCGCGGCTCTGCTGCCGTTTCTGCTAACTGGTGCAGACCTGGCTGGGCTCCTCCTGTCCCCAGCAGCTTGTGGGAAGCTGGCTGCAGCTGCATGCCACTTTTCCTGGCCGTTGCTGACCCGGCTGGGTCCATCCCAACCAGAGCAGCATGCAGCTGAAGTCGGCTTCTCACAAGCTGTTTGGGGATGGGAGGAGCCCAGCTGGGTCTGCACTGGCCAGCAGAAGCAGCGGAGGAGCCGTGCACCACTTGGGAAGGAATGGGATGAGCCTGGCGGGCAGGGGCTCAGCTGCATTTTCCCCCTGCCTGTACTGGTTAGTCCTGAGTGACACACATCTCCACTGCCGCTTCTGCTGGCTAGAGCTGACCTGACCAGCCTTCTCCCATCCCCAGCAGCATGTGGGAAGCCAGCTTCAGCTCCATGCTGCTTTTCCTGGCTGGTGCTGACCCAGCTGGGCCCATTCCATCCAGGACAGCATGTGGCTGAAGCTGGCTTCCCACGTGCTCCCGGGGACACCCGGCTGGGTTGGCACTGGCCAGCAGAAGCAGCAGTGGAGCCTCCTGCCTTTTGGGGCCACCTGGTGCAGGTAGGGGTAAAGTGCAGCAGCATGTGGGGAAGCCACCGCTTGATAGGGGATGGGGCGGGCTGGCCAGGCTGCACCAGGGAGGGAAAGCTATGGCTGATCCCCCTGCAGCTGTGCTGTATGCTCCTTTAAGACTGAACAATATGCTCAAGAATAGAGCATGAAAGATCTGGGTTCCAACGTAAATTTGGAGCAGGTAAAAATACTGTCCAGTGTTTGGATTGTGTTTGCTTCTGTTTCTCTTTGTGTTGGATTGGGGATTCAACTTGTTATTACTTGTTAAAGATGTATTACTAACAAGTTATTAATTCAATAAAAGTAAATCTTCTTGAAGATTATTCTCAAAAATGCCCATATTTTGTTGCTTTGATTAGTTTCCACTCTGGGTGATATCTCTTCCACATTTGATCTGTCGACTTGCATTATGCTTCTTTTATTCATTGAGAAGAGAGTAGAAACGAAAGTGTTTATTTTAGTCAAGTGTTTGGTATTATTTCATTCTTGCTTTTATATCGTTTTTATTATGGATTTTAAACCACATTTCCAGACCCATTTCCTTGTCACTTCCTGCAACTTCATTGGTGTGAAAGGTCACGTGACATCACTTCCTGCTGCGATACCACTTCCTGTGAGGTCTTTGAATATGGCTTGCCAGCCCACTGGGTAATCAAAAGTTTGTGATCTGGCCCCACATTCAAAAAGGTTGGACACCCCTGTCCTACATCCTTCTATTCAGCTTCCCTAAGACACCCACCCCAATTTTGGAGGGCTGATTTTTAGGGGTGGGGGTGGGGAGGTATATATGGTACTTGAATATAGTACTCATTTTCTTGAAAATGACCTGCTCCGTAGCACGGAAGTGGAAAGGGATCTTGGAGTTTTAGTGGACTCCAAGATGAACATGAGTCATCAGTGTGACAAAGTCATCAGAAAAGCTAACTGCACTTTATCGTGCATCAGCAGATGCATGACAAACAGAACCAAGGAGGTGGTACTTCCCCTCTGTCGGGCGCTGGTTAGACCGCAGTTGGAATACTGCATGCAGTTTTGGGCACCGCACTTCAAGAGGATGTGATAACCTGGAGAGGGTCTAGAGAAGGGCCGCTCGTATGGTTAAGGGCTTGCAGGGCAAGCCCTATGAGGAGAGACTAGGGCATCTGGACCTCTTCAGCCTCCACAAGAGAAGGTTGAGAGGTGACCTTGTGGCTGCCTATAAATTCATCGTGGGGGTGCAGAAGGGAATTGGTGAGGCTTTACTCACCAAGGCGCCCCTGGGAGCCACAAGAAATAATGACCATAAACTAGCAGAGAGCAGGTTTAGACTGGACATTAGGAGGACCTTTGTCACATTTGGAGTGGCCAAGGTCTGGAATGGGCTCCCAAGGGAGGTGGTGCTTTCCCCTACCCTGGGGGTCTTCAAGAGGAAGTTAAATAGGCATCTGGCAGGGGTCTTTTGAACCCAGTACTCTTTCCTGTCTATGCAGGGGGTTGGACTCGATGATCTATTGAGGTCCCTTCCAACCCTAACATCTATGAATCTATGACTGTGAGCTTGACTAAGATCAGGACTTCATTTTCTGTAGACACGTTGGAGACCATTTTCACCATGAAGTCCATATAAACAAGGCCAAATGAGAGAGAGGGTGTATGCCTTCTGTTATACACGTGAAGCTGAAGGACTGCAAGACTTCCCAGGCTCATTTGGGAATTTGAGCAGAACCAGGAATTGTTTCCAGGATTCCTGGGCCTTAGTCCGGTGTCATAAACATAGAGGTGTTGTTGCAGTCTGAGGAGGATGCTGTTTCTGTTTGACTTTACCATTCACTTGTGTTCCAGGATTTAAGTTTCATTCTACTCTTATTTTTATTTTAAAGTAAGTCTGTAGCACTTGTTGATTTAAATTAGGGGTGCACCAATAAAGATTTTTTTGGCTGATACCGATGGCCAATTATTAACTAGCCATATTGGCCAATAGTCAATATGCAGCCCAGCAGCTTGGACAGCAGCATCCAGCTGGTAAGTCTGTATGGGGGAAGGGGCATGTGGGGCACAGATCAGGGTCCCCACGGTGGGGGAGGGGGTGGGCCTTGGGCAGGGGCAGGCACTGCCGAGCCAGGGTGGGGTCCAGGATGGAGCCACAGGCAGCTCATCCAGAGGGCATGGGGGGGAAGCTCCCTCCACTGTACACACCCCCAGGGAAGACATAGGGGGCATGTGCTTCCCCCCCTCCCCAGATTTGTGCATGGGGCGAGGGTGGGCTGCCTGTTCTGGGTTTGGGGCCAGGGGCTGTCCCAGCATGTTCCTGGCAGGGGTGCTAGGCCAAGGCTGTGCTTGGGGCAGGTGGTGGTGGTGCTGAGAGGGGAGAAAACAGGTAGACTATGGCAAATTTTGGGGTGGCTTTAGCCACCCTCCCAGCACTGCTGCCACCTGCTTCCTCCCTCCCCCACCCCAGCCCCCACACTGGGAAGAGGCTGGCGTAGCCCCTGGCCCTGAGCCCACAGTGGGCAGCCCACCCTCTCCCTGTGCACAAATCCAGGGTGCACGTGCCCCCCATGTCTCTTCAGGGGTGTGAGCAGTGGCAAGGAGCTGCTCCCCCTGGACAAGCCACACTTGATTCTGTGCCTGCCCCTGCCTCTGCCCCAGCCCCACTCCGTCCCTCACTGTGGGGGCCTTAATCTGCCCCCCCACACCTTCCCTCCCCCATGCCCTTCTCCTTCCCTCCACAGACTTACCAGTGGATGCTGCTCTCCAAGCTGCTGGGCTGCATTCCTGGCTGTGTGCATGTAGTGGCTGTGTACATGCATGCAACATTTAATCAGTGACATAATCACCCTGCACCCTCCCTCACTGCAGGGGCCTCGATCTGCCCTCCCATAGCCCTTTCCTCTCCCTTTGCCTCTTCCCCCACAGACTTACCTGCTGAGGGGGGTGCACATGCATGCGTGAATTCAACCCCCCCAAATAATTTTTTCTCCCTCTGCTTCTGTACTGCCTGCCCTCACCTCACTCCCTCCTTCACCACAGGGGCCTCGATCTGCACCCCCCAGCCTTAAGAACAAGAAAAAAATATAAAGAGGTACATGAGCTGAAACTTTGAGACTGAAGGGGCACACTTGTTTAAAAAAAACCCTAGGTTTGTTAGTTATTAAATTGTTAACCACTTTGCTTTTGATTGCTTAGCAGGAAGTTTAAAATAATGTGCTTCTCCATTCTCATAGGGTGGAATGGGGCAGTCACTGGGGTGGGGTGGGGTGGCATGGAGAAAGTAGTAGATGTAAAACTTGGAAATGAATCCAAACTGCTTAGTTCTGGATTTCAGTTCACTTTTGCTCTTGTTCAAAGGGAAGGCAGAAAGGATTTGTAAGCTTTTCATGCCCTAAATATATTAGGTGTCTCCCCCCTTGCCAGTAAATAATGCATACTTCCTTTTCTCTGTTCCAAATACCCCAGCTCATGCCTGCCTGTTCAGGTTTTTCCAATTTTGCAGTTAACTTGCTAGTAGCAAACCTTAGGGTAACCATCTTTTACAAACTGGAAGGTAGAACACATGCCGACCTCCTTTCCCCCAATGGCACGGCCAGTGCAGAGCTGGTGGGGGATGGGTGGGTTCGGGCTACCTGCTGTGGGCTTGGGGCTTCCTGCCCTGCTGTCCTGCCCCCAGGAGCCATGCGCTAGCTGCGCTGCCATGGCAAGGCACCCCCGTCCTCCCAGCAGCAGCAAGGGCTACAACTCTGTGCTATTGCTGCCAGGTGGGCAGGGGGCACCTTGCCATGGAGATGTAGCCAGCGCAAGACTCCCAGGGGCAGGACAGCAGGGTGGGGAGCCCTGAGCCTGCAAGTACCCCCACCCTATGCACAAATCTGAGGGGCAAGTGTCCCATCCCCCCTCATTCTTCCCTCCCTGGGAGTGTGTGCAGCAGTGGGGAGCTGTCCTCCCTGGAACTCTGCCAGCCTGCAAGTGGAAGCCCACCTTTCTTGCATTTTTCCATGGTGAATGGAAAACCCAGATCCCTGTATGATACTGGGAATATGGGACAAATGCTGTCCCAGCGTCATGCAGCCCAGGGACTTGATGTTTTCATTTCGGGACAGTGCTGCCCAATTAGGGATGTAGGGATGTTCAGTAAATAAATTGAATTTAATATCAAATTACATAACAAGAAGTTCTTTGCAGTTCTAGAGTAGGGTAAGAAGCTTTTAGAGGGTATTGCTCTGTAATTTAGAGGCTTTTGTTTCACCCTTTTGGACAGATGTTTCATGCACAGACTGTGAGGCCAAGCTTAGCCTTTTCAAACACATTCTGCTTGACTTGACCTTTTCCTTGACTCTTCCCAGCCTAATGTTTTGTAACTGCATGTGCAAAATTGGCTCAGCTGTTCTTGCTGTATGCACATCTGGGAATCAAGTTTTCATGTTTGTTGACAACTTTTGCTATATCCCCTGGATCTGGCCAGAACTGGAAACTTTCAAATGTAGCTTAGAATCCCTCATTGAGCAAGAGGGAGAAAAGTTTGAGGAAAATTAAGTCATAATTTCTAAAGTTACGATAATTCAATATTGGCAAAAGACACACATTACAGTATTTTTTTCTCCCTGACCCTCAGTTGCTTCTATTTGGGTGGTAGTGGGATGATTTAGCAATACTTGCACTTTTTCCATTTCTCCAAAACAGCAACAAAAAAAAAGACTTTTAAAACCTTAGGGAAAGTTAAACTTCCATTTCAACAAAAGCATTTATGCGTGTGCTTGAGGAACCTTGCTGAATCAGGAGCTAAATGCAAACACTTGTCTTAAGACAGCATTGACGTTTGGAAAAGAAGCATTCAGAAAATTCAGAGTTAGTTCTGTCTTTACAATTTTATGTTTTCTGCAGTTTTATACAAATGTTATACTTTCTATTCTGAGGTAAGCGCAAACCCTGACATGTTAACTGCTTGCTTTTAAAATCTCTATCATAAAATAAATAGTGCATACAATAGCTTTTCATTTGTACTATGGCAGAAACAGCCACCTATAGGATTTCTTGCTTTTGAGTCTTTGGCTTTTCAACCTTAATGCTACATTAGTGCTACTTTTGTCTCTCTAATCAATTACTTGGAAACTTGTAGTCAAAATCAGTTGCTGTATAGCGATTTGTTTTCCTCCATCGCACAAAAACAGTGTTTTGTTGTAATGTTCCTTCTGGGTCATGTTCTGACTGGCAGTGATTTATGAAGAACTACATGAATTTTATAAATAGAAGTAAAGATGGAGAGTGAGGTGACAGGTTGAAATCTAGTTAAGTCAGTTTTGGAATCAGCCTGGTTTCCTTTTTAAAATATCAAGGATACACTTTATGTATGCACCCAGTCAGCTCAGTATATTTGTTTTGAGGATAAAAATGCTCAACGTTGAGACGCATTTTGGATCTTCTAACTGTGAATTCTGACTTGCTATGCTGACTTTTATTTGGATGAAAGCAAGGATGCAACTCTTTTTGACTTGGATAAAAATGAACATTTTGCAAAAGAGTAATTTAGCAGGATGCAGTGTTGGAACTTGCTGTGAGGTCCCTGGTCTGCTTCCCCAGAGCCAAGTTTTTTTGGTTGCCATCTTTTGCCTGGATGTTCTGGAAAAATAAAGTTTCTGCAGCACGAATGTTGTGAGTCCTCCTTGTTTCCTTACCCACGTGGCAGAATATTACCTTCTCCTTTCTTTCTCTGGCAGGATGGCATTTCAATATTAGCCAACTGGTTTTGTGTTTATGGAAACTAAATATTAACCAAAAACATGAAGATATCATGTATTTATTTTCACTGTTCGAGTTCGGTGGACTAGCAGTAATTCCTTGGGTACCTATGCACTGGGACAGCTCCACCAATTGATGCTGAGGGGCAGGACTCTCTGCCAATCAGCACTGAGGGGTGGGGACACCACAAAATTCCTGCAAAATGAGCTCTGCACACCATGAGTGAGACAAAGGGTTTTTCACTACAATTTAAGTAGGTCCCTACTCATTAACTGGGGAAGAGAGAGTTTATTTAAAACAGACAGATTACTGGTTTGGGGTGTGGCATGCACAGTAGGGTGCGCTACTACTCAGAGCCACTCACCTCATTGTGCCAGGCCTAAAACCTTGCTTCAGAAGTCTCCCTTGGGGAACCTACAGACAGCTGTCCTGCTTCCTGGAGAACACCTGCAAGCCTGAGATAATGCTGCCACCACCTGGGCACTGGTCTCTGGTAGGTTTTTGTGCAGGGGCACACAGACCCTGTGAACCTTAGGAGTGCTTTGCCCATAGTAAAATTTCTGGGTGCTTCTTTCAGCCCAAAGCATCCAAAGTTAGCATCAGGTAAAACTGAGGGAAAATAAGAAGACAAACTTAGCTGGCTGAGCTGGGGCTGAAGGCCTCTCTCCTCCCTCTTCAGTAACACAGCAAGGCAAGCTGTAACCCAGTACCTTTATTGATTGGGGTGTGGGGGGGGGTAGAATGAGAAAGTCAGAATACACTTTGAGCAAACATAAGCAACTTGAATCTTTCTACATCTGGGTATGTGACCTTTTTAAGAAGTGATTGGGCTAGACATAATTCCTAATTTCTGGTGAGTTTCCAGGTTTTTACTTGGAGAAAATCACCAGGCAGAGTCAGATGCTACTGTAAGCTGGGGTGTATGGATGTGAAGCAGAAGTAAGGAAATCATCTTGTTTTTTTGTAAGGCTTTTTCGGAATACTGTATCTGGTTCCAGGGTTCACACTTAGAGATGGAGAGCAGTGATTCTCAACCAAGGTGCCTTTAAGGAGTGCCATGCAATGTTAGCACTGTTAGGTATGCAAAGATCATTCACAAGGAAAAAGTCAGATATTTCAAATAGGACTCCATATTGTTAAAAACATTCTGACCTATTGTGGTCTCCTTCCACTCTTTGCAACAGAAAAACTGCTCAATTATCTTTTTTCCATAGTCAAAAACTAAGTGGAAACTGAGTTTGCTTTTTCCAAGGGGTGCTTTGAGTCTAATGAGAGGTGCCTTAGATACGAAAAGATTGAGAACACATGATGTAGATATACTGGAGCAAGTTCAAAGAATGGCCCCCAGAATGATCCAGGAGCTAGGCCTATTCTATCACTTTTAAGCTGATTATTCTGGGCTCCTTATTGAAGGTTGAAAAGTGACCCAATCCCTGTATCAGGGATACAGGTTATAGCCGTGTTGGTTTAAAAGTACAAGCAATCAGTATGGTAGAGGAGATATCATTCATTAGACCAACTAGACAGTTGCAATTAAAGTTTGTTTATTTGCAAAAAAAAAAAAAAGCTTCATTTTGGCCACATGCACCTTTCCTTAGGCATAGAATGCAAATATTATAAAGTTTCTCCCAGGTAGAAATGGAAATTCATATTGTACAAGAGGGCTGGAGTGTGATGTAAGTTCTTGCTGAAAAGGGGAAAACAATCTGATGGGGTGAGCCTTGTAAGGTCTGGTGACTGGAAGTTAAATTTAACTCAGCCTTGAAAATCTAGGTTTTAAGTACCAGGAGCAGAATTCCACTGAGTATCACTTGGATGTGGCTTTCTATATACCTACAGTTCTTGCCAAATCATGGTTCCCATACCACCCTTCCCTTCTCTTGCATAGAAACAAGTGACCCCTAGCACAAAACAGAGTATAAGATGCATTCCAGGTTCTGTAGGTACCTCTCAGCTTCATGATTTTTAAGATCAACCATTTTTATAGTCATTTTCTTGCATGGCATTTTATTCATTTAATAGTCTACATATAAAAGCAGTGAGGAATCTACCAACAAAGACTGAATGATATTTAAACATATTGATGTAAGTACACAACTTCAAAAATACTTTAAAATGAAACTGAGAATGGGAATTCACTATTTTTAAATTTTTTTAACAAATCTCTCTCCCTGTCTCTGAGGGTAGCAAAAATAGCTCAATGCGCACACCATAACTACTTTAGCTAGTGGTGCAGTTGTCTTTTTCTTCCATTACATTGGGAGAAAATATTTCTCCAGAACTTGACTTTGGAATACAGCTGAAATCCATCAGTTCCTAGATACTAGGAAACTAATTTAAAAAACAATTCTAAGTGCTTGTAAATTGTACCTTCTGGGTTAAAGACACATGCTCACATGTGTGCATCAAAAAAAAGGAAAGCGGGGCGGGGAATAGGACTTAATGTGATTAGACAATGACCACAATGGCCTTCCTAATGTATATATTAAGCTGTGAGAGGAAATCTGTGTTTTTGGCAACCAGAGGTCTCATGCGGTATTCAAAAACCTCATATAATTAACTTTGGCTACTTCTGTTTCTCTGAATTTTCCTTTTTAGATGTCACATTTCTCTTGTAACATATCACATGCTACAGATATGATGGTGGGGTGACATCTTGTTTTTTCTTTGGCTTATCCACCGTTTCTTCAAGATTTAGTACCTGAATCTTGTAAAACATAGCCACTCCTAAATGAGAGTGCTTTCCTGGATTGGGGCCTTCTTCTCCTTTATTAGATTAATAATGAGATTAAAATCACATATTTTTAATCTCAGTTGTACATTGCACTTTAGAAACCATGGCATTTTGTTTCTCGTAGGCTAACAGGCCAAGCTGAAGTCTACTGAAGTCAGTGGGTGGACTTTTTAATGGTCCTAAATGGGGCAGAGAGAAACAGTTCAAAGACAAAGTGAAAAGGTTTGATCCTATGGACTTGTGGTTTCTCAGCAAAAGAAGGCCAAATAGGTTTTGAAAGATCTGAATGAGAAGCTGTTTGGTGTGGAGGACTAAGAAGTCTCTTCCAGATAAAAAGAATGTATGTGACAGAGAGTACAGAGCAGTTTTTTGCCAATTCTCTTAGTAACTGAGTGGAGTTTTGTTGTTTGTTTGCTTGTTTGCTTGTTTAAAATACATTCAGGTCTTATTTATCAAACTTTAATGAGAACGAAGAAATGTTTTAAAACCGTGTTTCCAAATAGAAGTGGGGATAGCCATGTGCTTATAGGGGTGAATGTATTAAGATGTTGCTTCTTTCAGCTTTGCAAGGTCTAAATTCCGTTTTCAAAATGTCTTTAGCACTTGAGGTGTTTTTACACATGCTCCAGGGAGGTGCTGGTGGGGGAGGGGCGGTGCTTTTTAATTACAGTGGCTCCCGGGAGCTGCTCTACTTAAAACGCCTGCAGCATCTCATGTATTCAGTGTCCCATGTTTCAAAATGGTGGCGGGGGTACTTTAAAGCTCGTTGAATGCACTTAACACATGAGATGCTGCAGTACTGTGGAGCATTCTGATTAGAATGCCCCAGAAGACTCAATTAATCAAGAATGTCTCAGAGCATGTGCATAGGTGCCCTAAGAGCCTAAATCTTGCTGAGAGTCAATGGGAATTAGGCTCTTAAATACTTAAATCACTTCTGAAAATAGGATTCAAGCTTCTAAGATGCTTAAGGCATCTCGAAAATTTTTACCTCCTAATCTGAGTTTCCTGGCTTCTGGATTTATATTCTCAAAGAGTATATTATATGTTAATATAAGGTTTTGCTATAATTTTCAATTAAAGTAATATATGTAAGTTAATTTGGAAGGAGCCATTCACATTAAAGATCATATGCCTGGAACCAGTTAGCACTATGGAATTCATCATTATAGACCAGTGGTTTTCAACCTATTTTCATTTGCGGACCCCTAAAAAATTGCAAAAGAAAGTGTGGAACCCTTTGGAAAATACAAATGAAAGTGCAGACCCCTTTGAATTGTAAGTGTGGGTATTCACATACTTTTGATTGATCATAGTAATCTTTCATGGCCCCCTGAGTCATAATCTGCAAACCCCCAGGGGTCCACAGACCACAGGTTGAAAACCACTCTTACAGAAAGTTTCTTTACAGATGCATCAGAATGCAGTAACGCTGAAGCGATGCCAGCACTGGCATAATACTTTTTTAGGGTTTGTGTGAGAGAGAAAGCTCTCTCAAAATCTATTTAAATACATTTTTAACCACCATTTTTTTTACAGTGGCAAAGTACTAATAAAGTTGTGGTGTTACCAAAGCAAAGTCCTTTTGTCAATTTGTCTAATTTTGTTCATAAAGTTGATATAAGTTACACTAGCAAAAGCGTGTCTACCAATATATACTCTGCCTATATTAGAAGAGCTTCCTGAGACAGCATACCTGACAAGCATTTTCTAGAGTAGCTGGAACCTTGAATATGTTTAAAACATTATAAAATATAGTGTATATAAAAACACAAACTGGAATGAGATGGCATAGAAGCAAAGCAGAAGTTTCATCTCTGAAAAGACTGTTTGCTTTAGTCTCGGTATTTGTATTGGTATTGGTATCCTACACCTACATGAAATTCATCTGTCCTGAAAAATTGGGGAGGAATTCATTTCCCACTCTCATTTTTTCTTTGCTAGTCTTTATTTTGCCCCAGTTCTTTCCTATTTCCCTAAAGCCTTGTGGATTGTGCTGCAACAGAAATAGTGTGGAAAAATGTTTCTTTGGGGGAAGGGAAAAGGAGGGTATAAGGGAAAAGGGAAATTGAGACACTGAAGAGAAATGTCCATAATAGAGGAGGAATGAAGTAACACATTGCACAGTGAAGCTGTGTTGGGTTTTTTGGTTTTGTTTTGTTTTGTTTTTTTGAAAGCATGGCTTGGAATATGTAGTCTGTAGCAGCACCGGCATTTTTATAGGAGTGGGAAGTGTTATCAGGATTAAGGAGTTAATGATTGCGCAATGCTTAGAACATGTAAAGTGATACATAAATGGTGGTTATAATTTGGGGGGTTATTACTATTTTTTCTTGTTTATAAGAAAAAGGAAACTACTTCCTTGACAAGTTGGAGGTGTGGACCTGTATCAATTCCTTATTTAAAAATATATAACTTGTTTATGAAATAAAGATATCTTGACTGGTATTTCATGTAGTTTGCCATGCACTTAATTTTCATTTAAATCTGTTTTATCAGGATTTCAATTATAATTAGGTAACATCTACTTAGAGATGCAGGAATCATTTAAATCAGCTTTTTTTTAAAGAAAAAAAACAACCCTTTATTAAAAGGTATAAGGACCTCATTCCCCCAGAATGCAAACTCGTTTATGCTTTTACACAAAGAAATATAATACTGGGGATTTTTTTTCTTGTGCTGTTTGAACATAAGAACAAGGCCCATGTATTTGTTTTCAGATTGAACAAAATAATCCATCTCAGGGTTAGAAAAGCATGTAAAATCTTTGAAGAATGTTTGATTTCCTCCAGGCACCCACGCATGAACATTACAGTACATCCATTGTTTACTTAGCATTTTTATGTAAAATGCCTCAATTGTTGGGGTCATCAAGTGTCAGCTGAAGAAAGCATGAGTAGAAGTTCATGGAAATAGTTTGATTTATTTTCAAACCTTCAGTGACAGAAGGGAATTGCTCTGTCTTCTGTTGTAGGATGGACTGCTGTGTTTACATTAGGTCAGACTAAGACTGAGCAGCCTAGAGAGTATTTCTAGTATTGTACACTTGCTAGTCAGTACAATGTCATGTTGAACACTGCAGTATAGTATTTAAAGACAGACTTGCTTATTAAACCTTACAGAGAACTGGTACCATATCTTATTTTAATTTGCGTAAAGCAGCCTTGTCCAACATATGGCCCGCGGACCGCCATGTGGCCCACCGAAGCATTTTCTGTGGCCCGTGGTGCTGCAACGCTGTTTACTTTTGTTCCCACCCCTTGTCCCTCCCCCAGCCCCTCAGCAGCATCCTAATGGCTGCTAAAGGGGTGGGGAAGGGACAAGGTTCCCACACGCACGGCGTCAGCTTGACGTTGCCGACATGGTGTGTGTGGGAAGAGAAGCAGCCATGTGCCTCTTGGGACAGGATGAGCCCAGCCGGAACAGCAGGGGTTCAGCTGCACTTTCCCCCTACCTGCACCAGTCAGTCCTGAGCAGCACACGGCTCTGCCACTGCCTCTGCTGGCTGGTGCCAACCTGGGCAGGTCTGTCCCATCTGGAGCAGTTTGCAGCTGAAGCCGGCTTCCCACGTGATGCTGGGGCCAGGAGGAGGCTGGCCAGGTTGGCACCAGCCAGCAGAAGTGGCAGTGGAGCCATGTGCCACTCGGGACTGACCGGTGCAGGCAGGGGGAAAATGCAGCCTAGCCCCTGCTGCTCTGGCTGGCCTTGTCCCATCCCAAGCGGCACATGGCTCTGCCACCGCTTCTGATGGCTGGTGCAGACCTGGGCGGACTCTACCTGTCCCCAGCAGCAGGTGAGGAGCTGACTTCAGCTGCATGCTGCTTTTCCTGGCTGGCGCTCATCCGGCTGGGTCCGTCCCATCCAGAACAGCATGTGGCTGAAGTCGGCTTCCCACATGCTGCTGGGGATGGGAGGAGGTGGGCTGGGTCTGCACCGGCCACCAGAAGTGGTGGCGGAGCCGTGTTCTGCTTGGGGCGGGACGAGCCTGGCCAGAGCAGCATATGCGGGCAGCCGGGCACCACGGTGAATGGGGTCATGCGGGCGGGTGGCTGAGGGGCTGCGGTGCAGCGGCCGCCTCACTCCAGCCCGCCTCAGGCAGCGCCAGCTCGTGGGGCTGTGCAGCTCAGGGGATGGGGATGTGGAGCTATTTATTTCTCCCCTTCAGTCTCTGGGGCAGTAGCTGGCTGGATGCAGAATGGGTCCCTCCTGCCCCTGCCCAACAGCAGCTACCATGAACCTTGCAGTAACAGGCAGGTACAGTAGGGCAACACAGGCAGGCTCTCTCTGGCCCAGGACAAAGGGTGTTTGAATATGACTCACTGGCCCACTGGGCGATAAGTGAAAAGTTCGTGATCCGGCCCCACATTCAGAAAGGTTAGACACCCCTGGTGTAAAGAATGCTTCTGACTGAGCTCTGGATTCAGCACCTGAAGGCATCGATAGGAAAACTCCCAGGGAGTTTGCCCGCCGTGGAGTAGCCCATAGCTAAAAGCCAAACATTATGGATTTGTGTGTATTTAAAAAAAAAAAAAAATTACACTGTAAAATCAAATGTAAATGCAAGTGCATTTTTTGACCTTTTCTTGGGGTTTGAGTCTGTTTCAGTGGAAGTGAAAAATTAAACATTTCATACTGTGCTGTGGGCCTCAGCTTTGTGTTAGCAAGTGTAAATAGGAAAGTAGAACTGTTTTAGTCTTCAAAGCATGTAAAAATACATAAATTAAACTACCACTATAAACAGGGACTGACAAAGATTTTTTAAAAACACTTTAAATCTTTCCCCCACTAGAATCAGGTCAGTCAATGGGATGCCAAGAAGAAATTCCATCCTTACCACCATCCCTGTCGGCTGCAGAAAGCATTTGTCTCATCAGACAAAGTGTATATCCCATAACTGTTGTGGCATCTTGCACTCCATAAAATTTCTATTGGTACTATAGTAAAGTTCCACATATAGTCTAGTTTCCTTCCTTTTCACATAGTGACTTTATTTTTTTTTCTCTGCTGTGGTTTTATTTTTCTGTCATTGCCTGTTTCTCTGCCTCTTTTCTTCTGTCGTGTGGTAGTGTTGAAATGAAGCGAGTGTTGTACTTTGTTCTGAAAATGATGCATCTTGGGGGAATTTTAGCCCTTCATCAAACTAATTTCATTGTCTTGGGCCATCTGCTGTGAAAATTCAGTTCCCTCTTTCAGGTTTACCTTTCCCAATGACAGATAGATAGATTCCTGAATTTCATCAAATTTGTTGACATAGATGTGTTATTGTCAAATACAGGTGCGAGTGCTCATGGCTTTATTAGGAGTTCAGCTGAGTAAGATAATAACATGACTTTCAAAAATCCCTAGTTACGATTTGCTGGGCCAGCTATGTTGTCTCCATTTAATTACCACAGAGTTTGGAACGTAAGGTAAAGGACTTCTTCAGGAGGTCTGACTGGATTATGACAACAGTCATATCTTACCTTAAAACTATTCAATTAAGGAAGTATTCAGGGTTATCACAAAAATAACACCGAAGAAGAATTAACTTTCAGCATGAGCAGCTCCACTGAAGTCAGTTCCCTGTGAAGTCACTGGGAATATTCATATCCTTTAAGTAAAGTGCATTTGCAGGTCTTTGCAAGATACAGACCTGATACATCGTCAGCGGAGATGCTCTCATTGACTTCAGTGGACTTTGAGTAAAAAAGTCCTCCTTCAGGCTTAACACCCCCCCCCCCACATACTTATTATTTATTTTAGCTACTATTGTTACAAGAAACAACTAGGATTCATGTAACTTAAAGAAATTAAATGGAAGTCTATTTCCCCTTCCCCCCCCCATTTTCTTATCTTGTGCCTTTAGCACAGCTTTGTCTCACTGGCATTTGTTCCCCATGTATGATCAATGATCTTGCAACTCATAGGGGTGTCTTATACAGCAGCAGGTAAGAGAAATGTTTTCCAAGGAAATCATGAAAAAACCACAGTAATTGACAAGGGTGCAGAGGATTAGATATCGCATTTGAAACTGTCTTTGCTCATTTTTACAAAAAAATGACTAAATTTCAAGTTAATAGTACGTCTTTCTAGATTAAGTTCTAATTCACTCAAAAAACCCCAAGGAACTGTGCTTTAGATGTCTTAAATGTTCTTACGCTCTCTGTAAGCATTAGAAAATGTCTTTTTTGTTCTTCTCTCCTCCCCTGCCTCCAAGCGATCATTTTAAAATTCTGCAGAAAGCCTTGGACGGCTCAGGAGTGCTGGCTGATGCACAGCTTGGATGCATTCTGAGAACTGAAGCTGCACAAGTTGAACTTTGGTTAATCAAACTGTATGAAGTGCCCCAGGGTTGTACTGTATGGTTCACTGTGCTGTGGGCTCTGCAACCCTGGAGCACCAAGGAAGAGGTTCCAGCTGGCTTCAAAGTCAGTGCTCTTCATGTGTGGTCCCTTTAAGAGTCTGATCCTAAGCGACTGACACTTTTAAAGTTCTGCTGTTGACTTCAGCAGAAGTCAGATCACATACTAAAACTATCTTGCTTTCACTTCGTTGCACTCCTTCATTGAGGAAACCTGAGGTGTAGACTGCCTGGCTTCCCCCTGTGAACTACAACTATATTTTTTCAAAAGGGGTAATAGTTCTGTGGCTTATACAGCATTGTCAAATAAACTAGCTAGTTGTGCCATACAGGAAGGTATGTGGGTGCTCATGAAACCTGTGGCTTGAAACAAAAATGTGGTTTTATACTCAGGAGAGCTGTTGCAGGCAGTAAGTTGATTCATCATTCTCTTCTGTTTTATCTGTTTTTATTAAAACCATGAAATAAACCCACTATTCAGCTGACGGGACTAGAAAGCACTGGTGGCTTTGGGGTAGAGAATGGAGGGAGGAAAGCAAAGAATGTTTCCCTTTTTAGCTGGAAACAAAGGCAAAAAGATAAGTTATTAGTAAATTTAATCTTACATATTTTTAAGTTAAAGTATCCTTTACACATTTATAAACTTCTGCATACACTTTTATACAGGCTGTTACATAAACTCAGACACGGTAAAACATTGAAGAGTGAGATTTTAAATGTGAAGCGCTCTAAATAGGTTCCTGTTGAAGCTGATGGGGGTTTTACCACTGATCTCAGCAGAAGCACAAGAGTTAAGGAGCAACTGTGCTTTTGGGGAATGTATGCTGACTCCTGGTGGATATGCATGTAATATCTGATCTTGTGTCTTCCTCATTGTAGTTCCAAGGATTGGTTCTTTAAGACTGAATACTGTGGATAGTCTGCTGCCATTTTGTTGGAGGCATCTCAAACATTACTGGCAATATTGCAGAGATCTTGTATGTGTTTCTTGGCATTTTGTGATGATTAAAACTTTTTCCCCCAGTTTTGACAACATATGCAGTGACATTTATGTGTGTTTGGTCCAGAATGTTTTTGCACCGTGGGAGTGCTTACTTCATAGGCACATTTTTTTTCTTTTTTCTCTCATTTTGATTCTTTTCTTTCTTCCTTTTTTTTTTTTTTTTTTTTTTTTTTTTTTTTTTTTTTAGAATGTGATTGGTATTAATATGGGAGAGTCCTATGCAGGGTTGTCCAGCTGCTGGCACATGGTCCCTGGTGCTTGCCTCTCCCACTGCTGTGCAGTGGACAAGTCCATAGGGGTCCATGTGCCATCTGTGAAACTTGCACAGTGTGGGCAGGGAAGAAGAGCCGTGTGCCACTCCTGCAGAGGAGAAGAGCTCATGCAGGGAGGGGCCATATGCAGTTGGCCCAGGCCATGGGGCGGGAGGGACACAGTGCTGGTGCTGTTGCCTGAATTATGTGGGGGGGGAGGGGTCTTGTGAAGTGGGAGGGATCCCAGGAGAGTACCAACACAGTGAGCAGCCCAGGGGCTGCGTGCAGGTACCACATATAGCCCCTGGCTGTGCTAAAGTTGGAGAGCCCTGAGCATAGTTATTTTAGAGCAGTGCACAGTAAATTCAATATGCAAGGCCTCTTTTGATTATTACCTTTCTTTTCCCTGGGCAAAGTGGTCATCTTTTTCCTAGGTCTTCACAAGTTGTAAGCTCCAGCCATGTGTTTATTGGAAGTCTCTAGGGTTTACCACATTGACCCATACCTCCAGCCAAGGAAAAGAGTTTGGGCACTTTTACACATGCTCTGGGGGTGGGGAGGTGCTTTAATTAAAACAGTTCTGAGAGCCACTCTAATTAAAGCATTGCAGCATCTTGTGTATCAGTGTCCCCATGCTTCAAAATGGTGGGGGGCGTGCTTGAATTCAAGCTTGTTGAACAAGCTTTAGTTAAAGCACCCCTGCTGCCATTTTGAAATGTGGGGATGTTGATACATGAGAGGCTGCTGGAGCGCTGTAATTACAGTGTTGAAGGAGCTTCTCAGCACATATACAGTCACCCTTTGTTTCTAGCTGCAAATATTCTATGTAGCTGAAGTGCATCTACAAGAACAGTTTTCTGGTAGTTGTCCGCTGGCTAAGGGTTTGGGCTTCTCTATCTGCAGGCACTGCCTCTGCCTGAGAAAGTGTAATTGTACTCGAAAGCTTACAAAGAAGATTTTTTCCAAATGTTTGAGTTAATCTAATAAACAATATAGCATTTACCAAAGAACTTTGTGGGCTTCTCTAGAGTTTTTACTTTCATTTATTTGCATACTTCAAGTTAATTGGTAATTCACATGTTTGTAAAGGCTAATCTAAAGTACCCAAGTTTTAAATGGCAAACAATTAGCTTGAGATGAAAAAATTCTACTGAAGACAGTGTTGGAGTTTACAAGGAAACTTGCTCATACTGATGAGCTCCATTAAAACATAATAAAAACAGCAGGGGGCCATTCCATGCTGATGGTTTTATTTAAATTAGCACAGTATAAAAAACTGAAAATAGGCAAGGGCTTCTGAAAAAAGTCTGATAAAGAACCCCACCACAAATAAGACCCCCCCCATAGTACAACCTTCTCTATCCAAAACATCTGAGATGAGTGAATCCTACTACATGATGATGACTAGCTCCAAACTGTATGTGTTAGCCAAGAGTACTGATACAAGAGTACCCTGTTACAAATAAACCAGTGCCACGTCTATACTACAAAAGTCTGATGCATGTTTGGGGTGTGAAGGAGGTGTGATCTTGACCAACTTAGCAGTGCCAGCAAAAGGCCCCAGTGTAGACCTACTGTTACACTAAGAGAATTGCATTCTTACTGATATAAGCTGTGGCCAGCTAAACTTTGAGTACAGCATATTCGTATAATTATACTGGAAAAATATGCTTCACATAAATGTGGCTTATGTCCTCTGTGCCCAAATGTCAGCAGACCATTTTTGATGGTTATGTAGAAAGGAGGTCAAAGGTATGATAGGGTGGAGATCACTTAAGTTCCTGATGACTCTGGAAAACTTGGCTGATAATGCTGGTGCTGGATGTTTTTTGAGGGAGATCTGTTGACAGAAAAGATGGTGCTCCCTGTGTAGCTCTGACACTGACACCCCTATACCATTGGAATTGCATCCATACCAATGTTCAATTAGTGGTCGTAAATTAGCTAAGAATTTGTATTGTTTGGGGCAGTGACTTTATTTAAGCTAGGTTTCCTGTGTGGATGAATGCAAACCAATGGCAACCAGAAAGCAATTTCTGTCAACCAAGCTTAGTAGTGCAGAGCAGGCCTGAGGAAGGATGGCATAGTGGAATTTACCTCCAACCCTGTGGGAGCCGCATAGTTTCTGGACTTTTTTGAGGTAGGCAGGACCTTCCCCCTTGTGTATAGTATATCTAGCACCTCCTCCCCCCCTTTTTTGCCAGCCTTTTGGAGATGTCATCTTAAAACCTCTGCTTGTTTTGCATTTTACTGACCCCATACCAAAGGTCCAACACAGAGGGGAGTAGGGAGAGGGAAAAAAAATATTTCCAATATTACCACAGGAATGAGTGCCTGGTGTCTCCTGAGTCTGGGGTGTGGCACCAGCAGGGCATGACCAGGGGGGTGGTCTCCCAGTGGCCAGCTGGTGACTGGGCTGGGAGGGTCCCCCAGCAGCTGGTCACCAAGCATGCCAGTGGCACGGCAGCAGCAGAAGTACCAGCACTTCTGCATGTGGCACGACAGCGGCAGAAGTGCTGGGACTTCCACTGCCAGCACTTCTACTGCTGACATGCCACTGGCGTTGCCGATTTCAGGGGCAGTGTAGGATGACCAGTGCCTCTTGTCAGTTTAACTTGGTGTTTGCATTACAAAGAGTGGGTTACCAGGCCAGGTTAAAGTGCGGAGTCTGGGTCATTTCTTCGCCTCTGGCCAGGCTATCTAGCCTAGATTTATAAAAACCTAGCTCAGAGCTTTCTGGTGAGCAGGTACCTGGATTTGGAGGAACACTAGCACAAGAAATAGCTAAATTAACCCTACAGTGAAAATTGTTTCTCAAGTCTCCACTCTTGTTTTCTTGAAGCTCACTTATTTCCCCCAGGGTCTTTGGAAATAGGATACAAGTTCTGGGCAGCACCATGGACTGACGCTTGCAGAAGAGAAGCTGAGGGCACTGGCTTAGACATCTATTCTCTTTAGAACTCTAGAGCAAATTTTGAGTGTTAGGGCAAATTTCATTCCTCATTCTTACTTCCTTCCCTTACTAAGGAAAGTCCCTAACTTTTGGTTTATTCAAGACTTGTCAACTTCCAGAGCTTCAAGTTCTTTTGCTGACTGCTAATAGGCTGTCTAATCAGAAGACTTTGGAAGGCAGTTTTTAGTGCTGTTGATATTCCATTTTACATGGCTTTCTTTTTATCTACAGCACAAGGCTGGCAGTGCTTATTATAAACAAATAGTAAGACCCCAAAAAGATAATGTGATTACTGGGAAAGAAAAAAGCAGACAAACTATGAATCTAAGGGTATCTGACACCCATAAGTTTGTCTGCCAGTTTTATTAATTATTAGTTGTGCTTCATGTATTTACTGTTCAGCAGATTGTAGTTGACTAATAGAATTTTGCATAGTATGAAAATAACATGGAAATATATTTGATGCTGTTTCAAGAATTGTTAAAGAAAACTGTTCCAGACACAAAATAAATCCTTGGATAGTAGAGTTGGAAGACCCTTTTCCTGAACTTGTGATTTAAAAAATAATAATAATAATAATTTCCAGTACAATGAAAGCTGCACTGAGAGAGATTGATTGAATTAAATAAAATGGATCTTTCCAAAGGACACATGTTCCTACAGCAAAATTTAAGCCTCTTTCAAAGGCTGTGCACCTTGACAAGCTGCCGGAACAGTGGTATTCATTTACATAAATAATGTTGTTGTAAATAAATTCACACACCTTTTATACTCACCTTCACATGCATCCTCCGTAATGTAATCATAAAAACTAATATCACGGTTTTCATCAGTAATTTTGTTTTTAACTGTAGACTGCCCTTAGCCTTTTTTGGGAAGAGGCAGCATATAAATCTAATAAATAAATAAAAACTTCAGCCAACTGAAGCAGGATGGCATAAGCCACTTTTAGTGCCCTGTGTTTCACGTTTTGATGTTACTTGCCTTTGTTTTTGTTAATAAAATAAAACAAACAACTTAATCATCTTTACTTCACAACTAATCTGTTTAAGTTCTTAAACTGGGGCCTAGTACTAATGATGGATATTTCTTGGACCTAACAAGGATAACTCAAATTTCAAATTTTGAGCAGTCTCAAACATCTGATACACATTTAAGTAATATTTCAATACCTGTTCTAGTGTGTATATTGTTTACCAAAATATGTCCAGATTCAGCAGTGGACTAGTTTATTTTAAAAAAGTGCAAAAGAAAAAAAATTATATAAAGGGGGCAGTAGGAGGTAGGATGGGCCTGGTGTCCTTAGTTTGACTTGAAATGGGCAGAATCGTTATTCTGATATACAAGATCCCTTAGTTCTGAGGCCTCTTTTACAGTAGCTCTGTACATAAGGGTAAACTGAGGACAGAAAGGTGGTTTGGAACCTAATTTTCCTTTGTTCTGCCTTTTAAATGGTGCCTGCATGTAAATATATTTCTGTTGTGTTTATAATTGGACTTTGTCACATTCAAGTGGTAAGAGCCTGGCAACTAATTTAAAAAAGCCGTATTTATTTTAAAATCTATATATTAAATAGAAAACATCTGTAGATTAGTCCGATATTTTTATAACACTTTTTAGTATTTATAGGTGACCTGTTGTGTTAATAGCTCTTTAGTGGCAACAGATGTAAGAAATCATCAAGCCAAATTAGCTGTGCGGCCAGTGATATGGAACTCATTGGCTGCTGCATCAGTCTCTAGCTGTTCTTGATTTTATTAAACCATTGAACTGTTTTCTGTGTGTGTGGTTCCACTAAATTTCAAATTCTTCTCCTAAAAATTTACAGCTCCTCAAGTCACTATGCAGCTCTGCCTCTGATAAGTACTGAGAAATCAGTAGTCTGTTGCATAGAAAATGTCAAAGAGGAAATTGGAGATAGGATGTGACAGTAGTACTCATGCAAATAAGCAGTGGTGTGGAAACTACTGATACAGAAATAAACAGGGAAGTCTATAACACCTTAGGCAGTCGACATCCTATCCAGTTAATATCTGCTTCCAGACTTCCTTTTGTGATCTTTGCACAATCTGTGTACTGTTACAGCTGCTGACTATTGGTGCTCGCTCACTTCAACAGTGGCAGCCTATGACTGACTGATTCAGTAAGGTACGACTGGCTTTGTCTGGAGGATAATTTTGTTGGCAGCAGCTGCTGAAAACTACCGTATAGTTCATGGAATGCCTCACAAGGAAGCTACTTAATGATTTGGGTGAAGGGGAGAGATTTTTCAATTCAGTGTACAGATGCACAATTTTTACTATAATATATAGCAAATGTCTTTTTAGATTCCATGTTGAGAAGAGGAGGACAAGAGGGATCAGGGGTGCGCACACTTTAGTCAGTCTACAAGGTGCATCCCCTACCCTGCCTTCTACCAAACATCAACCATTACACTTTTAAAAGTGTTTAATGTCTTCCACATGAAGTGTTGCAGCTTTCTCTCTAAATTACATTTTAGGTCTCCTGATAACCTGTGCATTTCCCTTCCTGCCCTTCTTCCCCCATCTTCACTACTCTGCTTTCTACCTGCATCTGCTTTAGGAAAAGAATTAAGAAATTAAAGCAATGTTGACCAGCAGCGGTCTATTCTAGCTAATGGTTTAAACAAGTGTTTTAGACCATTATTGTGAAATATTGTAATGCTTTGTTTTAAGCAAGAAACTTAACATTTGGTTAGCATGATGGTAATGTTTAAGATTTTTTACAACTTCTTGGAAATCAGGCCTGTTTTATTCAAGTGAGCAGCATTAGGTCCCTAAAGTCACAAGGTCTGGGATGCACGGAGTTATAGTTTAACAACTAGTTACTGTGCTTTAGCTGAGGGGTGTGCATGTGAGAAAGCAGGCCCTCTGGCGTTTTCCTCTGCTGGATAACGTGACAGATCCGTCTGTTATGTTAACAGTGCTTCCTCCCATCCCAAGCTCTCAGAGCCGAGCAGTGTCCCTGCTTCCAGGACAGATTAGCTCTGATAAGTTACATCAAGAGAGAAAAGTCTCTGCCTGCCAGGTGACCTGTGTTTTCCTGTTCGTTGCTCCCTGCATGAGTTAGTGAAGCATTATTGATTGCCAGTTGAACTTCTGATCTGCATCTGGTGAAGTGAGCTTCTACTCATGAAAGCTTGTGCTAGATATCTCTCTATATATCTCTGTATATAAAGGCAAAGTAAATTTGCACTTTAATAAACTAAACAAAATAGATATATACTATATTGTTTATAATATATTATATATCTAATTGGTTAGTTTATAAGGTGTAAATCTATACTACCTTCTACTTGACTTCTGACTAACCTGGCTAGTCTCTCATCTGCAGGATACTATTTATGGCCCCGATAGCATTGTGTGCACTAGTTAGCTGGCTGTGCTTGATATTGTTCATCCAGTCACAAGGCAGTTTCACTGAAACTCAGTTCTGTGTGCTTTACCACAGTTATTATCCACTGTGAAGTAAGTCTGCAGAATTTGTTTTATAACACTTCTTTAAATGAAGAGCTCCCCCTTTCAGCCAGACATAGGCACTTGACTTTGCTCAAGTCTGTTGTCAGAAAAAGGTTAATAAACATACCACCATTAAAGGTCTTTCTTCCTATTTTGACTTTGACACATATATGTTTGGGTTTTTTTAAATATGTGGTGGGAAATGTTTGGAATCATATTGGATCCGATCCTGCACATTACTGAATAGAGGCAGATCCAGGGAAGAGGGAGGGTAGCAGTGGTGTTGTTGCACCTTCCTTTGATTTTTGCTCCACTCAAACTAACTGCCTGGGAGACGGAAGCATTTTTATTCAGGCAGTGTGGAGTGTTAATTGACTTCATGGCCTGTTACCCCATTGATTCCTGCTAATCTCATAAGAACATAAAAAGTGCCATACTGGGCCAGACCAGTGGTCCATCCAGTTAAGTGTTCTGTCTCTGACGGTGGCAGAGTTGGATGCTATAGAGGGAGAGCACTGACCTGGATATCTTTCCAATGTTCTATTCCCTATTCAATATCCACCCTGGCATCCATCATTATTGGTTTGGAGGTGCCAGAGGAAACATCTCCAGCCATTCTGTTCAATAGCCATTAATCAATCTATCATACAGGAATTTATCTAGTCACCTTTTGAACCTGGTTATGTTATCTGCCTCTACCACCTCCTGTGGCAATTTATTACACAAGTTAACTACCCATTGCATAAAAAAGTATTGCACGTGTGTTAATGACCCTCTATCCTTTTTTAGTGGTCTTGATCATTTGAATAGTAGAATATCCTTTCTTCTGTAATTTTTCCATCTGTTAGCCAATCCTGGTAACCTCTGTCTTCTATTTCACAGCTCTGCAGACTGTTTTTAGGCCTAGCTGAAAACCTTAAACTTGGGTGTGGAAAGTATTAACTCAGGTGTAAAAATGACTGACAATGAAGTAGTGGAGAAACTGTCAGGATGCTCAGGAATGCTAGGCTTTGTTTTATGAATGAGTAAGAGATGTGCATTTAATTATAATAACTACAAGGCTAATAAGAATTGTCTTTTGACTACCAGTATTTTGGCTATTTTTTGCCTTGTTTGTTATAGTTCTTAAACTTTATATATAATCTAGCCAATTAGTATACATTCCAGTAGTTATATTTGGTTTTGCATTTATCTTAAACTGAATAATATAGTGCTAACCCCTAATATAGTGTTAGCCCCACATTAGCAAAGATTCTAATTTTTCTTTACGTGAAAAAAATGCACTGTGTTATATACAGTGATGTGTCACACCATCTGCACTCTCCTTTTCAAAATCCTAGATCTGCCTGTGCCACTGGACACTTAAGTATTTCCTTAATGTTAAGAGTGACTTTTATATTTCTCTCTGTTCAGTGAGACTAACCATTCATGATCTTTAATACTTTGCAGGATGAGGGCTGTATTGCTTAGTACTTCACATCAGCAGCAATTTTGTTTTACTTTAATCAGGGGAAACCAGATCCTATGAAGTAATAACTTGCTATTCAAATTTTGGTAAAGAAATAAACATATCGGAGCGCTCGGCCACCACCTGATTATTACAAATAGAAGAGTGGTTCTTAAGCTTTTTTGTAGCAGGACCCATTTGTAAGCATTGATGGCCAGGCCAGTCCTGACCCAGTAAGTACTTCAAGTAGAAAACAGCTCCCTGGCCCTGCTGTTGCCTCATTTCCAACCCACAGCCCCTCACCTCCCCCTCCCCCTCCCCCACCCACACCCAACCTGCTGGTGCCCCTCACTCCTAACCTGCTACTCCTAGGCCCCAGACCCTTAGAATGTGGGGCACATGCTCCCTCAGATTTGTTCTCACACAGTGGGCATGGGGCTGCAGCTTGGCTGAACCAGCATGAGTAGGAACTGTTAGTGGAGTGCAAAGTGGGGTGGCAAGACTCGTTGGTGCTACTGCCCCTGGAACCCCTATGCCAGTCACAGCACCAGCAGCGTGAGAAATACTGGACGGTGTGAGGGCTGTGCTGTTTTTACCATCTCTCTCTGACAGCCGCTTGTGTGACTGGCCACGACTTTGCCCTAGCATCATGGCTTTGCCACCACAGCTCCCCTCAGACCATGGCTCTACCCCATCGTGGATTTGGGGTGGTGGGCAGCATCACCTGTGGGCACTCCGCAACACATTGCCTGTGCCCCCTTCTTCTCTCCCCTGACCCATAGACTTACCTGCTGGAGCTGCTTACCAGCCCGTGCTGCCTGGCTCCCACGTGCATGTGTGTGTGCACACATGCACATTGCACTTCTTGCCTGATCACGCTTCTCCCACTCCCCGCCAGCCATGAGCAGCCCCTTGCAGCCTGGAATTCTGCCAGCCTGCAACAGGAAACCCACCGTTTCCTACGTTTATCTCCTTTAAAGGAGAATCTGTTTTTAAAGTTTGTTGATCCACTTTTTAAAGTTAGTTTTCAACCCTTTCATATATTCTTACGACCCATTTTTGGGTTGTGACCCACAGTTCGAGAAACATTGCAACAGAGGACTTAACTGTTCAGTCTGTCTTTTTGTTCTCTTTCATTGTTAGGTGAGTTGTATTTTATTTTTATTTTTTTATATATATATATATATATATATATATATAAAAAAAGAACTGCTCTACAGGAACTTTCTTATGTAGTCTGGGATTTGACTTCTGACACCAGCCAGTGTCTGAAGCGTCTCAAAATTGCAGTACCTAGAATTACATAAGCTTTGGGTTTACCTAACTTGCATGTGATTTAACATACATGATTTTATGCAGAAAAAAATTAATACAATGTATTGCTGTATTCATTCTTGCATTAGTGCAAGTATAGACATTTTTTTTTGGATTGAGGTAACCAGGAGAAACCTGGTGGGTTCAGAGAGCCACTAAATAGTGGGAGTGGACTTGTTTTCTGGCCTTTTAGAATCATAGGTCTCAATGGATTGAACCTCTAAGATATATTGAAGTATAAAGTTTCAGTAAACTGTATTTAACATCTGTTTGGACTTTACGTAGCACATCTCTGGTGTATAAGTATTGTCTGTCGTTAGAAATGAGATTATATGCCCCAACAGAGTATTACTCTTCCTGTATCAGCTGATCATGCAGGTTAGTGAAATGGGAGATTTATAAACACAAAACTATAAAAGCTGGAGAATGTGTTGGAATCTTGCTATTTTAATAGCTTGCCTGAGTTTTATTTGGTAATTCAGATGGGCTCATAAATCAATGATGGCAGTCTTCAAAACTTCTTTAAGTAAACATGTTTCACTGTCTTTTCTTTATCTGTACTATCCTGTTTCCCTCCAAATAGTTGGCAATTTAATTTATTCTGTATAATCTCAAGTGCTGCATGTGTTTCTCATGATAATTACTTACTTGTTTATTTAACCGGGTATTTGTAACCTGAAAATCTGCAATTAGTTTTGCATAACTCGTGCTCTGGTATATAATCTTCTTACCCACTCTTTGCATACTAAACAAACATAAATTTTTTACTTGTCCCTCAAATTTAATGTTTTTTTCCTTAGGCTCTTGGACAGAGAGACTCTTGCAGAATGTGTGCAGTAGGTTTGGTGGATATGTGTTTATTCATCAGTAATACTAGGTTACTGTTGGCTTTAAGTACCTGTGAATTTGATTTTTTTTTTTTTATAATGACTGGGTTTCTTTCAAGGCTCTGTGTGTATCTGAATCTCTACAGAGTTGGGTTTTCAGTAACAGGAACAATCTGAATCTTTCACAGGACCCAAGTACCAAACACTTACATGTATAAATGTGGGCCTTGTCATGCTTTTGTGATGAGGATAGGAGGATGGATTTTTGTCTTCATTTATGGGCCAGCTTGAAATAAGTTCATGGGAGTTGGGCTTTATTTGAGCAGAAATGTAAAGGGCTGTTTTTGCAAAATACATTTGCATTTGATAATTTAAAAAAAAAATACTGATATACTACAGTGTCTGTCTGTCTGTCTGTCTGTCTGGAGAAATTTGTGTTTGTGGTTTTTTTAATCTACAGTGGGCCACCATCGTGAAACAGTTTTGACATCAAACATTAACAAGATTTGTGTGGGATAACGTGGCATCTAGAGAAGTACGCATCATTTCCTAGCTGAAATTCAACATCAGCATCTTATGAAGAAATTCCACCTGGGGCTTGCACAAATTGCAATACAAGACAGAAAATATATGCAGCAGTTGTCTAGTTGTCCTTTGAGAGTGCCTTACAATGTTCTCTCTCTAAAGGCTGTAAAACTGCTAACAGGGATACAAAGCAGCAGATAATATTTAATACTCTAAACCCATAATTGTTTAGCAGAGTTTCTTTTTGTTTCATGATTTATTATATTTCAAGGTTATGGGAGGGAGGTTAACTCTTCATGGGGCAACTGTTCTTTAGAGGGATTGGGATGGCACAGGCACTAAGGCAATCAGTTGAAAGCCCAGAGTTGGGAGTTCGCGGCCATAACACAAGCACTCACAGTGCGGCCTGTCAAATTCCAGTGAATCTGTGTATTTTGCTAAATACCTTGTCACACAAAGACCTGAAGGAAGAAAGGACTGTTCTTTAGAGAATTGGCAAAGGAAGTGATTTGCTGCTGGGCAGCAGTGGTGGTTTAATATTGGGTAGCATGCTGACACAAAGCACAGATTTACATTCTTCCTTGCAGGTAAAATTCAGTCCATGTGCACAAAGCCCAGCTTTTCAAGTTCTATATGGGTGGGTGTGGGAAAGTTGGAGAGGTGAATTCAAAGCTACTCAGATATTACAAGTGATGGGCAAAGGTAAGAGCTTAAATAAAAGGCAAGCACATGTGCCATCTCTAGGATTAAGGCAGATGGACCGACTCATGACAGCACTGTTCTAATTTCTGGGTTGAAATAGCAGTTGTAATTTCTCTCTGCTGGTTGAACAGAGCATGAGAACTAGCAAATACTTAGCAAAACAGATCCACTGTCCCTTTTTGGGATAACAAATTAATCCTCTCTTCAGGCCCTACATCAGCTAATAAGAGGCATGAATAGGGTGACTGTATTAGTTTTAAGGAAATCCTGGGTGCTGCCTTCCCCCCTCCTCCGTGCCCCTGAGGCCCCCCCCCCCCCCCCCCCCCCCCGCTCCATTCACCTCAGCCCTGGCTGATCCCTGTCCCAGGAGGAGCCTGGCTGGGCAGGGTGGCACCAATCAGGGACTTTTGTTTCCATTTTCACCAACCAGCCAGGATGCTAGGAGAATCTATGAAGTCTGGGACTGTCCCAGCCAGACTGGGACGTATGTCACAGTAGGCATAAAGACATTTCTGCTTGAATGTTCAGCTAGTTTGGCCTCCCATGGTGGGAATCCTCTGGAATGCAAATGGTGCAGAGATCCCTGTGCTAACCTGCCCCACCAAGGGAGAACTTGGCTCCTAAATACAAGGTACGAATTGTGGCTTATGCTGTTTGCTTGTTTTCTGTCTTCGGGGAAAAATGCTTTTTTTTCCTTTTTTTTTTTTGCCCTTAGAAGTAAAAGTCCATTTTTGCCAGTGACAGTCACTGATGCCTGTAGAATAAACATTTTGCTGCGAGCCTGATGTTAGGCCCTTCATTGGCGGCAGTTTTGTTTACTATTTGACATTTTTGTAGTTGGTGACGTGGCCTTCAGGATTTTTATTTCCTTATCACAAAGCACAGCAGCATATTGGAGTACAAATATTCTCCTAAAACTCTTTAAGACAGCAGATAAACCTGTGGTCTTGAGAAGAGAGAATTTGGTAGTGGCATAGATTTTCTAGGCAGTTGTAGCCATTTCACATTCTGTTTTTTCCCTAGTATAAGAGTAAAACCAGGTTTGAAGATGCATATACCTAGTTCTTTTTAACTGTTTCTCTGGAACTGCTTGTACTTGTATGGTAGTTATTAGTTAAATCTGACATAGACTTAAATACACAGAGAAAAATCCCCCTACAATGACTGTGCTGTGGCTATAGAATATAGTAGTTATGTTTCTTTTAAGAAACGGTGTGAGTATGTGTTTTGGTGGCAGGCTGCTGCTCATCTGATCAGGCTGCATGGGACAAAATGGGTCCTGCTGTACTAATGTCTTCAATGTATGAAGAAGTACAGCAGCAGGCAGTTGTTGAACCAAGTCTTTTAGGAATCAAATGAATCTTCCTGAAGATTTAACTACAAAGAAGTTCTCTTTACAAAGCTAAACCAGTTTCAAAGCCTTATGGGATCTACAGTACCTGAATCAAGAATTGCTTAGAAAGCCTCCCTCGCAGTGAGGTAGAAGATACCCAAAACAGGCATCATCCTCATATTAACTGTGCTTCACTCTTGCCATCAATAAAACTCTTAAAACACTAAGTTCTGGGACAGTAAAAACTGACTTGATTTTCTAGTACTCTAGTGTAGAGGGAACTTTAATACCCATTGTGTGGGAACCTTTTTCTTCCCCATGTATAATCAATCCTTTCAAGGACTGCATGCCATTCAGGACTATTTCAGAAGAGTTCTTTGCCCAGTTAATCTGCTTCCATTTCAGTGCAGTGAGATGCAGCTTTCTAGGTTCACTGGGGAGTTTGCTAGTCATGAATCCCAGAGGTGAGTTTGATTGGTGGAATACAAGATAATGTTTGCTGTAATTAAAGAGAGAGAGAAGAGCCCTTCTGTGCACTAGCTCTACTACAGGACGAGAATTTTGCATTTTCTTTCTCTTGAATGAACACACACTCGCTTACAATTGCTGCCTGATTTGTTTGGTTTTTCACCCAGGGGAGTTGCTTCTGATTTATGTTGAAGCAGGTAAGATCAGAATTAGACAAAAGTGAAATCTTCATCATGTGACAGCAGCCATACTGACAGCTCAGTATAGATTAGGAATAAATGAGTTCAGCTCTTTAGAGATCTTGAAAAGGAATGGGTGGGGGAAGGTTTTGTTTGCCCTTTCACTTCCATGTGTAAAGGGTGGGTAAGTGGGTGGGTAGGTAGGTGTGCGTGTGTAAAAATAAATAAATAAATAAAAACAACCCAAAAAACCAACAAAAAACCCACACCTCTCTTACAGGTGAAATAATCCTTGGGTTGTCACCTTACTATGTTAACACTCTGTTTGCCAACTTTGTTTATTAGAAGGCAGGGTAGGATGGCACTTATAGACTAATTTGTTGAGAGAGGCATGGACTTTTATAGACAACAATCTACTTTGTCAGATGCCATGAGTGGACTTAATTGGTTTCTTTGTTAGTAAAATGGAAGGGACGGAGCAAGGCACTTTCTAGTTGAGAGCAGAGCTCAGATCTGATCTCTCTTAGCCAGTGTTGGAGTTAATTTAACAAACTCCCCCCTTCCCCCAATATCATCTTGTTTCCATAAGCACACTTGCAACCAGGTGTTTTTGTTTAATTGGTGCTTTTCTAGTGTAGGATGAAAAAATGGAATTTGCTACGTGTTGGTAAGAGTAACTGGTCAACAAATTGAACTTAATAAATTATTTTCTAATTCTAACTTTAAGGATATCATTGATCAGGTGAAAGTCCCCGTGCATAATGGATATGTTACTCTCAGGGTAGCAGTTAGCTTGAATAGCAAATAAAACCCAAATGCATATAAATTACATAGACTTGTCCTCCTTGGCCAGCTTTAAGGTGGAAACAGTGTTGTGTCCTGTCACTTAACATTTCTCAGACAGCTTTTCCTATTCTTGGTGCAAGAATTAGAGTGCTTCTTATTAATTCTTTCCCACTGAGCATCTCTGTTTGCTGTCACCCATGACCATGCCATTATGCGGCAACTGGTTGAGTTTGTTCTATACCTTCTACAAACATGGGCTCTACAGGCAGGAGGCATTTGCTTTCTTTTATTTGTATGGCTGTATTTATGCTATTTGCTGCTTTGTAACATTGAGTATTGTGGATAGATGTATCCTACTGGAAACTGCTAGGTGGTTTTCTGCTCTCTGTATATCCCAGTAGGATGTTTAAAATGTGTGTGACACCAGCCATTATATTTGCTGTTTTGTTAGATGTGGTTGGGAAACATTGGTGTTACTTCTACTTTTGACTCTTCCTCAGAGCTTAATTTATACACTTATGGCTGGCTTGGGGCAATCTGTGTGCCTAGACAGAGTTCCTAGATGGTTCCTCACTGGCCCTATCCTTCTGCTGTTGCTCCATTCCAACCTTAAAGTAATAGTGGAAGAAGTGTCTACCTTTTTCCAGGGATGTATGTGAAAAAACAAAGGATCCCTCTGCCTCCAAAAGCAGTAGGATTCTGCCGCACTTCTAAACAAGTCCCTTACCACCCCTTGCTGCTTCAGAACCTGGAGTAAATCTAATTGGGAGTGCTCAGGACTACTTGTTTCCTGGTTCAGACAGGCTCCTCTGCTGGAGTGATGTTGATGGGGGAAGAGATCTTGGAGGGAACAGCCTGCTGAGGTTCGTGGAGCAGTTGCTCATTAATAGATATCCCAGCAAGATAGATGTCCAAATGTTTCTTAAAAGACTCGAGAGTAGGTGCTTGCACCACCTCTGGAAGCAGTCTCTTCCAGGCCTTGGGGGCTTGGACAGCAAAGATGTTTTTCCTTATGTCCTGCCTAAAGCTGTCTTGGAGGAGTTTGTGACTGTTTGACCTGGTCATTCCTTGGGGCACTCTGGTGAACTGGTGTTCCCTGAGATCCTGATGTACACCCCTTATATATGTATAGCCAGCCACCAGATCCCCCCCTGAGCCTGGGCTTTTCCAGGCTGAAGAGTTCCATGTCTCTCAGTATCTTATCATAGGACCTGTTCTCCTACCCTCTGATCATGTGTGGCTCTCCTCTGGACTCTCAAATTTTTCCACATCTTTTTTAAATTGTGGAGCCCAGAATTGGATGCAGTACTCCGGCTGCAGCCTCACCAAGGCCGAGTACAGTGGGAGGATGACATCCTGGGATTTGCTTGAGAGGCATCTATGGATGCTCGCTTTACCAGCTGCAACATTGCATTGGTGGCTCATATTCAGCTTGCAGTCAGTCATGATCTCTAAGTCCCTTTCAGCCATGGTGCTAGCAAGCGTAGCACTGCCAACCCTGTAAGTGTGCTGCGGGGTTTTTTTCCCCAAGGTGGAGTACCTTGCATTTTTTGGTGTTGAACACCATCAGGTTTTCATCTGCCCATTTACTGAGCCTGAGGTTGGCCTGGATCACCAGTCTATCCTCAGGTATGGACACTTTACCCCAAAGTTTGGTGTCATTGGCAAACTTGGCCAGTCCACTTCTGATACCAATGTCTACATTGTTAATAAAGATGTTAAAGAGTATAGACTCAAGGATGTAGCCTTGGGGGACCCTGCTGGTCATGCCACAACACAATGATTTACTTCCGTCTATTACTACTCTCTGGTCCAGCCATCAAACTCTGATGTAGCCGAAGCCATAGTTAGCTAATTTTTCCATTAAGAGATCATGGGACACCAGAACAAAAGCTTTTTTTGAAGTCAAGATATATGATATCTATCTCTTCTCCCTTGTCCAGGTGATATGTCACCTGGTCATAGAAGGAAATGAAATTGGTCAGGTAAGACCTACCCACAACAAACCCATGCTGGCTGTCCCTCAAGATGTTTTTATCAACCAGTTTGTCAAGCATGGTCTCTTTGATAACTTTTTCCTAGATTTTCCCCAGGATAGAGATCAGGCGGATAGGCCTGTAGTTCTCTAGATCTACTTTACTCATTTTCTTGAAGATAGGCACTACATTAGCCTTCTTTCAGTCTTCAGGAACTTCACGTGAGCACCACAAGTTCTTTAAGATCCAGGCCAGGGCTGAGCTATGATGCCTGCCAGCCCTTTAAGTACCCTGGGGTGTAAACTGTCTGGGCCAGCTGACCTGAAGGTATCCAGCCTCTCAAGGCATTCCTTTACATGGTCTGCAGTGATGTAGGGTAACAATTCTCCCTCACCCTGGCCATCTAGAACTGCTGTTGTTTCAGGCTGCCTACAAATTTAGGGAGTTGTTATGGTACTAGTTATAATTAAATAATTTTTTCAAGCCTTTCTTCACAACTATGGGGATTAGAAACTTTGTGATGAAAGCTTCAGTTCTCAAGCTGTGACTCTAGGCACTGGTAATGTAGTTTGTCTCTGCATTTACTCAGTCTTGCCTCTCTTTCTGAATGTTGTGTGGGTTTGGGGCTTTTCTGATACTGCATGTTGGGGGGATACTTTTAGGTCAACAGAAGTGGTAAAGCAAGTTCTGAAATTGGTGGAAGAGGGTCACTCTGGTCAAAGAAGTGGGTTTGTTCAACATGCTCGCTCTCGCACTCTTGGAAAAAGGTGAGGTTAACAGACAGAAGTCAAGACATGAGAGGGAGCTAAATGAATAGCTGTAACTGCATCGGGGTGTGTCCTTCCCTTTCCCTGTTTGTACCAGTGTCATGGCAATTCTGTGCTCCAAGCTAAGCTGAGTTCCCTTTTTCCTGTGATAGAGCTCTCCAACCATTCAACAGTGGTTGCTGTTGAGGGATATAAACTTCATCTGTTTTTCCTCCCCCTTTCCTTCCTTCCTGTTTTCTCCAGTCAAGAGCTGAAAGCACAAACTTTGTTAATGGTGAGAGTGATTTTTACAACCTCTTTTTCTTGTGATTTTGGGGAACTTCCGTAGTTTAACTTGTGTTATTTTATTTACTCAGTATGTTTTCTAGAAATATCAGATCAGCCTTTGCTCATCTACTTGGATTTCAGGCCAAGAGTTCACAAAAACTGATTGAAAATTCACACTATCTTTCTTTTTTTTACATTTTAGCAAACCTTCCCCAATGATGTCCATTGTGTTGAGGAAATCTTGAAGGTAAGGGTATAGCTGTCACAGTTCAGTTGTTTAAAGTCATATAGTGAAACCCTTGTAATGTTCGCTTGCATGCCCCATTTCCTCCATCCCCCAGATTTGATTAAATTAATATGGGGAGAAATTATAGTGTGCTTCTGTTAGATCAGTACATATTGCGTGTCAGAAATGTCAACTTTGGGCATCCATCAGAGTACACGAATAAAACTAAAAAAATAGCCATCTTTTCTTGAGTAAATATTCGAGTCAGACTCTAAATGCAATAGCTCTGATTATACACTAAATACTACAGAACCAAACAATTCTGTCCCTTAGTTCTGGGATTGTTGTTTTTGAATGTGAACCCTTTTTTCCTCCAAAGACACTGAACTCACTATGCCATCTTCACTACCCCTATCCTTACCAGCCTGGGGAGCAAAAATGTGTGTGTGATTAGTATAGGTTTATGTATAGTATAGGTCTATGTTTCCACAATCTGCTTCCCTCAGTGTTGCCTGAAGCAAGATTCAAAATGCTGCTGATGCTTTGATTGCTCTCAGAAAGTAATCTTACAAGGAACTCATGTCCTCTAAATACTTTGTCTACGCAATATAGTACCATGGCAGGAATGGTACACCTGGGAGTACTTCACTGATAAAATTAACAGTCTAGCTTTTAAAATAGGATCAGTATTAATATTGTACTCCCAGAAAGAAAGAAATCTTTTGCTTGCTCAGGATCCTAGTATGCTAGGCAGTGCAGAAATAGGTAAAAAGCCATGATAACAGTACAGTGCTTCAGGGAGCTTGTAATTTGTTTTTGCAACAAGTCACAATTAGTGAATGAGAGAAATGATGGGAGGAAAGAGAGAATACAAGGGAAATGTTTGATCACATTATCATCATTAACATTGTTAACTGTGATAAGAGTTACATAAAGATGATAACTAGATCTGTAAAATCCTCTGCTCACGGTTCTTGCATAGAAATCTCTCTAGATTGTTTTAATGGATGTTTGTAGAGCCAAATATAGCAATGTAGATATATTTCATGGTAAATCTTTTGATTTACATATTTAACTTCCTAATGTTCTTCTTGAAATGCTATTTGGTTGGAAAAATGGCGACATTTCACCTTTTCCCCAATGTTGCTCTAATTAGAAAAAAAAGGATTGAAGACTATGACGTAATAAAGACTTTAACACCACTGTGCATTTGACACAGTGCAGAACCTTTTTCACTCACAATTCACCTGTCAGTTTCTGTAATCCATGTGATATGTTTATAATCAGTCTCGCATTTGATTTCGTTCCTACATGAGTGACTTCCGGGAAGTCGGTCTCAAGTTTTTTGACATACTTGAAGGGTGACTGCAATGATGCTCATTCAGAATGATGCAAGGTTAAATTTGGAAGAGAATTTGGGCTGTTAATGAACATTTGGAAGTGTTGAGAAGGAGTATTCTCAGGAAAGGAAGAAAAATGGCAGATCCTAGACAGGTGTTTAATCCTTGGGATAGGTCTGTTCTTTGTCAGCTGCTAAGAACATTGGCAGGAACCAAATCAGTTCTGTCTTCTGATCTTTCCAAGGCCCTTTTAAGTCCCTGGGGCCTTGCCTAGATTAATCTTTATTCAAACAGCAAAGCACGTGTTTAAAGCTGGGAGCCTTGTGTATCCTAAACAGTTCAAACACAGTATTCCAGTTAGGTAACATTTTAGAATCCCTAGTTTAGGCAAGACTTGACTATTAGAATGGACACTTCAGCTGCTGATACATGGCTTGCTTCATTTGAGGAAGCGACTTCTAACTGTGGCTGTAGCTGGCCTACATCTATGCCGGCCAGGGGATAAAGACAGGAGTTTCTAAAGAGCTAGAATTGCCTCGTTCTGTCTTCCTCCTCAAATTATAGGGTAGACCCCAGCAGACAGAGGAACATTTTTCAAACTAGCCAATATGTTGAGGTTTTGCGAGCATCTCCAGTGTGCAAAGTCTTTATATCAAAACTACCTGTATTCCTAAAAGGGATGAGGTAGTTCAGCCACAAGTTTTGTAGGCTTGTTACAGTAATCCCTGGTTGAAATTCTGTGGGGTTATGCAGGAGATCTGATCTGGGTGATCATGATAATCTATCCAGGCATTTAAGTCATGTTAGTACATTTCTATACAATAGATTAATGGAGCAGTAGACGGTTTGTTTAATATAGTGCCTACGTAGACAGCTTCTGCCCCAAATCTGAATGAGTTTTTGAAGAATAAATAGGAACACTGAATGAAGGTGTAATTTAGTTTGACCCCTTTCTGCTATGAAGGTCTTCTAAAAGGGCACCGTTAATTTATTCATTGTGTTACCACTGATGGGTACAGCAACTTTCAAAACAAGGAAGACATACTTTGAAAACCAAAGATCTACGTCTATAAGTCTTTATTTGCTTCTTCAATCATTAAATATGAAGGTGACAATATAGTTAGGACTCAGTCATGCAAACACTTCCACTTAATACTTAACTTTAGGCAGATTTCAGTGGGTCTACAAACATGCATAAAGGTTGGCAAATTCAGTTACATAGTTGTCTATTCAGAATGACCAGAATATAAGTTTTGCCATGTTTTTTTCTATATGGGCAGATCCATGAGGAGATTTTCAATATATTAATATGAATGTTTTAAGCGCTGAACGTCTCCTATATAAAAATGTTTACTAGCCACATTTTTTTTCTTTTAAATCCTTTCTAGGAAATGACCCACTCATGGCCACCTCCCTTGACAGCTATCCATACTCCAAGCACAGCTGAGCCTTCAAAATTTCCTTTTCCAACAAAGGTCATATATCTCCTTTTAATGTGTAAAATACAGCTTTCATACCCTTGGGTGTATTTTCAGACCATCTCATTGTTGTTGGTACAGCCTGAGGCTGTTAGATTTTTGTTTGTCTTTAGAAGAAATTATATAAAAGAAATGAAAACCTGGTTGATTTCACATGTTATAAACTCATCTCATTTGCTTAGAAATTAGGTCAGCTTCCACTTCTGAGTAATTGGGCTTGAACGGGTTAGACTTGTTACATGCGTCTTTCTGTAATCATCTTCTAGAATTTTTTTAAAGTGAAGTCTGTTTTTTTTTCAGAGTTAAGACATGGTTTTAGCAACAGAAAAAACTTGGGTGAATAACCAAGGGCAAAAACATCTAACTTGCAGGCAGGGGAAGAGTACCATAAAGGTTTTCAGTATGTCATCTGTATTTCTTACAGCACAATTAATTTTTTTTTTTATTTCCTAGTTAAAATGTTTAGTTCTTTTCACTTAAAATTAATGTACTGGTATGTACTCTTAGTGCATGTATCTCTCTTTTTTTTTCTTTTTTTTTTGGTCTGTTCTGACCCGAGTACATCTTATGCTTCGTAACATCAAACAGTTAAAGTTCAGGAAAGCATAGGTAGCTCAAGCTAGACTGTTCCCTATGATTTTTTTGTAAGTGTCTGCAATTTTATTTGCAATGCTTGAAAGGTAGAAATTTTCTATACCTTTGCAAAGTCAGCCCCTTAACCTGCAAAAGTGAGAGACCAAAGTGCAAATTGCAAGCAGACAATATTGTAATTAATAGTAAATAAGATTTGATTGGGGAGGGTATGTGTGTGTTAATCCAGTACTTTCATGTTTTGCTTTTTATTGTGCTCTGTCTTTCTAGGAATCCCAGCATGCTGGATCAGTAATACAAAGCCAGAGTAAGTAAAAATCCAAAGTAGACTTCCTGTTGTAGAAGGGAAACTATACAGTGTGTGTGATCAGAAGTATCTAATTAGGAGCACAAATGCCAGCTCTTTCTTGAACTTTGGTTAATTTAAGCAATTCCGAACTTTGCCTGATTAGGGTATTTTATTTCTATGTAACAAATAAGTAATAATGGTCAAACTATAAAATATTAGGAAAACCTATCTTGATTGGCAAGCAGCCATAACGATAATCTACATAAGCACTGTAAATCTGATAAAATTTTGTAGTTGAAAGCCTCATTATACACAAATAAAAAATTATTCAATAAAATATTGTGCAGTGGGATGCAGAAAACCAACTGTTTCTTTGGTTTTACAGAACAGTATGATGCATCTTCAAAAACATTGCCTAGTTCTCAGCAAGGAACATCGTAAGTAACATCATTTTTCAATAACACATTCAGTTATGAATTCTGGCCGTGGTTTTCCACTTTGTTTTTTGCACGGATTGAGCTTTTAATTTCTATAATTAGTAGGGCTAGATCCAGTGGCAATTAGTGTTGACAGAAAGGCTTTCTTGTAATTTAAGTGAATACTATACCATGTCATTAATAAATTATTTTAAATATTAGTGCTAAGGCTTTCCCTTCTTTAATTCTTTCACTGCTTAATGTCCTGCCACACTATCTGAACTTATACTGATTTATACATGAAATTGAATCTTCGGTGCACATTCACTTTTTGTTTCTTTTTATGACCCAGTATTAATGTCTGTGAAGTTTAGGAAAGCTCCCAGTACCAATATTTCTTATAGATAGAAGTACTTGCCAGTTTGATTTGTTGGTTTCCAGTTCTTGGATAAACATTTGCCCCTCCAAGTGTCAAGTTTTGGCCCCAGAATTGTCTCTTTTTTAGCACTTGGATTAATGGTAGCTTTTTGGAAAGGATAGATACAAATATGACGGGGCCCTATAATGTTGGTCTTTTGTGTTGTTTTTGGTTGTCCAAGAAACAGTTTCCTGAGTGATTTGGTTGCTGGTTTTGCATTTGTTAAATGTGAGCAATTGTTGTAATCTTTCAGATTGCTGAAGGTTTTTTTCTGCTGCTTGATCAAGATTGTGGTTGAGCTAAATACTTAAAATTCTTCAATTCTAACCATCTGATAGCCATCTATAGCATATGTGAAGAAGTTTTTCTGGCTACACCTGGCTATTTACTTTTCTGCCTCTGTGCTCTGCCTTTTTAACTACAGGCTTTTTACGGTCAGCAAATTTTTGTGTGCGTCTACAACTGAGGGGTTTTCAGTACAGTTAGCAAAAATGTTTAACCAGGTATCTTTTGATTTAATCTCTGTAGTTTTATTGCAATTGAAAACTATACTGGATATACACAAACTGTCAATTAATGGTTCTAAGTGTAATATTCTAATTTCAAGTTGATCCTTATTCCCTCCAAAAAAAATTATAAAAATCACACTTAAGCTAATCCCCACAAAGAAGTTATTTATTAGATCCCATACAGTCTTGAGTTTAGTACTTGCACTATTTTGGTTCAGACGATAAAAACACAAAGGCAGATTTTTTTTTTAGTGTAATCTTTATCTTAATATTTTTAGTGCATTTAACCCCATTGAATATTGTCCTTAATTATTTGATGTTGGATTTTGTAAGGGCAAAAGCAGTTCAAGGGCTTCCTTGACTTCCTTTTCAGGGGAAAAGCTTTTATTTATTTATTTATTTATTTATTTTGCTTTTTATTCCCCCCTCTAAAAACTGAACTTGAAAATGCGGGGTTGGCCTTATATGCAGGGTCAATTTATAATTGGAATAATATGAGATAAGTTAAAACGAAAATGGAATGGAATGTGCTGTGACCTTTTCTTACTACATCCTGTACTCTCTAATAAGAATCCTTACTGGCATATTCTTTATTGCATTAAAAATTGGTAATTTACATATGTAATAGCTTTGTTTATAGAACCAGTTCTTTAAGATTTCAGAAATTGTACATTGTCCTTATGGTAAAAGCAGATTTACAGACTAAACTAAAAAAGCTTTTTAAGTTATTACTGCTCCTTAAGTAATACTTCCTATGGCCTCAGCCATACAATCAGATGTGTAGCGAGACCCAGTGACGCCAGTGGAGTTTCTCAGGGGTAGAGAATTCTACCCATGTGAATCAGATTGTGAGATTGTAGTGTCAGGTCTTTGTTTATAAAATCAAAGTCTGTGGAAGTGTATTACAATTAGCTGTGATCAGGGGGACTACCACCACTGCTGGCCTGCTGAGCAACCCTTGCAAAGCCAGCAGGCCAAAGCATTTAAGGGAGCCCACCCCGTCCCAGCCCTGGTACAATCCGTGCGCAAGGCAAGAGCCCCCAAGGGGACACTTGCCTGCCTGTACACAAATGCCAGGAGCTTGGGGAATAAGCGGGAGGAACTTGTCCTCCTGCTTAACACAGATGATTACGATGTCATAGGGATAATGGAGACCTGGTGGGATTCCACCCACGAATGGATCATGGGTATAAACGGCTATACCTTGTACAGGAGAGATCAAATAGATAAAAGGGGTGTATCTCTCTATGTTAAGGAAAGCAACATGTCCCTGCAAGCTGATGTTGGCAACCAGGGTGGATGACTGGAGACCCTCTGGGTTAAAATCTGCGGGGAACGCAGCACAGAGGACACAACAGTGGGAGTCTACTACAGACCTCCCACCCAAAGTCAAGAGCTTGACCAGGAGTTTGCCCAGAAACTGGCTGAGGCTGCATGCTCCAGGACCATGGTTGTCATGGGTGACTTCAGCTACCCAGACATCTCATGGGAGGATCACTCAGCAAAATCTGAGCGGTCGCAAAGCTTCCTATCGTGTGTGGATGACCTCTACTTGACTCAAGAAGTCTACGGGCCAACAAGAAGTAAAGTGCTGCTTGACCTGGTACTGGCTACTGGGGATAACCTAATCGGCGACCTAGTGAGTGATGGGAAGCTGGGTGACAGCGCCCATGAGCTGATCACTGTCGCCATCCACCGTAAAGCTGGCAAGACAGTCAGCAACATGGAAATCCTGGACTTCAGGAAAGCTCACTTTGACAAGCTCTGGAGGCTTGTCAGTGAGGTCCTAAGGGACCACAGCCCCAGGGGGAGGGGAGTCCATGAAGAGTGGCTGCTCCTCAAGGGAGCGATCCTCAGTGCACAAGCTAAGTCTGTTCCATCTTGGAGGAAAGGCAGCAAGAGGGCACAGCAGCCCCCCCGGCTCTCCATGGATCTAGCAGACCTGAGGCTAAAAAGAAAGGCCTACAAAGGATGGAGGATGGGATTCACCTCCAATGAGGAATATTCTGCACTGGTCCAGTCCTGCAGGGAGCAAACCAGGAAAGCCAAAGCTGCAACTGAACTCCAGCTAGCTTCAAGTATCAAGGACAATAAAGTCCTTTTTCAGATATGTGGGGAGCTGGAGGAAAAGCAAGGGCAACGTTGGACCCCTGCTGAACCAGATGGGACAACTGACACCCAGGGAAAAGCTAACCTATTAAATGGGTACTTCGCATCAGTCTTTCATCGATCTCATGGGACACCCATGCCCACTATGGGACAGGGAGGTCCAGGTGAGGGAGATCCCTGGCCTCTCATCAATGCTGACCTCGTGAAGGAACACCTTGAGAAGCTGGATACCTTCAGGTCAGCTGGACCTGACAATCCACACCCCAGGGTAGTCAAGGAGCAGACGAGCATCATAGCCCAGCCCCTGGCACAGATCTCTGAAAACTCCTGGTGCTCTGGTGAAGCGCACAAAGACTGAAAGAAGGTCAATGTGGTGCCTATCTTCCAGAAAGGGAGGAAAGTGGATCTGGCTAACTATAGGCCCATCAGCCTGACTTCTATCCCGGGGAAGGTCTTAGAAAAGTTTATTAAAGAGGCCATCCTTAATGGACTGGCTGATGCCAACATCCTGAGGGATAGCCAGCACCGGTTTTTACGGGTAGGTCTTGCTTGACCAATCTCATTTCCTTTTACAACCAGGTGACCTATCACCTGGACAAGGGAGAAGAGATTGATATCATATATCTTGAATTCAAAAAAGCCTTCGATCTGGTAACCCATGATCACCTCTTGGCAAAACTGGCCAATTGTGGCCTTGGGTCCACCACGATCCGCTGGCTGGAGAATTGGCTCCATGGTCGGACCCAGAGGGTGGTAATTGATGGAAGTCACTCATCATGGTGCCCTGTGACCAGTGCGGTCCTCCAAGCTCTGTCCTTGGACACATTGTTCAACATCTTCATTAACGATGCGGACGTTGGAGTCAGAAGCCAAGTTCACCTATGACACCAAACTTTGGGGCAAAGCATCCACACCTGAAGACACAAGGGCGATGCAGGCTGACCTGGACAGGCCCAGCAGATGGGTGGACGAGAACCTGATGGTGTTTAACACCGAAAAATGCAAGAATCTCCACCTTGGGAGGAAAAACGTGCAGCATGCTTATAGGCTCGGCAGTGCTATGCTGGCTAGCACTACGTCAGAAAGAGACTTGGGGGTCATGTCTGACCACAAGATGAACATGAGCCTTCAATGTGATGCTGTGGCTAGTAAAGCGAGCAAAACGCTGGCTTGCATCCATAGATTCTTCTCAAGCAAATCCCGGGACATCATTCTCCCCTTGTACTCGGCCTTGGTGAGGCCACAGCTGGAATACTGCATCCAGTTTTGGGCCCCACAATTCAGAAAGGATGTGGAGAAGCTTGAGAGAGTCCAGAGAAGAGCCACGCGCATGATCAGAGGTCAGGAAAACAGACCTTATGACAACAGGCTGAGAGCTGTGGGGCTCTTTAACCTGGAAAAGTGCAGGCTAAGGGGTGATGTGATAGCCACCTATAAGTTTATCGAGGGTGACCACCAGTATCTGGGGGAACATTTGTTCACCAGAACGCCCCAAGGGATGATGAGGTCTAATGGTTATAAACTCTTGCAAGACCATTTCAGGCTGGACATGAGGAAGAATTTCTTTACTGTCTGAGCCCCCAAAGTCTGGAACAGCCTGCCATTGGAGGTGGTTCTAGCACCTACATAGTACACCTTCAGGAGCAAATTGGATGCTTGTCTTGCTGGGATCCTATGACTCCAGCTGACTTCCTGCCCTTTCAGGCGGGGGGCAGGACTCGATGATCTTCTGAGGTCCCTTCCAGCCCTAATTTCTATGAAATCTGTAATGATATTCCTTCCCAGCTCACTTCAGCAAAGAAATACTGGAGGGAAAATGTCTTCAAGTTAAGATTCTTAGGAAAATTCAGCTCTGCTTCCATTGATGTGAATTCCAGCATTAGGCCACAGTATAGCATTTTGAAAATTCTGAATTTAATGCTTATAATTTGTAAGGGACTGGCAACAGAGGGGGGAAGAAATGCCAGCTGTAATAGAAAAGTGTGTGCTCATGAAGAAGGTTAATAATTGCAACACTGACTTTGTAACATTAGTAGCAGGTGAAAGCTGTAACCAATGAAGTCAGTTAATTATGGTAATTGTTTAAAAGTAGTGTTGTGTGTGGTGAAGTTCTTAGTCCTGCAAGGTTACTCTGACCAGATGGCAGTATTGATGGATTCTGAACCTTGAAAAACAGTAATTCACATGTTTCTAAGCAAAGAGTACTAAGTGACCCATGTGCAATTCAAATAGGAGGGTAATTGCTGAATCACTGGACGTTTAGCAACTGCTGCAGCATTTAAAATTCTCTCAGTGCTATAGAAATAGGAATGTGATTTTGTGAGAATTAGAAACCCAAGAGGGGCGCTTCCCCATATACTTTATTTAACCATTAACAATCAAATTATGTAAGAGGCAAGGATTTTTGTTGGAGATGTCCTTTATTGGTACAGCTGGTCCAATAAAAAATCCTTGCCTCTTACATATTTCCTGGATCATCACAGCTACATCACTTCAACACTACCAAAAGGGTCTAATTAGGCATCTCAACATGGTTCAGAACAAGTTTGGGGTAGGGACAGGGTTCAGACCTAGTTTATGCTTTCTTTTTCCTGCTGATTTAAACTGAACCTGAAGGGAAAATGTATTTAAGTGCTGCAATGCCTATCAAACATACTTAAAGTGATATTTTGATCTAATGCTAACCTTCCATCCTATATTAGGGGTTCTGTAATGGTGGCTTAGTCCACAGGACTACAGCTTCCTCAGTTTTACTCTGTTCATGCCAAAGATGGCCTCTTCAATGGCTTGTTCCTAAGAAAGATGCTTCTTGCTTAGAAGTTGTCCAGTGTCAGTAGCTCCAGAGCTTTTTTCCTTTGCCAGCTTGGAGGATGCCCTGCAGGAATGACCTTTGTTTCAGCTGTGTCTCCTTTGGATAGACTAGCCATTAAGGTACCACTCCTGACTACAGGGAATACAGTCTAGCATAGATCCCTGTTTCAGGGTGCAGTGTAAGCTATGTCTTTTGAGTTCAAGTGGGTTCAGGGAGATGGAGACCATTCAGGGACTGATACTAGGTCTTGGTTCATGCTCTAGAGCTGGGGTGGCCAACCTGCTGCTCCGGAGTCCAAACTTCCGAGTCCAACCTGAGTGCTCGCTGCAACCAGTAACATCATGTGACATGACATAACAGCTATGGAAGCTGATTACTGTGTGCTTGTGCAAAGATTCAAGGAGATGCATATTAACTTCTGAAGAGCCGTGTGTAGCTCCAGAGCCACAGGTTGGCGACTCCTGCTCTAGAGCAAGGGTGTCAAACTCATCCTGCCCATGGACTGAATGAGGAACGCTGGACCAGTTTGCAGGCCAGATCAGGCCTACAAACTAGCCCCAAGCACTGGATCCAGCCCACAGGGCTCCTCCTTGCACCGTGCCCTGCCTTCTCCCCCACCCCACAAAAAGACTTTGAAAAACCTAGGAGTAAAGAATCATAACTTGCTTCATCTTCAGAACACACCTGCCTTGATGGAGTGCTGATGTTTTTAATGGTTTTCTAGGCCTGTTGAGAGCCTTTCTTTCTCTGCATATTAGCAGCAGCGAGTATCCCTTCTACACCCAAACTCCGAGCACTGTCGCCACCTAGAAGAAGTGTATGTTTTTGTGCAATGGAAAGTATAGACAGATTATGTTCAATGTAAGTGCAAGGGCTTCCAGTCCCAGCATTCCTAGCCCAACAAGCATCAGTTTTCTAAACTGAACAGAGCTTGTGAGGTTCTGCCTATTGTTAGTTCTTTAGATCATCATACTGATTATGTCTTTTAATAGGGAATTTCATTTAAAAAAATCCCACTGGTGCTGAATAAATTAGAGACATGACGTAATTTAAGCTCTCAGGCTTGCTAAGCTAAGGCAATGTTCCCACTAGAGACTCTTGATAAAACTCCTTACCCCAGGGAAGCTTTACCACAAGAGTGATATACAGTAGAAGCCTTTGAACTTGTTGGACCTAATTTTCTGCTACCTTGCTAAGATGCAGACATGTTTATTTTATATAGAGAGAGTACAGAATGCATCCCCATGCCGTATGAGAAAATGATAGTCTGTCTTTCTAGGGGCCCTCATACACTTTACTGAGGAGCGAATGGCTGAATGAAGCTCAAGGCAGTAAAGTCACTTGCAAATTGTTACAGCCAGAGTGACTCTATTATGGTTGCCAGGGAAAAGAGATATCTTAAATCTCACCCTTTGATAATGTTGGTAGAAGCCTATCTTGCTGATGACTGCTTTATCAGAACATCAAAGCTAAATCCTTCCAGAAAACTGATTGGAGACATCTGCATGTGCAGTCAACCAAAATAACATAGTGAGTTTAGCAACAGAGTGGAAAAGAAGTGACTAAGATTTGCATATAAAATAAACTAAGCCATGATTTGCCCAGCGACTTCATCACCCTCTTCTTGAACTGGTGCATCTCTGATTTTTCATTTGTGCAACAGGCTTTTCTTTCTTTGCTCTTCAAAATGTACGTGACTGTCTGAAAATTCAGCTGCCTCCAGTAGTTCACATTGCAAAGTATAGTTGACTGAAAACAAACAATGTTTGTGTTGGTTAATTAGAGGTTGAAATCCCTGTGCATCTGTGCGCCCAAATTAAGCATTCAGCTCTACAAAATATGCAAGGATTTCCCAGATGGCTTTCATTCTTGAATACAGGCCTCAAGTTAGCACCTGGCTTCACTGGAATGGAAGTAGCCTTTCTTTTTTAAAGACAAGATGCCAAGCTCTTTTTTACTACTGTGTCTCTGACTAGCCTGGTGGAGAGAGATCAGCTTGTGCATTGTTGAGTTCCTGTCTGACATACTACATTAGTTTTAGAACTGCTTCCCTAAGAAAGCTCCCTTTTTAATAGATTTGCACAGAGGGTGACTATGTGTATAAAAATGGTAGTTTCTACAGACTGTGTAAAATTTGGCAACTCCTTGAGCTAATTAAAGTGTTAAAAATTATTAGCCTGAGTTTCTTTTCTTTGACTGGGCTAACTTGTTGAAATGTTATTTGAGAACTGGCTTTCTGTTTATCTATGTGAATCTATGACTCATTTGACACCTGATTGTTCTTTCTTGATCTTGGGTTGAACAACCAAATGTCATTGATGCATTTTACTCATGGGTAACATGTGTAATGAGCAGGGATCCTGGTTTTCTCTGATTTAAAAATTGCAAATTCTCCAATTTAAAAATTGCCAATTCTCTGATTAAAAACCCAAAATCCATGATAAAAATTAAAGGCCCCCCACAGCCCTCTCCCCAGTGCTGGTGCCCCACACTCCACCCCCACAGTCTCAGCAGCCCTCCTGATGCCCCTTGCAACAGCCTCCCAGACCCACAGACATGCAGACACAAACACTGACACCCACCCCAGTAGGTAAGAGTGTGGGAGGGTAGGGGTGGGGCAGAGCAGGGGAAAGGGAAGGTGCTTGGGGGGTAGATTAAGAGCGTGCCCCTGTGCCCACTCCCAGGAGCAGGGCTGGGGGGTGAGGGCAGAGGTGCCACTGTGGGCCTCACACGTGCTGGCCGGCCTGACGGGGTTCGCATATAGAGGCTGCCATTGCAACTCTCCCACTGCACCCTGCACTACCATCCCACGGCCACCTGCATGGCTTTGTGGGCAAGTGGCACAGGGCATGGCAGCGGCAGTGCGGTGGCAACCACCGTGTGTGAGCCACATATGCCACCTGGCCAGGGGGTGGAATGGAGGGCTTGCATGCAGCTGCATGGCTCCATGGCAATGCAGGGTGATGGCGGCTGCATGCAGGCTGAGGGGGCTTTGCGGGCAAGTGCTGCCACTGCAGAACCATGTCCTTTGCCCCTGGATCCTAGAAATAAGGGGAGCTTGGGGGCTGTGGGACAGGGCTGGAGAAGGTGGTTGGGGACTGAGGGAGCAGGGGATGCTGCAGGCCCCAGGTGGCACACCACAGCTGGGAGCAGGGCCAGGGGGTGAGGGCAGGGTTGTCCGTCTGCGGGGGGGCTTTGTGGGCAAGCTGTGTGGGGTGCAGTGTGGTGGTGCTCGCACACATGCTGCCCAGCCGCTTGCCCAGGGGAGGGGGAGGAGGAGGCTCACATGCAGCCAGCTGCACAGCTCTGTGGCCAGCTCTGTAGCGGTGGCAAGGGATGGGGGTGTGGGGGCTCACACACGGCAGCCGCTGCCACTTACCTGCAGGGCCATGCCAGTGGTGATAGTTGCTGCCTACAAAACCTCCTGCTGATGCCGCAGAGCCGTGCTCAGAGCTGTATCAGAGAATTTGCAGTTTTTAATTGGAGAAAACCAGGGTCCCTGGTAATGAGGTACTTCTTAGGATCATGCAAAATTAAAGAACATTTCCCAGTGAAATAGTTGTAGTTTTAGTGTTCATCCTCATGTTGTCCTGGTGCTTTTTACAGTGTTGTATCTGAAATACAGACTTTTTTTAACCTAACTAGGAATTTCTTTAAACTGTTTGGCAGGCTGAGGCTTGTGGCTTGGAACTAGTATTGAGATATGAAATATCCACTGCAGGTGATTGGCTCAAAGATGACCCCAGAGTAGTTAACAATCATCACCACCATCTAGGCTAAGTACAGAAAGTCAAAAAGACCGAGGCTGAATCGATTCAATCTTCACAGGTTAGTCTAAGCTATATAAATTGAGCCAGTAAGCAAGTGAACAGACATTCACTTTTAATTTCAGAAATGCAGCCATATGCCTGCAGTGGCCCAGGCCAGGAGCTGGAGCATGCCTCCCTGCTGAGCTGGAGCAAGCAGTTGGGGCCAAGGCTAGCCCATCCACCCTGCAAAGGGGCATTTGCAGGGGAGATGCAAAGCATCCTGGGATGCTGGAGGACTGTGAGTTAACTTGAATTTGGAGGGGATCTGGGACAGAAGTTTAATAAAACTATTTAACCTAAACCTTAATGCTAAATCAGTTGTCTGATGCTACATCCATCCAGGTTTATTTTAAATTGGTTTCAGCCATTTTGAAAGCAGTTTATGTGCACTGAACTTCTGTTGTGTTACAAATTTGAACCCATTTCCAATCACTTATACAGGTTTATGTGTAATTTCTGTCCCTAGCCCTAGAGTCTCATTGATTCCCTAGAGACTGCAGAAAGATGAGACTCTCCCGAGTCCTAAAGGACAGTGGCAATATTAGATTTCTCATTTTATCCCCTTTTTCTATTGTTTCAAAAAAGTGGGGAAAAGTAGTGCCATGAAGTTGGGTATGTGCAATAAGGTGATGATGCTCTGAAAATTAATGGAAAGAAAATGTTCAGAGGAGCAGTGGGGTTAGATGCTTAACACAGATGAGATGGAGGGCTTGCTCATCCAAATACTGTTGGCTTCAGTGTGACCACTTGCCTGAATAAGGATGACTCTAGGAATAAAGTTCATAGGACCTGACTTGATTTTAGAACACAGGTTACGCAGGGAGAATAGTTGCATCTTGTGGGCAGAGGAGGAAAAATTTTGTACTGTTTCAATGTGTGTGCAAAAGTAATGAACTAGAATGGTGTAATTTTCAATGAGCTTTGACTTGCATGAGAATCCTGCAAGGAGAGGAACATATACAACTTTAACCAGATTTTTTCTGTGAACTCTTGCTTTAACAGCTGCAAAGACATGTTTGAACAAAAGACTTAGTCGTTACAAAATAATCTTAGGAAAAATGTAACTGTAACACCAGCAGTGTAAAAAGTAGTTAACTTGTCCAGATTTACAGGAAGTCCTCTGTGGGAATCCTGATCTTATTCCGGCATTGCAGCAATAATAATATAGCTAAGGCTGACAGGCCATTCTGTTCTATCCTCTTGCTTTCAGGTGCTTACAACTATAAAAAAATTAAATAAAATTACTAATATTAATCTCTAGATTCCGTCTCCTGATTTTCAGGCCAGATGCAACTTTTTCTTGGATTATGTCAATATATGTTCCACTTGGCAGTACATCATGCAAATGTAACTGGTGTTCTGGAGGAGAGAATCATGACACTCTGGCTAGGAACAGATGTTGCATTTGTCCCTGAACAAGTTGTGTCAGTGTTTGGTTCTGAAACAAAAATATCCCAAAATTCATGTGTACACACACTGCCTTTCTAATCGGGGATTGGTGAGTGTCTGAATGCATTGTCATTTTTCTGCTATTGATTCACTAACACAGTCCCAGGATAACTTACACCCCGGGGAATTATGTGCACAAAAATTCAAAATTTATGCACTGAGACCTGGGGCCTGCACATGGTGGCATAAAACCAGCCCTGCCTGGCCTGCTACCACATGCCTTTGAACCAGACCATGCTGGCTCCATGCCAGCATGTGGGGCTTGCAGCACTATAAATAAGCGCACCATTGAGCCAGGCCAGATCTGTACCTTCATGTGGGGCTTCTAGCACTCTAGTAGGAAGCCACACAGGAGGCACAGAGCCAACCCAGCCTGATGGCACGCAGACTGGGAGCCTCAGAGAATCGCATGCCAAGAGACTGGGTGGGCTCTGTGCCTCCACATGCGGCTTCCCACTGGAGTCGGCCTGGCCAGGCCGAATCATGTGGCTCCTGCCTGCTATGTTGCAAGCCCCGCACGCTGGCATGGAGCCAGTCTGGTCTGGTTTGAAGGCACATACTAGTGGGTCGGGCCCAGATGGCTCTGCCAGCACGTGCAGCCCCTGGGACTCAGCTTGAGGTGCACGCCACTGCCTGCTGCAGTCATGAGTCCCCTGAGGGCCTGCTGCTGCTTCTGCTGGCAGCAGGAGCTGTGCACCGTGGGGGGAGGGGGAACCCCAACCCACAAACCCCACATCCACTGCCTCTCCAGCGGGCAGGAGCTCCCCTCCCCACTCACCAGCTGTCCAGTTAAGTGCCACTGTGCTCAGTGCCTCTACGTGGGGCTCCGAGCTGGAGTGCTGGGAGCCCCATAGAGGTGGAGGCATAGAGCCCACCTATGTTAAAGTATGCAATATTTTGCAGTTATGTGCGGGCATGTGTTTTGTGTGCAAAATTATACAGGTGCATAATTGCATCTTCTCTGAGAGGTAGTAACTGTTTACACACTTTTCAGTATCCCCAGATAAACTGTTAGTACCTTTCCCACTAGATAAAAGTACTGACTCTTTAGGAGTTATTCTGGGACAAGGAATATAGATGTCTAAACAATCGCACTTTGGTCTGGGATAAGTGGTGTCTATTTGTAGCCATAAATTCCAGAACAAAGTTGAGGGAATCATGCCAATGTAAAAGCAGTACAATGGAGTAGTAAAATCTGGTGGTCAGGATGAAGAGATTTATGATCTGTGGGATTTATGTTCCTGGTTCAGTTGAACTTTCTTTTTCTAAAGCTTTGACTGGTACTTTTGACAGAAATGTGATTTACCTTTCCGAAAGCTTTAGTTCAGGTTCATATACTGACCCATTTTATTTTTCTTCTGTCACTTGGTGAGGTGCCAAATATATAGCTGGAACATCACATATTAAATGTCAGGAAACCATCACCACAGAAAACTAACTTGTATGGTGTTTTCTGTAATTGAACCTCTTCCTAATGCCTGCTGCTCCTGCTTTCATGCTGTGATGGAAAGCAGTGGTGTTCTTTTAATTCCCAATCTTCATCTGCCATGTTGAAACTTTAAGGCTATGTCAGATTAGCAATACCCAGTCAGGTTTTTTCCCCAAAGAAACCAATACCCAAGGGGCACAGAAAGCTCCCTTTTGTTTTATGGCTATATGCAATTTGCAAATAAACATTACTGTTTAGATATTGCTCTCAATATATTAAAATACTTGTACTCTTTCAATTGCAAACCACATCTTAAAAAGGGATCTTGGGAATATCTGTAGCTCTCTTTGACCATCCCATAACACCCCTAAGGAAGCTACAACAATTGTTTATTTAAAAAGTGTCCCACTTCACATGTCCAAAAGACGATAATTTTGTGTGTGTTTTTGTTTAAAACACTTTCTGAAATCTGACCCAAAGTAGCACTGGCATGTTTTACCATAGTGTAGATTCTTTATTCACTTTTTATAAATCTTTCTGGATAATTATAGACATCTGAAGTCCTTCTGTAGGATTTCATTATTTGAATTTTTCTATGCTTTTTTCTTTCTCTTTTATTTCACATTAAAATATTTTTATCGAGTTCAGCAATAGAGGGGAAAATTAACACAGAGATCACTATTATTAATTCTCTGGATATATTGGAATGACACCCTCCTGTGTTTGTAGCTTTACTGATATAGTCCATTGACAGATCTCCTTCAGAGGATAGCATTAGTGTCATCAAAGCTGAAGCCAAATTTCAGCTGGATTTGTTTTCATTAGCAGAGCCTTAGAGAGAAGTTGATTCACTGGCAGCCGCTATGCTCAGGTACCTAACAAGTCCTGTGGAACTTGTGTGTTTTATTTGTGATATGGGCATGTAGTGTAGCATGGGGACTTCAGTTAGATTTAATGCTCTCTTCCTTGCTTTACTCAGGCCTGGGATGTCATGGGGGGTGGGTGACTTGGCTTCTGTAAGAACACAAATGATTTTGTAAGGTATTTCATTTACAGTGTTTCCTGAAGCTTGAAAGCTGTGCTTTTTCATGATACAATACAAGGAAGCTGTGTTATATGCTGAAAGAGTAGAGAGGAGTTATTTATTTTTGTTTCATTTTTGTTAAGAGTCATTAGAGGAAACTGTAAAATTTGAAGCATGCAACAAAAATAAAAACTCTCTAAATGAGGACTCATCAGCATATGACTTATGGGCCAGATGTAGCCTGTGGAGAGCAACTGTATACAGCCTGTAGAGCCAGCAATATGTTGGTGGTGGGAGAATTTGCCCGCAATCTGGCACTGGGCAGCTCAGAGCTGTGCTCACGTTGCAGCTGGGGGGTGGGGAGAAGTGGTAGGGGGGAGCCACAGGAACAGCAGCTAGGTCAGAGCACTGGTCCACCTTGGACCCAAACCAGGTTGCTCTGACCCAAGACTCTGAAAAGTTGCTGACCTCTACTCTAAACAATTGCTTGAGTGTCTCTTCATTTATCATGTTTGTGCAATTCTCAGTAGTATTAATGGGAATAACATGCTTACACACCAAAGGGGAAGGAGTAGCTTTTCCTCATTAAATTTTGAATTGTGGTACTTTAATCTGTTTCTTGACAAACCGAACGTACGCTAAGAGAAATCCAGGGTTACTATTCAGTCATAAATGCCAGTTAATGTCTGACTGTTAAAATAGATCTTATCCAACTGACAAGCTATTTGTCCCTTCAGTTTCATTTAGATTTGGGATTCGTCATTTCCTGTCCATTTCCTGTTGTGTAGAGCTGCTGTTTGTTAAGCATCTGCCAAGTTTCCCCCAAGGATGGCTGTAATTTCAGCGGTTGAGTAATTCTGGGGAAAATGTGCATCAATCTGTGTTTCCTGAGTGCTTTTGAGTATAAATGTCAAATACTAAATTTGTCCAAATCTAAGGTGACTTTGTATTTAAGTTGACCTTCCAATAATTAGATTCTACATGTGCAGACTTGATAATTTTGCTATAATTTTCCACGTATAGATTTGGAGGGTCATCTTAAATTCATGCCCCCATTGTGGACGAGGAGTTGAGCAGCCTAACCCCCAACACTTCCCCCTTGCTACCTGACCTCAGGGTTGGAGCTGGAGATGCTTCCTGCTGCTTCCTGGCTGGGTGGGCAGGCAGGGGCTGGAGCCAACGTGTGCTGTGATCTGGGGTGGGGCAGGAGCTGAAGCTACAACTCAGGGTAAGTGGCAGGGGGGGAAGAAGGGGAGGGAAGCACAGGGCAGAGGCTGCAGGGGGAAAATCCAGGATTTGTGGGTTAAGCAAGGGTAGAGCCCACCACTGAGTTCAGGGTGCAGAGCCCTGTTGGGGGCTGCATGTTGGCAGCAGAGCAGACAGTAGCTGTCTGGATCCCTCATGCCACTAATCCCACTGTTGCAAGTAGGTCCAGATCCTACTTACAAGGAACCTCACAGTCCAACCCTGACTGAAGCAGAGGCTGGATGAGTTTGACAGTCGTGTCTTAAGGATTTTCAAAAATATGCTAAGCAGTTGCCAGAATTTCAAATCCATGTTTCCTTGGCTTTGCTAGAGAACTTTGTGGGGAGTCTCTCAATAAATGTACTATGAGTTTTCTCATCAGCCAGTGTTGGTCACATGGATCCTTTAACAAGGAGACCTTTTTCCCCCAAATATTCATTAGCAGTTGGTTTGAATAAAGGCTGTAAACAAACACAGTTTTAAATCAACTAAAAATCTTTATTTCCTTGGCTTTGTCTCATCTCTTGTCTTTTGAATTAGCAAGGGTTTTGTGTGTGAATATTTTACAGCACTTTCAGCTGCCCTTGTACATCATCAAGAATAAAACAAAATTTTGGGGCCCTCAAGACACTTTTTTCCCTCTTTTAAAATTACGTTTTTTAAGCATCTTCTTGCAGCTGTGAGACAACAAAGAGCATTATACTTTGTGATAGTAGCCATCTATGTATTTATGAGTATACATTTACATATTTATGAACAAATCTATGACCAAGTTCTGCTATTGGACACATGCAAGCAACCATTCTCCTGTCCTGGCAGTGTTAGTGTGGAATTTGTCCACTGATATTTTATCTCGTATCTCTCTATTGTATCAACTGTTACGTTTTGCGGTGCAGTTTGCAAGAGCACAAAATTATTGTGTAGGTGAGAGAGAGGAGTAGAAGTTCAGCTTGACCTTTGCATTTACCTGTGTGTTTTTGATTTGGAGACTACAGCAGCAGAAAGAGATCCTGTCCAGTGATGGGAGTAATTACTGTCCAAGAAAAAATTAAGTGAATACATATGTTCGTTTGCATTGCTTCTGGTGCAAGTAGACTGCTTCTGTATTGTAATGGAAAGCAATGTGGACTACCTGATTTAGAGCACTGGGTTGGCACTTCGGGATGAAATGTGTATGTCCCAAATATCTGCTGGTGTCTTGGTTGGTGACCCCATGCAAGTCACTTGCCCTTTCTATGCCTCATTTTTTTTCCCATCTGTAAAATGAAGCAGCTGATACTGTCCTGCTTGATAAAGCGCTTTGACATCTGAGGAAAAACAGTGAGAAAACTCAGCCATGTCATTTATATTTGTGGTTTATTCAAGTAATAAGGAAACTGAGTGGTAGAATATGCTAAGTCTTGAAAAGCTGCTGCTTTTTTCTAAGACTGGTGTCAGAACTGAGCAGCACACTTTCAGAGGGCAGAGTCAGTTCTTGTGGTCTGTCCTCTTTTAAAGTGCAGCTCCCTACACTGATCCTTTTGTTTTTTTATCTTGCAGAATGCTACAAAATGACCTTCAGCTCAGCGATACTGAAGACAGTGATGATGATCATGTCAGTTCTAGGCATTTTATGTTCTATGCATGCTGAAGTCTCTTTAAATCATGCAATCTGCTATTTTAAGCTCCTTAATTTAACCTCTTCCCCTTTCCTTCTTTGTTTTTGTAAATACTTAGGTCACTGAAAAGCCACCTCCCTCATCTGCTCCTCCAAGGTACTCTGTTCCAAAAGTAACTAGAGTAACAGAAAGAAAAATGTGACTGATGTTTGTACACAGAAGCGAATGGGGAAAAAGTAAAAGCTATTATGTTTCAAAGAGAGCTTGCAGTGCACCTTTTAAGCACCAGTCTGCTTATTTCTATCATAAATACAAACTTCTATATCTGGCTGTCTAAAGCTAGGCATGAAATATGGCTTAGGCAATGTGGGTTGTTTGTAAGCTAAAATACTAAAATATGAGCATGACTTGAAGTTGGATAAATAGATGATGTGCCAAATCTTGCCTTTTTCCCAGTCCTGTATCCATATGGTTTCTTCCTTGAGCTGACTTGATGCGTAATGCACATATCTGATTTTCACTCATCAGGGTATTGCTTATCAGCAGCATTATTCAAGGAGAAATAAATGGGCATGTGCTCCCCCCACCCAGAAAAAAACAAATCCAAGCCCAGAACTTTCCGAAGTGGAAAGTGCATAAATATAGACCACATTTTTGGCTCATAATTTTATCCTCCAAGAAAAGGGTAATAGTCTACAAAGTAAGACTTGCACAGGGGCCTTGCTAGTTTTTGGCACTGATGATAAGTTTTGCTCTGGGAGTTCCCTTAAAATGTAGTTTTCTCACAGTATGAGTCTAGATCAACAAGAAAAGTGTTTGCCTAAGTTGCAGGCAAATTGATGTTGACATGGGAAAGGGCTTTCTTAAATCAGAACCATAATTTTGTCAGAACCATAATCTTTTAGCCCCTTTCCAAAATGTGTTTGTGCTTTTAAGTCCCAGTTTCTACTCAGCTTTCTACAGTTCTGTATCAAGCACATTTCAGGAAAGAGCACTGCAGCATGCGTGTTCTGGATGATGCACCAGCATAGCACAGCTATTATTTTGACTGGCAGTTCAGTTTAGTTATGCTGCTGAAGTAAAGGAAACTGGAGGGAGCTATGGCAGTGAGAGGGCCCTTTCAAAAAAACTGATTTTCTGCTGCTTGCTTTTTGCTGTGTAATTGGCATCTATCCCAATGAGGATTGGTTTTTCAGAGAAATAGACTTTAAAAGCCTCTGACAGCTTTTTGCTTTTGGTAGACAGCCCCATAAATAAATACATCTTTACAACCTGTTAATGGAGCAGGTCAAAATCTGGCTGGGGATGAGTGTATCTCAAGAGGCTTTGGATCCTCTGCTTTTCTTTTAAGTATGGTAATGAATTCCTTCTGCTTTCTACCCTTCCCCACCAATGCCAAAACATAACTTAGTTGTTTTAATTCTGAATGCTATCATGTCACTGCAAAAAAAATAACACCCTCACCCATGGTTGCTTTCTAATTTTATCTCCCAATTGCTTTTCAGTGCCCCACAATCACAGCCTGAGAGCGTGGCATCAGCACATTCCAGCAGTGCAGAATCAGGGAGCACCAGTGACTCAGACAGCTCTTCAGACTCAGACAGTGAGAGCAGTTCGAGTGACAGTGAAGCAAATGAGCCACCAAGAACTTTAGTGCCTGAGGTACTGTGTCTGTTGTGAGTGCCTGTGAAGTGATTGCACATGACATATGGGGAGCTTAACAAAGCTTTTTGCTTCAGGCTTCTTGCTGACTGGATACCAACATGCTTCCAGGGCCTGGGACAGACTGTCATCACCTTATAGTGCAGGCATCCATTACTTTCCACACTACTTCCATAAACACTTTTTTTCTGTTCAACTTTCAAAGCTCATTAATGAAATAGGACTTAGTAACTGTCTAATTGGGATTTAGAAAGTGTGTTTTAAAGTCTTTGCCTCTCTCTTTCTTTCCCATAAGGAATTTCATGCAATATTTCTTTCCCCCCTCCCTCCCTACTTGAAAGTAATGGATAGAAACAAAGAGAGGGCAGAGCTTGCACTTGAACTTTGGGCAGGGGTGGATCAGTACTTTCTGTGGGGGCTCAGGCCCGTCTCTGAGTATGTAATTACTGTGGAAACTTAAATTGTGAGCAGCCCTGACAGTTTCTGCCATTTAAAATGCGGTCGGTCAGTCCCTTTTAGAGTAGCTCAATTCCTTTTTAAAGAAAATGCGGGATAGCATGCAAATGATGAGAGAAAATTCTCTTTCGACTGCATCTGAAGTGACCAGACCTGTAGGAAGGTTCCACTGGAATGTGACTGGACTTGCTGCTCGTTGAGTTGGGCTCAGTTACTGCCATGCTAGTGCTTTGGAGGCCTTATTGACTTAGTTGGGAAACCAAACTAACAAAACTCCAGATAATGCTTTATAGTTTCATAACTGAGACCAGATGCATTAAAAAAAATCACTTCAGAAATGAAAATGTGTTTTCTGCATCCTAGTTAAGCACTGGACATGATGCTATGCTGTGGGCAACATGTCATAGGAGCAAGGTGTCTTGCTGTCTCTCTCCTGCTCTGGTGTGGAGGGAAAACAGAGAAAGAAACAACTGCAAAGTGCTCCTACATTAATAGCTGGAAAGATACAATTTTACATTTTCTCTATTTGATTCAGAGGGATTCAGTAGCAGTGTATATACTTAATTGTTTTTCAGTTTTTCTCTCCTTGCCCCATCCTTCAATTTTCTGTCTTGTATTATAACTGTTAGAAGCACATGCAGAGGTAGGTTATTTGATCATAAGGTTTACTGAGGCTTGCTAGTGCCAGAAAGCATGGGAAGCACAAAAGCAATAGGTCTTTTGACACCACCCCTATGAGACATAACCCCTACTTCTCAAATTTATTGATCAGTTGCAGGTTTCATTTGAGTAAAGTTTTGGATGCCTTTTGAAGGAGGTAAAATGTTATACTTTTATTCCTTTATGCAAACATACCTAGCTTGTTTTCACATTTAAAAGTTGATGGGAAAGAGAAAAAAAATAGCTTTAACCAGCCAATGGGAATAACTCCTTTGGTTCCTAACTGGCTTCTTACTGCCAGCATCTTTCAGGATAAACAGAGAATAGGTTAGAACATTTTACTTGGTGAAGAAATATAAAAAATTCCAGCACAGGCAAAAGTGAGTGCTTGAAGACCTCTTATTAGCTTTTCTAAAATGGTTGGAAAAATGAATGAGAATCTATATTAAAGAGGTGAATTGCATGCATGTGAGAGAGCTGACAATGGGTAGGATGCCAGTCTAGGGCATACAAATATTTTGAACCCAGCTGTAAGACTGTTAGTCTGTGGACATGTCATCAGTATGGGGAGGGCAGGGAGAATTTACCTCAAATTAGCAAACTTGACTTAAAATCTTGGTGAAGACAAAGGCACTTTGCTGGCTTGTATTTAGACTGCAGATAGGCTATAGCAGAACCTGACACTTAATTCTGCCTACAAGACCTGTGTTCAGATGACAGACTGCTTTGTCTTCACTATACTTTTAACTTGAGTTAAGAACATGTCTCTCTGTGTGGAAAATATCCTGCTTTACAGAGGTTTTTTAGAACAAAGCAGACTTTAGCCTAGTAGATCTGGCTCGTGAGGATTTACCTAATCTAGGAGATACCTAAAGTGTTGTAGGGTGCTCTTCCCTGGCACAAGGTGTATGGCTTAAAAAAAAGAGTTTGAAAGCCTATTTATGTTCTAGTGTCCAGCTGCTAGAATGCATCTGCAGGCCACTGGCAACTGGAAAACTTTAGTGGGCGAGAGGCAAAAATATTTTTATTTTATATTTTCTGATGTATAAATTTCTTGGCCAAAGTTTGTGTTTTTTATAACTTTTGGGGCCCACGTGTTTCACTTGTTTCACCATTCCAACATATAAATACAAAATACAGACTTAGACATCCAAAAGAGGGATAGTGATAGAAGTATCTTTTTGTGTAGGTTCAAGAGAACTTTAAAATTTCTGTCTTTGATTCTGTTGTGTTAGTAGCACCCTGCCATCAGGTGATAAAGGTACTTCTGTTACAGAGTAAGACTGGGCCAAACTTTCACGTGAAAAATTAAGATAATTGAGGACCAGAATTTCTTTGTGAATTGTCAGATTGGCCCTGTGCAAAAGAGAGGATTTTTTTCTCCATTGCATGTTTCGTATGAACCTATGAATATAATCTCTTTCATGATCAGTGCCTTTCATAGAAAGGGCAAACACTTCATAGGTTTTGAGTGTATCTGGGAGATCTGGCCTGCAAATATGAATAAAATCCCTGAAGCCTTTCTTTCTTTCCTCCCCACCCCTTTCCCCCACAGCCTGAGCCACCAACATCAAATAAATGGCAGCTGGACAACTGGCTAACCAAGGTGAACCCACCGACAGCAGCAACTGAGAACCTCAGCGAGGTGGTCCATTCACACAGTCACCTTGAGAGCAAAGGTCAGGGGAAGGGGAGCAGCCGCAGCAGCAGCAACAGCTCCACTCATGAGTGTTCTGGATCAAAGGAGCTTCATCCCAAAAACTCCAGCAAAGCAGCCAGGGCTCCACTGGAGGGCCACCTTCCTACCAAACGGAATTGCCAGAAGTCTCCCACACATGCTGAGGGGCCTTCTCAGAGGCAGACAGTTGGTACCAAGAAGCCCAGCAAGATACCACTGCAGGAGGAACCGAAGGGAGGCCTGAAAGTGGAAAGTGAGCCTGGTCCATACGAGGTTAAAGACCAGTCTTCCAGGGACAAGCCAAAAGTAAAAACGAAAGGGAGGCCAAAATCCAGTGATAAAAAGGACTCCAAGACTACGGTCAAAGAGTCCTCTGAAAAGAAAAAGCACAAGCAACATCAAGCAGCCTCTAAACCATTTTTGGACCCAAAGCCTGTGAAAGATGCTTTGACTGGCAATGTCCCAGAGCATTTCCCTCTCAGCCCCTTAGCTCAAACCCAGAGCACAACTCACACCAGGACTAGTGGCAATAAGTCTACCATTGTGGTCAGAGAGGACTTTCATAGAAACAAATTTCTTTTGCCTATCAGGGATAAGAAGTTATCACCTCTGAGAGACTTCATAACCCCTCATGCTCTTGTTGTCAAAATTGAGCTTGCTCTCCTTACAAGGGTCCCTCAACCACCTGGGAAGGGGAACCACCCGAAAAAGCTTGAGGGAAAAGCACTCTCAAGTGCAAGGAAGCGGGATTTGGAAAAGAAAAGCACAGAAACTCCTAACAAGCCTCTTAAGAGGAAGGTGAGAGGTGGGGGACAGTTGGGATAGGGGGATTTCTCATTACATTGGAAAGGTTATTGAGTGGACTAAGAATGTGGAACTGCCTGAGAAACTTACTAACAGTTGGAATTGATTTCAGTTTCACAAAGTTTGAATTGAGATTTTTTCACGTTTTCCTCCGGACCTGGTAAAAATTGAGAAGGATCCAGATAGTTATTCAGCAAATAGGAATTTGATGATTTTTCTAATAAAATGTTAATATTTTGCTTTTTTTTTTTAGAAAAGGCATGCAAAAGTTGAAAGGTGTGCAAATTTTGCTCTTGAAAAAGGGTGTTTTTCAGTACATGTTGAAAGAAACTGGAAGAGCATTAAACCAGGTCTATGAATGTCCCCTGCAGGCAAGTTTGCTGATCCCTCTTTTAAATTGCTTCCACTTTCAGTGAACTTAGCCACAAAGCAGTACTGGAAGTAGAGAAGGCTGAAGTGCTCTTTTGCTGCAAGTAGCATAGTGTTTGAAATGCTTCCTTGTGTTGTGTTGTTCATCCTTGTAAGGCTGTTCGTATTTACTTCAGAACACCCCTCTTTCCTATTTGTGTGGATGCTTAAAGTGAAATCTTCAGTAGTTCAGCAGAGAGGGGTGCCTTACACAAGTTGTACCTCTTTAATTGATACCAGTACAGTTTAGGTCAGGGGTCAGCAACCCCCGGCACACATGCCAAGCATGGCATGCAAGGCAATTTTGCTCGGCACACCACCACCAGCTTAATCAGCTGCTGCCAATCACAGAGCCCAGGCTGTTCCCAGTAGGCAGCTGGGAGGCTGCAAGCCCAGCTGCAAGTAGACCGGACTCTGTGGACCAGCTGCAAACAGCTGTTCTGGGCTCCGGCATGTCGGCACTCTGGCACTTTCCAAGGTAGACATTGTGGGGTTTTTTGGCACTTCAGCCAAAAAACGTTGCCTACCCCTAGTTTAGGTCATCCAGCCCCATCAGAGCAGATTCCGTTGTACCAGCGTGAAGGTGTTTACACTGCACAAACTGGAAGACGCTGTATTGTATTGTCATCTACTTTCAGGGCTGTACCAGTAACTGAGTTAAAAAAAAATCACACCTGTAATTTAAAAGATTATAAAAAAAGTAGTGCATAGACTGGCCATAGGCCCGACTTGTGTTCCATTAAGAAGCGCTTGTGAGTGTTTTGGTAATAGATGGAAGGGTTCCTGAATACAATCATGGAACTTGTCTAGCTGTTGTTTGGACTTAAAAACAGAAAGTTAACTTCTAATACTACATCTAACCTTAGAAATGTACAAATAGATAGAGCTTAACACTGGCTCTTATGCTAAAGAAGCCTGAGTATTGAACAGTTAATGAGCTAATGGACAGACCCTTCAGCTGAAGTAGGAGTAGTGGTAGCAGTAGTTCCCTTACTTTCTCTGAGTGCCAGTTCTTGAAAGGCACACTGGATCATGTGTGAGTGCCAGATGACTGCAAGGTACGTGCAGTTAATTGACTGTAGTATCCACAAGGAGTACATGTGCGGAGTATATTTGTTGTAGCTATTTCAGGCCCTGTCCCTATTTTTGGTCCAGGGTTGCTTCTCACTCTTCAGACAACTCTGGATTTGTTATTGTTCCACCAGTTAAGGGTGAATTATGAGGTTGCAGGTTTTTTTTAAACTCTACTGTTTCTGAGCCAGTTAACACATTCCTTCTATGGGGGAGGATTGACTACTCTCTTTTGAGAGGGAGGGCCCACAGCAATAGGGAAGGCTATGAGAAATGGCAGAAAACCTGGAGAGAGTTTAGCAGGCATTGTCTTGTAGAGAGAGGAGGGAGGGATAGGGTGTTAAATGTGTTCCTTCATCTCTTGCCCCCCACCAAAGAGATGCATTACTAGATGCTATGTACTGCAGTCCAAAGGGGCAAACATAGCTTGTGGAGATGTGCCCTGTGTAGCGCTAAACTAGCTCAAACAGCAGTACCTGACTACGGAAGCAAGGTGTCCTGTGTGACTGTGAAACCTTCCCAGGACTCGGGCTAAGTGCCCAGGCAGCTCACCCATCCTGAGCTCCATGCTCTGTGTGCCACACTGCTGTAGTTACCAAGAAGGCTAACAGCATCCTGGGCTGCACTGGTAGGCGTGTTGCTAGCAGGTCAAGGGAAGTGATTATTCCCCTCTATTCAGCAGTGGCGAGGCTACATTTGGAGTACTGTGTTCAGTTTTGAGCTCCCCGCTACAGAAAGGATGTGGAGAAATTGGAGAGAGTCCGGTGAAGGGTGACAAAAATGGTGAGGGGGCTGGGGGACATGACTTATGAGGAAAGGCTGAGGAAACTGGACTTATTTAGTCTAGAGACATAATAGCAGCCTTCAGCTACCTGAAGGGTGGTTCAAAAGAGGATGGAGCTAGGCTATTCTGAGTGGCAGATGACAGAACAAGGAGCAATGGTTTCAAGCTTCAGCAAGGGAAGTTTAGGTTAAGTATTAGGAAGAATTTTCTCACTAAGAGGGCAGTAAAACACTGGACAGGTTACCCAGAGAGGTGGTGGATGCTTCATCCTTGAGGGTTTTCAAAACCTGGCTGGACAAAGCTTTGGTTGGGATGATCTAGCTGGGGCTGGGCCTACTTTGACCAGGGGGTTGGACTAGATGACCTCCTGAGGTCCCTTCCAACCCAAACTTTCTATGATTCTACCAGTACCCAACCAGCTAGTTGAAAGCTAGTCATAGTTGTACACCCACATTTGGATTTCAGCACAGGCACTATCCAATGGAGAAAGGCCCTCAGGGTGAGGAGGACTAGTAATCTGTAGAAGAGGGGAAGACTGGCTTTTTTCAGATGTTTGCTCAATTTTACTGGGACAGGCTGAAAAATTCTCAAGCATGTTGGGGAATGACATCTGTGCCTATGGCACAGGAGGTTGAAGGTTTCATATTACGTTTGATTTTAAAATTATGTGGAGATGCACATATTGCTTTGTCTCCATGGCGTTGAGATGCTACACGTCTCAAATTGACATCTTTTGTGGACAATATAAATTTAAGTGCACTTGGCAGCTCACAGGATCAGGCCCTTTGCAGGGTGACATCTCACCTTCTCAGGCTATATCTGCATTGCAGTCAGACACACCCTGTGAACAGGGTAGCCATAGCAGAGAGATCTCAGTGTGGCCTCTGTCTTTCTGGGAATTTACCCCAAGTCTCAGGCAAGTTTTGCAACTCACACTGAGTTCTCTGTTGCTTTGGGCTACCGTAGATACCAGCACCTGGATGAACTAGTTTAGAACTTTTTTAGTCATGTCAACATGAGCTGTGGAGACTGCACTGTAGGCAAACATTTAGAGGGGCCTTCTTGGATGCACATTGCTGGCACTGATATCTCTATGGGTCAGGTTGCTTGAATACATTTAAATGTTACAATATTTCTTTTTAAAAAATATTAATGTTTCACCCTGTTAGGCTGAGATTTTGATAAATATATACAAATACTTTGTTCCATAGGAGTTGAATATGCATTTTAAAGCTTTATTTACCTGGTCATATTTGTGTATCTGTCTGAGATGCTGGTAGTTTCCTGGGGGAAGCATATGAACAATTATTCCAACTATTTAAAAAAAAAATTCCCCCTGTACCTGATTCATGTTAAAATGACCTTGGGTAATCCACGTGTTGTTTAATTCTCAGGTATGCTATTTTTTTTTCCTTTTGGCAAACAAAGCATATCGCAAAACACAATCACTTACCATTGATGACTTTGCCAGAAGGAATTTTAATGTGCTTCAGCCTTTCTGTGCTTTTGTCCGATTCATATTAATTAGAAGTAAGACACCACCAGTAGATCTGAAATACTAGTGTTCAGTGGGGTACGTTAAAAAATACTTGCTTGCTTCTGGAGTGGGATTGATGAGAGATGTTCAGTATTGCTATTTCATCTACCAAAATAAATCTATCTTGCAAAATGAGACAATCCCATTTGGGATCCTTTTCAGCAAAGCAGAAATTTAGATTAATAATGTGCTCTAGGGCTGTGTGTTTTTATTCCCAGTTTCTTCTTTTTTTTAAAGACTAATGAATCATATTTAGCTACACAAGCTTGCTTTTTACACATGTTTTTAGAGCCTAAGTGATGAATTTTCTGTTAACAGGGAAACGTAGAGAAAGAAACTGATAGGAAAAAAATCAAGTCGGAGAAAGAAACCAAATCATTGCAAGCTTCAGGTGACAAAGACTCCAGTAAAATGAAGTGAGTATAGAGAAGGAAGATGCCAACACAATATGTGAAACTGAGTTCTTTCTTTAAAAAGGTTTGGATGAGGAATTCTTTCCTCTCTCCTCCCTTCAACTGTGGGTTTATGTAATACAGTGTGTTATGTGAAACTTAGTTTGGTGTAAATTTATGTTTTTTGGCCTGGAATCCACAAGGCAGCTAAAGAAACTTTCATTTATTTACATTTTTTATTGACGATCCAGTTACTATTGACAGCATACCTGTTTTCCTCTCCTTATGGTACTAATCCTTCATGAAGAGAAGTTCTAGGGTTGACTTTTCCTCTCTCACTGATGACACACTGCTGACTTCAGTGTGTCCTTGACAGCATAATTATTACTGATTTACATCAGCCTGAGATCAGAACCAAGTCTTTCATGTTTACATGTTGAAATGGATAACTTCCCTCCCTCACCCAGCAGCCAGAGCCGCCATTCTAAGTCTAAATAGTGCATGGCTCAAGGGACCCAGAACTACTGCAGGAAATTCTTCTGGCCTTTCAGGGCATGATGCTCTTCCCTCTCAAGCTGTGCATAACCAATGTCCCTGTGTAATTTCAGTGGAATTGCCATCTTTCTGATGGGGTACAAATAATAATATTATGATCCTGAACAACACAAAGTTATTAACATTCCTGAGGAATCTTTGCAAATCTGGTTTCCCAGTTGCAGCTGTTGTGTGGGAAGCTTACCTTATTCCCTCCAGAAAAGGGTGGCATTTAGTCTTTTCTAAACTGTGGTGTACTGTAGTTTCTGCTAAGAAACTGCTGCTGTCTATCACCCAAGGTGGCTGAATGTCTTGGTACATGAACTATATGTTTATTTTGTGTAATAATTCAAGCACTTTGGGATCTTTCAGGGTGAAATATAAAAATATCTTTTTTTTCCCAACTTTTATCCGATTTTTTTTTTTTTTTTTTTTGGGTCTCTTTTCTTGCTGTCCCCTACCTCTCAGACTCGGCATTTGTTTTCATTCTTTGGAAGCTGTGCTGAGCTGATTTCATAGCCTTCTGCTTGAGAAGGTTTAGTGTAGTGAAGAAGCCTCACTCATCAAGTCTCCTGATTTCCTTGATGTTTCTATTTTTTTAGCAGCTTCTGATTAGTGCCAACTGTGCTTGTCTTGTTAGTTGATGATCTGTTAGTGATGGACAAGAATCAGGTGTGCATGCTGATAGATCTGATTCAGCTGCTACCTTTGATGTCATCAACTGTGAGATTTTGGCAACTTGCCTTCAGAGCTTGGGTGGGAAGGCAGTGTCTGCTTAGCGTGGTCTGACTCCTTCCTGTCTTAGGTCACAGCTAGTGGTGGTGACTGATCATCTATTTTAAGCAGCTACGTGTCCCACTTGGCACGTGTGAGCCAGTAAGGAGACATGAGCCATGAGGTCATCAGCGGAGAGACCGAGCAGCAACTCTCTTGCTATAATGAGACCCAGATGGTGCAGTGTCTTTTTTTTCTTGCCTGTGCCCAGAGATGACTGGAGCAGGGTGTAGGGACCAGGGCAAATCAGCCTGTGCAGGGCCCTGCCCCCAGATGCGAGGAAGCTAACTGGTTGGAGGGCCGCACCCAGAGGGTGGTAGTGGATGGGTTCTTCTCGACCTGGAAGGACGTGGGCAGCGGGGTTCCGCAGGGCTCGGTCCTCGGGCCCGCACTGTTCAACATCTTCATCAGTGACTTGGATGAGGGGGTAGAAAGCACCCTGTTCAAGTTTGCTGATGACACTAAGATGTGGGGGGATGTGGGTGCACTAGAAGGGTGCAATAGGCTACAAGCTGACCTTGACAGGTTGCAACGGTGGGCGGATGAGAATAGGATGGGGTTTAACACTGATAAGTGCAAGGTGTTGCACATGGGGAGGAAGAACCGGCACCACACTTACAGGTTGGGGAACTCCCCTCTTGCCAGCACGGAGACGGAAAAGGATCTTGGAGTCGTCATTGACTCCACGATGAACATGGGCCAGCAGTGTGGGGAGGCAGTCAAGAAGGCCAACCGTACTCTGTCATGCATCCACAGATGCATCTCGAGCAGGTCCAGGGAGGTGATCCTCCCCCTCTATGCGGCACTGGTCAGGCCGCAGCTGGAGTACTGCGTCCAGTTCTGGGCGCCACACTTCAAGAGGGACGTGGACGATATGGAAAGAGTACAGAGGAGGGCCACTCGTATGATCAGGGGTCAGCAGGGCAGGCCTTATGAGGAGAGGCTACGGGACCTGAACCTGTTTAGTCTCCACAAGAGAAGGTTAAGGGGGGACCTTGTGGCCTGCTACAAACTGGTCAGGGGGGATCAGCAGGTACTGGGGGAGTCCCTGTTCCCCCGTGTGCTGCCAGGAGTGACCAGGAATAACGGTCACAAGCTGGCGGAGGGTAGGTTTAGATTAGATATTAGGAGGCGCTACTTCACAGTCAGGGCGGCTAGGGCCTGGAACCGGCTTCCAGGGGAAGTGGTGCAGGCTCCTAGCCTGGGGATTTTTAAAAGGAAGTTAGATGAGCACCTTGCCGGGGTCATCTGACCCCGGTGCTCTTTCCTGCCAAGGCAGGGGGTCGGACTAGATGATCTACCTAGGTCCCTTCCAACTCTAGCTACTATGAAACTATGAAGCTGGGGCGGGGGGTGCGCCAAGTGGCCAGATGTGAAGCCAACAGCAGCACAGAGTTGCTGCGGCTGCTCTGTCCAGCTCTGTGGGGTCTGGGGCAGTTGCCCTGATTCACCCCTCCCCCGGGGACGGCCCTGCCTGTGCCTGGTCACTAGTGGTACTTAAAGGAGCATGTTCTAGCCAGTGCTTAATCCACTGAATAGATGTGCTTTTTAGTATAGGAGTAGTTTGTCCTTCTTTTCATTAAGAGGGCAAGATGTGCATCTTTTATCCAATGTTCTGTGACTACTGGAATCCTGGTGGCACTGATGACCAAAAATTTATTTTTCCCCTAGCGCCCAGCATGATAACTGAAGTGCCTGTTGGATCTGCCTTTAGCAACTCAGATTATGGCATGGTGGTAGGGTTCTTTTATTCTATTGCTAATGCTTCATGCAACTACCCACTTACTTGGCAGGGTTAATTGGCAGGGAGCCTGTTGCACCAAATCTCTAGCAGCTTAAGGCACCTCTAGTTGGGCTTAGGCCACCCCAGAAAAATGCCAGCTCTTAGTTGGTTTTCATTCATTTTCTGACTATGGAAAAAGAATACAGCAACTTCTCTATGGCAAAGAACTCAAAGATCATTAGTTTATAATTTTTTTAACACTATGGATTCTTATTTGAAATTGTTGGCTTGTGCTAACATTGAGTGACACCTCTGAAAAGCTCTAAAGGTACCCCCCAGGGTGCCTTGGCACCCTGTTTGAAAATCTCTGGTTTAGACACTTTGTGCCATTTTGGCAACTTAAAGAAGCTGCAAATCCAACTTAAGCATTTACACAAGTGAGATGTGTAACTGCTTTGCATTGTAGGAGTAGCGTGCAACTGCCTGAGTTTTCTGATTATCTGGGCCATGATGATCACAGCATTTTGTAAACTACTTAAAAGGCAACTTGACTGAGAAACAAAACTCAGATGAAAATCTCCATCTCAGCAGTTTTGTGTGAGGTAACTTAATTGGCTAGTCTTTAGAGCATTCAGTTTAATTCTCTCAACTCATGTAATAGGAGATGATTTCAAGTGATAAATATGCATACTGCTAAATTAGAGAAGTAAATCACTTCAAATAAGCAACATGCAATAGTAGTGTGCACTGGTCAGGGCATCCTTTCATAAAGATACAAGTCTCTTAATTGTAGATATCCCTGGAGAGTGAAGGAAGGGGAGGAAGATGGCTGTGTTTTGAGGAGTGTGTTACTTTTAAATTCCAAATTGTTCACTTGTAAAATTTTTCGTTTAATTACCAATCTGAGATTTTCTCTGTCCTTGTTTCAAAAGTCATCTTCTGCATCTTGTTGACAGTGGAAGGTGTGTTCTTTGTATCACCAGAAAGTCCCTAAAGTTTCCTCTTGCTTTTTGTGGATCCATTCTGTTAGTCATCTCACATGCCCTGCATCTCCAGCTGAATAAACATAATCATTGCACCATATAATTTAATTTTCTCAAAAACCCTATAATACACACCAAGTATATCCCAAGTGATAAGTTCATTTCCCATCTCCAGAGTATCGAAATGTTCCTATGAAGTTCAGAAGAAAGATCTCCTGTTGCTGCCGCCACTACCACCAGTGTCTCCTGCACAGAAGCCGGCCAAGATGGCACAGAAGAGGCACAACAATGAGTGTAATGCCTGTTGCCAACTGCCTGCCACAATCAACAGCACTGCCAAGAGCAAGAGCAACCACAAGGATCCTTCTTCCTTTAAACACAAGAAAGTGGAGGAGAAGCATTATGAATACTCCAAGAGCAACAAAGTAGGTGAAATCTGTTAATGGGAGAAGATTTCCTGCTAACAGTGGGGGCATTGCAGGTCTCTTCGGCTTTTCGAATGTTAAAGGACTGCAGTGATTCTGAAGCCCTCTGAATGGGCTTTTAGAAACACATTTTTTTATTACCTGGTTTCTATGACCTTATGTAGCAGAATCTTGCTAACTCAAATCTTAGTCCTTTCCAGAAAGGTATAAAAGCAGAGCCTGGAGTGAGTTCTGTTTATTGAAACTTCATTATTTCAGGAAGTATACTACTTGATTGCTTTATGCTGCAACATCTTTGCTTTTATGTTTTTCACTTGCTAGTTCACAAAAAGCATTAATTTGCCACGGGTCTTTAATTACTATGTGAATTTTTACTATGAAAAATTCACAAAAATGCCTTTTTAGGAGGGATATATGCTGATTGAGACTCCACTCTTTAACAGCCTCAGATGTTCACCTGGCCTGATGCAAAGTTGGGGAGTCATTTCATTGCTTTTGGGAGGCATTGGATCAGGCCCAGGACATTGTGTAATGTTTAAGGTTTTTTAACCTGATGCCACCCATGAATTTTCCTGCCTACTTTTACCCAGCCAGGGATCAAATACAAAGGAGAATGAATAGATTTAAAAGATAGGTAAGAGGATCACATTTTAAGTCATGGCCCTGTTTTTAAGGCTCCCCAATTTCATTTTTGGTAATGTGGGTGCAGTTTATGTATCCAGAATCAGTACACTGGAAAAAAAAGACTTTTGGTCACTTTTAAAAGCAAGTCTTGCTGTCATTTAGGCTCTGGACTTGTAGTAATCGTCATTACTTTTAAAATTAATGTTTCACAGGAGAGTTCATGAGTCTTGGGTTATAAAGTCCAATTACCTTGCAGTTTGTTTGTGTGTGGTCCTGGTTCATTTTATTTTCAGAAAGTTTGGGGAATTTCCATAGCCAGTTTTACATTTGCATTTTAGCTCTGTGTTTTTTTTTCTGGAATTCCCATTGGTAACTTACCTTCTGCTATTTCAGCTGCTGCCCCCTTCTTCCCCCTCCCCCACCCCCCATGTTCCCCCAGTGAGAAGGTGTGATTAAATCACTTGAATTGGTCTTATTAGTACCTGGCTTTGCTAGAGGCCAGGAAAAGTATTGTTAGTAGCCTTCGTGCTGCCTTAGCTTACTAGGTCATTGTCTTGCTAAACGCAATCCTAGTTTCAGTATTGAGGAAAACCTGCTACTTTGTTTTTCCACCCTGCAAGAAAATACCAAATGGTGTTCAGCAATCCTGTGTTAAACCAAGTTTCCTCATCACTGGTTAAAAAAAATAGGGAGAGTGAAGAGAATATGTTCTGGGATTAATTAAACATTGTTTAATTTGGGAAGTCAAAGCTTTTGAAGTGTCTGATCACAGCTACCTGACCAGTTTCCTCTTTTTCATGGTGGTGATTTTCCAGGGATATGCAAGGGACACCACAAATCCTTTCTCAGTGCCTTCTTTGCCAAATGGTACCTCCAAGCCAAGGAGACCTCAAGTAAAGATTGAAAAGTAAGGGAATTTTTTTTAATGTCTTCCTTGCTCCAGCCAGGTCTTGTCACCTTTCTATCCTCTGAGGTGCTTGACTTTTATGTGAGACGCATGGTTTCCAGTTTCCCCTTTCTAGATTCTCCATGGTGTTGCCCCCCACATGCATCTTGGCTCTCGCTTCCTGCTATTTTATTTGTATTAGATTTCGATTGTAGGGCCCTTAGAGCAGAGGTTTAACTACTTCTGTGTATTGGGAAATTACCATTTGTGTAAAGATTATCATCATTTTAATACATATAGAATCGTAGCAGAAGCCCACATACCAATAACAGCATGCTTTTTGAAGGAGAGTAACATTACTAATTGCCCCTTCCTTTAATTTTGTCCTTCTTTCTCCTCTCCTCCATCCCCAATTCAGACCACATCCAATGGAATATCACATAGAGGAGGCCAAAAGGTTGAAGCACAAAGCTGATGCAATGGTAAGTCCTGCCCATATTCTGGAAATATTAAAGAATATTCTAAATGAACCTTTGGCTTCATAGTGTCCTAATTCACAAAAAAGAGGGTCATAATCTCAGTGTTCTTCCTATGTGTAGCTACTGGTGCTAGATTGTCTGAGGAAATCCAATTTCCCAGGATCAAAGTGTTTCAAAATAGACTAATCCTGCATGAAATTCAGTTGTTACATTCAGGTCAGAAACTTACAAACAGATCTTTTTCATGTTCCTGTAAGTATTGTTGGCAAGGGTCCAATGTTGCCCTTGCTTTTCCTTCAGCTCCCCACATATCTAAAAAAAAAAAAAAGGACTTTTTATTGTCCTTGCTACTTGTGGCCAGTTGGAGTTCCATCGCAGCCTTGGCTTTCCTGATTTGCTCCCTTCAGGTGCGGATAAGTGCAGAATATACCTCCTTGGAGGTGGGTCCCATCCTCCATCCTTTGTAGGTCTGTCTTTTTAGATGCAGGACTGCCAGTTCTCTGGAAAGCCAAGGGGGGCTGCTGTGCCCTCCTACCTTTCCTCCGAGATGGAATAGCCTTAGCTTGTGCACCTAGGATCGCTTCCTTGAGGAGCAACCACTCTTCCTGGACTCCCCTCCCTTTGGGGTCATGGTCCCTTAGGGCCTCACTGACAAGTCTCCTGAGCTTGTCAAAGTCAGCCCTCCTGAAGTTGAGGACGTCTGTACTGCTGACCTACTTGACAGCTTTTCGGCAGATGATGAAGGATCAGCTCATGGTTGCTATCACCCAGCTTCCTTTCGATTGTTCGGTCACTGATTAGATCATCCCTGGTTGCCAGTACCAGGTCAAGCAGAGCTTTGCAGGATTTGAACTCCAGAAACAGTGCCCACCACACTTTCTCAAAGAGGTGTTTTGTTTAATAATATGTTTAATAACATGATTTTTCTCGATTTCCACCCCCCCCCCCCGGGTTTTTCTTTTTTGCTATGAATACAATCACATTAAGAGTAATGTTTGCAGAATTCAAGAGCTTAAGTTTTTTCCATCTCTGGAGTTGCTTTTTTTTTAAAGCAT